>NW_027137603.1:434357-1034357 GCF_001692895.1 Cenococcum geophilum 1.58
GAAATAACGAGAAGGCGACGGACGTATTTGCGGACGCGTGCTTTCGGACGTGCTTCGGACGTGCTTCGGGACGTGCTGCAGACGTGCTTGCGGACGTGCTTATGTTTGAGATATATTCGAGACGTATTCCGAGACGTGCTCCGAGACGAATTTCGAGGCCAGCTTCGAGACCAGCTTCGAGACCAGCTCCGAGACCAGTTCCGAGACCAGTTCGGAGACCAGCTCCGAGGCGAGCTTCGAGACCAGCTTCGCACCAGCTTCGAGACCAACTTCGAGACGTGCTTCGAGACGTGCTTCGAGACGAGCTTCGAGACCAGCTTCGAGACCAACTTCGAGACGAGCTTCGAGACGAGCTTCGAGACCAACTTCGAGACGAGCTTCGAGACCAACTTTCGAGACGAGCTTCGAGACGAGCTTCGAGACGAGCTTCGAGACGAGCTTCGAGACGAGCTTCGAGACGAGCTTCGAGACGAGCTTCGAGACGAGCTTCCGAGACGAGCTTCGAGACCGAGCTTCGAGACGAGCTTCGAGACGAGCTTCGAGACCAACTTCGAGACGAGCTTCGAGACGAGCTTCCGAGACGAGCTTCGAGACGAGCTTCGAGACGAACTTCGAGACGAGCTTCGAGACGTGTTTCGAGACGAGTTTCGAGATATGCTCCGAGACGAATTTCGAGACGTGTTTCGAGACGAGTCTTCGAGATATGCTCCGAGACGAGTTTCGAGACGTGTTTCGAGACGAGTTTCGAGATATGCTCCGAGACGAGTTTCGAGACGTGTTCCGAGACGAGTTTCGAGATGAGTTTTGGAATATATCTCGAAATTTCGAGATGATTTGTCTGTCGATTATATGATGCTTCCAATGATATTTAATCGATATATTGGTGGATATTATAATAATAATAATTAAAATAAATAACGGGTTAATCCAAGGGAAAAATCCAGATATATTATTTTTTTTTCGGGATATTGCCCTTTTGGGATTCATTAAAGGAAAATCGATCAGGATAAACTAAAGGCGGAAACGGATCGATCATATAGAAATATAGGAGATCAGATGGAATATATTGATATGAAGGATCATATAATCTTTGGGATTTTCCTCATCATTTTCCCAGATCTTTAAGCGATCATTCCGACGGATACGATCCGCCTCCATTAATATCAGGATTCCCGATCTTACCCCGATAATAAATCACAGGAGGATAATCTAAGAATATACGATAATTTTTGATGATTCTTAAGGAATCGGATATTCGATAAATGATGATAAATATTCGGGGGATGAATATCTCTCATAGTATCAGGGAATTGATCATCATTGGATATTTTATTCATCATATATTATATCATTGATTTATTCCGGTGACCATTATATATAATTCATTGGATTCTTCATCAAATATGATCCGGGATTTATCCCTAGATTTAATTGCCATTCATTATTTATATAATTAATAATATGATGATTCATATCTATAAATCTTACTATCTATAATTCGATATATTTACATCTGATCCTGGGACAATAGATGATCATCTTTTTTGTCCGATATCTAAAATCGGAGAGCAATCAGGAAGTATATTCTCTTCTCATTCATAATTGATATCCTATAAAATATATCCTCGACTGCAGGATATAAAAATGATGGAGCGAAAAGATAATAATATAAATGGAAGATAAATTCTAGCGTTGGATAGAATATTAATCTATTTCATTTAGAGATAGATCGATAATCATTGCGAGGATAGGAGCTAACGGTAATTATCAGCGAGGTTCGATCATATCGCGATCCAAGAAATTAGCATGTACTTTTATTATTAAGGATAATAAGTGGAAAGAGGAGATATAACATATCCATTTCCGACAGGATCGGATCATACTAAATCTGTTTATTAATGGAGAATTCGCCCCCGATAAGTGAAGAATATATTTATAGAACAAAGGAATATATGCAAATCATATATACATATTTAAAAGTAAATGATCCATTGGTGAATATGATATTCGACGAGAGATATGATCCATCCTATTCAATTTATATTTTTCAGATTTATCATCTTGATTCGATGCCAAGCGCAAGTCATTCATCTCGCGACATCATACGGAAGATATCCGGGGATTATCAAGATATATTCGGTCCGAGTCAAAATATCCCGAAATCGATCATCCGAAATTTCTCCGGAAACAATAATCATTCGCGAATGATAGGATTCAGAATTCCGGGAATTAGATCCTTCTCGGCATATCAGTAATCATTGGAATAATGATGATTATATATCATCCGCATATATCAAATTTCTCCCAGGACTATAATTCCATCAATAAAATATATGACCGATTTTCAACAGGTAATAAGGCCCAGAGTTAGTCTAGATACAATACATTAGCTATTTAGGTATTTATCTACTATAAATATTAATATAGGAGGTTAAATGTTAAGGATTGGTAATGGTTAATAGCTCTAGCTAAATATTTACTATTTTAGTGGTAATATTTAAGGNAAAATGTAGCAGTAACNATAACGCCGNTTATAATAATTTTNGTAGCNTTAGAATNGCCTTATAAAGCTCTAGAATATAACGTTGGCCGATTATCTATAAAGGCGTTAGTTTATTATTAATTAATAGTAGTAGAGTTTTAAGCAGAGCTTTAAAGGGGAGATTCGCTTATTTAAGGCGAAATGTAGTAATAACCACCAGGCCGTTCGCAATAATTTTGGTAGTATTAGAATCGCCCTATAAAGTTCTAGAACATAACGTTGGCCGATTATTTATTAAGGCGTTAGTTTGTTGTTAATTAATAGCTAAAGGATTTAGTATGGCGCGCGAGTTTATATAAGAATTACATATAAATCGGCGCGAGGGACTAACAAATTTCCGAACCGTGTACCAGACGACAACAACATAAGATGATTAACCTGTTATGTAAGCAGCTTATGATTGGTTGATCGTCTGGGACCGAGATAACGAGGACGAAGTCCGCATGCAATCTACATAGACATCAACCGCATCTACTGCATCACGAACTAATCAATATTCATCGTCTGCGTCATCTCTATCATCAATTGACCCCTCAAGATACCTCCGCTGTGACCCCATGACCTTGTAATTCCAACAGGCGCGTATGCGGGGGCTCCAGATTAATATGGAATATGGAACTGGAGCTCGAAGCTCCATATTAAAACGGTGCCAATAACCTCATTACAACTACTGTATATAGTATAGCTTGCAAATTTGACGCGCTTACCGATATGGAGGAGCTCCACATTCAAAAGCCGTCAGATCTACCGAACAACACCCTCATATCCACATTCGAGCTCCATCTCCGTTATAATATGGAGCCTCCATATTGAATATGGAGCTGTAACCGAACATGACCTAACCTATAACTTCGACTTTAGATACTATACCCCAATAAGAGCAGGCACAGGATCCTATTACTTCGCGATTTAATAACCTTTAGACTCTACCAACTAGACCTACGTCCCCACTACAGCCTATAATAATATAACTCCTACCTCCCCTATCTTAATCTTAAATTAAAAGTAGTTTAAAATTGCTTACAGAGCTTGCGAAGCTCTACTTAGATTAGGAGAAGAAGTTTAGTAGGGAATTATATAATATTCTTAATTTAAAACTACGTATCTTCTATAACTATTACTAGAAGGTAGAAATAGAGTCTAATTAATACTATAACGCCTATTTCGTTATGCTTAAGGGCTAAGCTAGTACCTTCTATTATAATTATTTAGTAGGAAAAGGATATAATTTTAACCGCATAATATATATATTAAGATGCCACTTTAAAATAGAAGAGAATAAGTAGCAGTATATATTAGAATAGAGAGAGACTACCTTTTTAAGGATTATTACTGCAGAGCCTTGTGCAGAGCTTTATATAGAGTTTGTATTCATGCAGGCGTTCGTGCAGACGTCGTGCAGGCTTCGTGCAGGCTTCGTGTAGGCTTTCGTGCGTAGGCGTTTATACAGGCAGCGGAAGAGCAATAAAGCAGGTAATAAGGCCTAGAGTTAGTCTAGATATAATATATTAGCTATTTAGGTATTTATCTACTATAAATATTAATATAGGAGGTTAAATGTTAAGGATTGGTAATAGTTAATAGCTCTAGCTAAATATTTACTATTTTAATGGTAATATTTAAGGTAAAATATAGCAGTAACTATAACGCCGTTTATAATAATTTTAGTAGCATTAAAATCGCCTTATAAAGCTCTAGAATATAATATTAGCCAATTATCTATAAAGGCGTTAGTTTGTTATTAATTAATAGTAATAAAGTTTTAAGCAGAGCTTTAAAGGGGAGATTTGCTTATTTAAGGCGAAATATAGTAGTAACTACCAGGCCGTTCGCAATAATTTTAGTAGTATTAGAATTGCCCTATAAAGTTCTAGAACATAACATTAACCAATTATTTATTAAGGCGTTAGTTCGTTATTAATTAATAGCTAAAGGATTTAGTATAGCGCGTAAGTTTATATAAGAATTATATATAAATCGGCGCAAGGGACTAACAAATTTCCGAACCGTATACTAGACAATAACAACATAAAATGATTAGCCTATTATATAAGCAGCTTATAATTAGTTAATTATCTAGGACCGAGATAAGTCTAGTACACGGTTCAGAAATTTATTAGTCCCTCGCGCCAATTTATATATAATTCTTATACAAACTCGCGCGCTATACTAAATTGTTTAGCTATTAATTAATAACAAACTAACGCCTTTATAAATAATTAGCCAATGTTATATTCTAGAACTTTATAAGGCGATTCTAATGCTACTAAAATTATTACGAACAGCCTAGTAGTTATTACTATATTTTGCCTTAAATAAGCAAATCTCCCCTTTAAAGCTCTACTTAAAACTCTACTACTATTAATTAATAACAAACTAACGCCTTTATAGATAATTGGCTAATATTATATTCTAAAGCTTTATAAGGCGATTCTAACGCTACTAAAATTATTATAAACGGCGTTATAGTTACTACTATATTTTACCTTAAATATTACCAGCTATTAACCATTACATTACTTAATCTATAACTTCTATTTTAGATATTATACCTAAATATATTCATATATAGGATCCTATTACTCTAGGCCTTATTAACCTTTAGACTTCTTCCGCAGCTTGCCTACGTCCCCACGAAAGGCCTACACGAAGCTGACTCCTACCTGCACTATCTTAACGCCTTGAATATAAAGTCTATATAAACTCTGCACAAGGCTTTGCCGAGGCCTCTGCTTAAGCTCAGTGGAAGAAGCTCTGGTCGCAGCTCTGGTTAAAGCTCTTAATTTAAGGCTCTGGTCGAGTCTTCTGTCGAAGCTCTGGTTGAAGCTTGGTCGAGAGCTCTGGTTGAAGCTCTGACGCTATTTCGCTCCTGCATTAAAGGGCTCTTGCTCGAAGCTTCTTCAGAATTCTTTAGCTAGGAAAAGGCTCTAATCTTGCCGAAATGTAATATATTAAGATCTGCCCACTCTAATTAAAGCTCTAAGTAGCTGCTATATATTTAGCTAGAGAGAGCTCTACTTTTAGGTCTTATTACTACAAGCCCTAGGTGTCCGCTCGAAGCTTTTATTATCTTAAGAGCTCTTTAATTAAGCTTGCTCAAAGCTTATTTATAGTGGCCTTTAACTACTCGTTAATAAGCTGTAGAAGATCTAATTATAGCCCTTATATAACTTACTTATAGGCGTATAGCCCTAAGGCGTTAAGATATCTTACATCTCTGTTAGCTTCCTAATGTATAATACTTATATAAGAGCTGTATATTATATTTAAAGATCTTAATATTTAGCCCCGCTCCGTATAGGTCTATAATATAAGTATAGGTAATCTTAACGTCCTAACTTTAACCCTATTTATCGACTGCTCGCTACTAATATTATTATAACTAGACTATTAAATATATAGTAGCCGCGGTAGTAATTAGTAGGGTAAATTATAAATTCATGGTAAAGGTGGAGGTCTTATTAGAGGTTCATTTTAAGTAATTACTAAAAGAGTGCTATATTTATAAGAAACCAAATTACCTAGTTAACTAGGCATTCTCTTAATAAAAAAAAAGGCATATAATAAGTTTCTAAAGTATAAGAAATGTTAAAAATTATAAGGTTACTATAGCCTACTTCTAAAGCTTCCTAGTTTAATATAAAGGCATAGAAGATCTTAAGGGTGAGGTTAATAAGGCCGAATAGCTCCTTATAGATTATAGAAATTAAGGACTACTTACCCTAACTAATACTTTACTAAGTATGGTAAGGTAGATGGTATATAAATTATCGCTGTTCTTAATAACTAATCTACGCTCCATTCTATTATAAAGTTAGATATCTTTAATAAGCTAAAGAAGAGCTCCGCGTTCTCCTTTAATAACAGATACTTAGTATATGTCTTCTATAGTATTATACCAGATACTAGAGCCACAGGAGTATTTACAGTAGAAAAACCTTAAGTTTAAGCCCTTTAGCAGCTTAATAACTCTATTTAGATTAACTATTTAACGGCAGGCTAATATACGATTTGTTTTAGCAAGGGTACTATAATCTCTCTTAGCATAATTAGGGTCCAAACCCCCTTAGGATACATTACTTTCTATATTATTCCCGCGAACACTCCGTTCCTATTTTATATTAAGGATATAAATAAATTAGGCGTTAAGCTTAATAACCTTAAAAATATGCTTATATAGGGAGATAATTGGGTACTTATTATACGTAAATAGGGTTACCCTTAGCTACTCCTTTAATAACCAGAAAAGAGTATTACTTAAAACTATTTAACTAAGTTAGAGTTACGCTAACTATACCGTTGTTTTAGCTACCTATCTATTTATTAATTACTTAGGGTTCTTTAGCAAGTAGGTTATAAAGTTAAGGTTAAGGCAATTAAGCATTTTATAAAATACTACTATTACTACTAAATAAACTAGAAGTCCCCTAGCCGATTTAAGTTTACCCTTAAAGATAACTATGACTTTAACTTCTATATTATTATTAACATTATATACCTTAGCGGTAAGCTAGTACTCTAAGTTATTAACTTTTTAACCTCCTTCTAAGCCGCACGTTTCTTAAAGGATATATTAGCTAGAAATATATAAAATACCCTATAATTATACTAGATTAATATCTACCTAAGACCCCCTAATTAAATTGTCTATAACGTAGAAAAGAACTTCTTATTTATAAAGTTTTAATAATAGATAAAGGCAATAACAGTTAAGGTTAAGGAAGTCCCTATTAAGGCATATAATAGTATTAGAAAAGTAGAGCGATATTATACGCTATTACGCCGCGTATATAAAATTATTTCTTTAGAACTAGAGGATACTAGCAAAGAACTTACCTTATAAATAGCTGTTAAAGCTATTAATAATTCCGCTAGCCTAAATAGACTTATACCTATATTACTAGTCTTTAGCGCCTACCCTTAAATAACTAATAATTCTTTACTATCTCCCTTTATTATATAATAAGCTAAGGCTATTTATAAGATAATAAAGGAGGTGTAACGTCTTTATGCTATACGCTAGGTTAACAACGTACTAGAAATAAGAAATAGCCTAAATACCTTAACTATGCTTAACCTACTACTCTAGTCTAAGGTACATATATAGCGTAAAAAGGGAGGATAGTTAGGCCTATATTAACTTATTATAATTAATAGTTAAACTTATACTATTTAGATACCTTATAGACCTACTTAGTTCTATTTAACTATTATTAAGCCTTACTATAAAGATAATAGTTCTAAGCCTTTATAGAATACTATAAAAAATACCTTAAAAAAGAGCTATAATTAATATACTCTAGAAAGCGACCATAATTCTAATATAATTATAGTAGATACGCTATAACTATAACGCGGTAAAGGTCGCCTAAAGGGATTATAAAATTGCTAACATCTTATTAATTTCGAAGAGTAATTTATTACTGCTATTAAGAATAAAGTTAAGCTATTAATAGCCTTTATAACAGCTAAGGAGAAGGCTAACTTTAAACTTATAAAATAGCTTTAAAAGGAAGGTTATATTATAACTTTAGAAGCTCCTTTCTAAGTATTTAATAAGCAGAAGATTAATAGTCTTATTATAAGAGAAGTCTTTAAATTTAAGAAGTATAACCTAACTAAGTTTAATAAAGTCCGCATCTTTAAGTTAAGAATAGTTAATAAGATTAAGGGTAAAGCTACTAACGCCCTATTTAAGAAATTAAGGCTTATTATCTAAGGCTATAACAATAATAGTAAGGAGGTAATTTTTATATAATCTCCTATAATTTAATAAGCTAGTTAGTAAGTTATTATTACGCTAGCTCCCTCCTTAATAAAAAATAGAATAGCGGTTTATTTATAAGATATTACTTAAGCCTATACCTAATTAGAGACGCACCTTTAGCGCTTAATATTAGCATACCTTCTAAAGCAAATTCGCTACTAGTATCCTAAAAAATATAATTATAGTTATGCTTAAACTATTATATAGAATTATAGAGACAGGAACTTACTAGTAGGCTACCTGTAGTAAGCACCATAAAGAGAAGCTTTTAATAACTACTTCTATATTTAATCCCTACTTCTTTATTACAACTATAGGAACTTTATTTAGAATTATCGGTATATAAACTAATAATATAATTATCTTAGGAGACGACTAATTCTTAGCTCTTAAAGAAGATAAGCTAGTAAAGGCAAATCTTATAGTAAAGCTAAAAGAAAAGCTTAATTTAATAATACTATTACTTTTTAATAAATATATCCTCTCCCTAAATAAGGACTCTATTACTTTACGCTAGAAGGGTTAAGGTAAGAAGATTAATATTATTAACGTTAATTCTCTAAAATAAGGATATATAGAGTAACGCGCCTATAGAGCTTATATTACTTCTATCTATTAACCTAAGGCTTTATTTAATCTCTCTATTACCGCCTAATACTAGAAACTAACTAAGNATNACGTTNTTGCCCTAAATAANCNTCTTTTCTAGTAAATAAACTATNTTAATTANGGACTACTTTANNTNCCTATTAATCTTCCTACTACTAAGCTCTTTATATTTATTAATAGATCGTTTATAAATAATAAAGATTTTAGCTCTTAGCTAGAATATAAGATTATTATCGCGAATAAATCTACTAAAGAGAATAACTTTATAATCTACGGCAACCTTATCTATTAAAGCTTAACTAAGAGTAAACGCGTTACTTAAAGCGTTTTAGCGTTAAAGATATATAGAATAGTTAGTGGAGTTAATATAGTAATTGCAATTGGAACTACCCTAAAGATAATTATAGATCGACTTAAATTTCCTATTATCCCTATAATTGTATACACTAACTTATATTCCCTTTATAAGTATTTAGTTAAGCTTAGTACCATAAAGAAAAAGCGCCTTATAATTAATATTATAGTACTTTAGCAATCCTATAAGCATTAAAAACTCTTTAAAATTTAATAAATTAATAGCTAAGATAACCTAGTAAATATAATAATAAAGGCGAACCTAAATAAGGCATTAGAGACGTTTATTAATATAAATACTCTGTGTATATAAGTTAAAGGTTAGGTTAAAAGGAAGTCCCTAGAAATTTCTTAGTTATATAAGGTCTTAAAATATTTAGGAACTTTAACCGGCAGTTAAAGTTATTTAATTAGTTAGATTCTCTTACTAAGACTTTTTTAAAGAGGGGAGTATAATATTCTATAGACCCTAATTCCAACTAGCTAATTAGGATTTTCCATCCCTAGGATAGAAAATTGCTATTAGCTCGCTTATAACTAGCGCCTTAGCGGCTTTAATATAATATCCACCCACGACTCCTAAGCAAGAAAGCACTACGTACTAAGAGGCAAATTTTAGGATAGTAAGACTTATATTATAATAGTAATAGTAAGTAAGGAGGATTAATATTTATTACGCTAGTTAAGTAGTATTTATATATAGGTGGCAACTATAAAAAAAGAGTTGTTAGTGTCGGGAATAAGGCAAGCGATCGTCACGTGACGCCGCGGCACTAGCGTGGCGAGGAGTTATAAGCTCCTCGCCCTTCCTCATTCTAATTAATAAGCTTTATTAACCAACATCACTATAACCTACTCAAGTAGTCGTTATTAGTGAGTCACCCTATGTGACTAACATTAAGTCTTTAGGTTTTATATATTTAGGTAAACTATATTACCTTAAAGTCCTATATAGAAGCTTTTTTTTATATATGCCATTTCTATACCGTTTAAGCGTACGCTAATTTACTTTATAATAGTTTCATTAACTGCTTTATTCTATTAGTAAAGTTATATATATATTAATTAACTAGATCCGCTTGATTATAGGTCCTATTATATTAGTTTTAGTTTATAGCTTAAATTCTAGTTAAGGGCCTTATCCGTAGATTGCGTTAAACAGCGTTACGCCTATTAATTTATTTATTATATTATTCGCAATAAACTTAGCTAAAGGCAGCTACTTTTCCTAGTTATCTTATAGGTAGAAGTAGTATATTTATAGGTATTATTCTATAATCGCGTTTATAATTTTAGTTTAACTATCTATCTTTAGATAAAATATAGTTAAAAATCATGTTTATATACTTAATTATTTATATAAGGCTTGCTAGAAGTCTAAAATAAACTAGCTTTTATAGTTGGATATTATTAAATTAGGAAGTCTATATAGCTTAAAGACGTACTTAATAAAACATTTGGCTACTAATATCGCCTTAATTAAGTCTATAGGAATTATATATTACATTTTTATAAGGCAGTTAATAACTACTATAATATTTATAAACCTATTACTGTTAGGCAGGTTAACTATAAAGTCAATTAAGATATCTCGCTATTTGTGCATTAGAATTAGCAATAGTTAAAATACTCCTTACTTTTTTATATAAGAGGTCTTCCTACGTACGTATATTCTATATATTTAAATATATATTTATATATAGTCGTATATTATAGGCTAGTAGTATACTTATTAAATAATCTTATAGGTCTTTATATAGCTAGGATACCCTACTATAGGGGTCTGGAATTTAGGACTACTATTTTCTGTTAATAGTATAACTAATTATTACGGATCCTATATTTAGCGAGTATAATATTCTTATACTACCGTTTCCCTATTTAAACCGCTTTTATTATATTTTATTAGTTATATAAGGGGATATCACGTAGCTACGGTTCGTAGATAGTATGATAATTGTTGTTTTTATATATATTAGGGAGGGCGAGGAGCTTAAGGCTCCTCGCCACGCTACTGCCGCGGCGACACGTGACGGCAACTTGCCGTACGTAACGGCAACTTACCACCTATAATGGCAATTTGCCTTATATAGTGACTACTTACCTTTATTCCTAACACTAGCAACTCTTCTTTTATGGTTGCCATCTATATATATATATACCGCTTAACTAGCGTAGCAAATATTAATCCTCTTTACTTACTATTACTATTGTAATATAAGTCTCGCTATCTTAAAATTTGCCTTTTAGTATATGGTGCTTTCTTACTTAGGAGTTATAGGTAAATATCTTGTTTAGAGGGCCGCTAAGGCGCTAGTAGTAAGTGAGCTAATAGCAATTTTCTATCCCGGGGATAAAAAATCCTAATTAGCTAGGTTAAGTTAGGGTTTTTAAAATATTATACTCTAAAAAGTCTTAGTAAGAGAATCTAACTAATTAGATAACTTTAACCGCCGGTTAAAGTTCCTAGATATCTTAAGACCTTACATAACTAAGAAATTTCTAGGAACTCCCTTTTAACCTAATTTTTAACTTATATACGTAAAGTATTTGTGTTAATAAACGTCTCTAGTGCCTTATTTAGGTTTGCCTTTATTATTATATCTACTAGGTTATTTTAGCCATTAATCTATTAAATTTTAAAGAGTTCTTAACGCTTATAGAATTGCTAAAGTGCTATAATATTAATTATAAGGCGCTTCTCCTTTATAGTACTAAGCTTAACTAAATACTTATAGAGGGAATATAAGTTAGTGCATATAATTATAGGGATAATAGGAAGTTCGAGTTAATCTATAATTATCTTTAGGGTAGTTCTAATTATAATTGCTATATTAACTCCGCCAACTATTTATATATCTTTAACGCTAAAATACTTTAGGTAATACGCTTACTCTTAGTTAAGCTCTAATAAATAAGATTACTATAAATTATAAAGTTATTCTCTCTAGTAAATTTGTTTATAATAATAATCTTATATCCTAACTAGGAGCTAAAATCTTTATTATTTATAAACGATCTATTAATAAATATAAAGAGCTTAGTAGTAGGAATATTAATAGGCACATAAAGTAGTCCCCAATTAAAATAGTTTATTTACTAAAAAAGACGCTTATTTAGGGTAAGGATATTATCCTTAGTTAGTTTCTAGTATTAGGCGGTAATAGAGAGATTAAATAAAGCCTTAGGTTAATAGATAAAAGTAATATAAGCTCCGCGAGCGCGTTACTCTATATATCCTTACTTTAAAAAATTAGTGTTAATAACGTTAATCTTCTTACCTTAACCCTTCTGGCGTAGAGTAATAGAATCCTTATTTAGGGAGAGGATATATTTATTAAAGAGTAATAGTATTATTAAACTAAGCTTTTCCTTTAGCTTTGCTATAAGATTTACCTTTACTAGCTTATCTTCTTTAAGAGCTAAGAATTAGTTATCTCCTAAGATAATTATATCATTAGTTTATATACCAATAATTCTAAATAGAGTTTCTATAGTTATAATAAGGAAGCAAAAATTAAATATAGAAGTAGTTATTAAAAGCTTCTCTTTATAGTACTTGCTATAGGTAGCCCACTAGTAAATTCCTACCTCTGCGATCCTATATAATAGCTTAAGCATAACTATAATTATATTTTTAGGATACTAGTAGCGAATTTACTCTAGAAGGTATACTAATATTAAGTGCTAAAGGTGCGTCTCTAATTGGGTATAGGCTTAAGTAATATCTTACAAATAAACCGCTATTTTATTCTTTATTAAGGAGGGAGCTAGCGTAATAATAACTTACTAACTAGCTCGTTAAATTATAAAAGACTACGTAAAAATTACCTCCTTACTATTATTATTATAGCCTTAGATAATAAGCCTTAATTTCTTAAATAGGGTATTAGTAGCTTTGCCCTTAATCTTATTAACTATTCTTAACTTAAAGATGCGAACTCTATTAAACTTAGTAGGGTTATACTTCTTAAATTTAAAAACTCCTCTTATAATAAGACTATCGATCTCCTACTTATTAAATGCTTAGAAAGGAGCTCTTAGAGTTATAATATAACCTTCTTTTTAGAGCTATTTTATAAGTTTAAAGTTAGCCTTCTCCTTAGCTATTATAAAGGCCATTAATAACTTAACTCTATTCTTAATCGCGGTAATAAATTATTCTTTAAAATTAACAAGATATTAGTAATTTTATAATCCCTTTAGGTAACCTCTACCGCGTTATAGTTATAGCGCATCTACTATAATTATATTAGGATTATAGTCGCCTTNTAAAGNATATTAATTNTANTTCTCNTTTANGGCATCTTCTAGGGTATNCTANAAAGGCTTANAATTATTATCTTTATAGTAAGGCTTAATAACAGTTAAATGGAATTAAGTAGGTCCGTAAGGCATCTAAATAGTATAAGTTTAACTATTAATTACAATAAGTTAGTATAGGCCTAACTATTCTCCCTTTTTACGCTATATGCGTACCTTAGACTAGAGTAGCAGATTAAGCGTAGTTAAGGTATTTAGGCCATTTCTTATTCCTAGTACATTATTAACCTAGCGTATAGCGTAGAGACGTTACACCTCCTTTATTGCCTTATAAATAGCCTTAGCTTATTATATAATAAAGGGAGATAGTAGAGAATTATTAGTTATTTAAGGGTAGGCGCTAAAGACTAGCAATATAGGTATAAGTCTATTTAAGCCAGTAGAATTATTAATAGCTTTAATAGCTATTTATAAGGTAAGTTCTTTACTAGCATCCTTTAGTTTTAAAGAGATAATCTTATATACGCGGCGTAATAGCGCGTAATATTATTTTATTTTTTTAATACTATTATATGCCTTAATAGGGACTTCCTTAACCTTAATTGCCATTGCCTTTATTTATTATTAAAACTCTATAGATAAGAAGTTCTTTTTTACGTTATAGATAATTTAATTAGGGGGTCCTAAATAGATACTAATCTAGTATAACTAAAGGGTCTCCTATATATTTCTAGCTAATATATCTTTTAAGAAACGCGCGGCTTAAAAGGAGGTTAAGAAGTTAATAACTTAAAGTACTAGCTTACCGCTAAAATATATAACGTTAATAATAATATAGAAGTTAAAGTTATAGTTATCTTTAAGGGTGAACTTAAATCGGCTAGGGGACTTCTAGTTTATTTGGTAGTAATAGTAATACTTTATAAAATACTTAATTGCCTTAACCTTAACTTTATAGCCTACTTATTAAAGAACCCTAAGTAATTAATAAATAGATAGGTGGCTAAAACAATAGTATAGTTAGCGTAATTCTAACTTAGTTAAGTAGCTTTAAGTAATACTCTTTTCTAGTTAATAAAGGAGTAACTAGGGGTAACCCTACTTGCGTATAATAGGTACCTAATTATCTCCCTAAATAAGTATATTTTTAAGGTTATTAAGCCTAACGCCTAACTTATTTATATCTTTAATATAAAATAAAAATAGAGTGTTTATAGAAATAACGTAAAAACTAATATACCCTAAGGGGGTTTAAACCCTAATTATGCCGAGAGAGATTATAGTACCTTTGCTAAAACAAATTATATACTAGCCTGCCGTTAAATAGTTAATCTAAATAAAGCTATTAAGCTACTAAAGGGCTTAAACTTAAGGTTCTTCTACTATAGATACTCCTGCGGCTCTAGTATCTAGCATAATACTATAAAAGACGTTTGCTAAGTATTTATTATTAAAGGAAAACGCGGAGCTCTCCTTTAGCTTATTAAAGATATTTAACTTTATAATAAAATAGAGCGTAAATTAGTTATTAAGGACAGCGACAGTTTATATGCTATTTACTTTACTATACTTAGTAAAGTATTAGTTAGGTAAGTAGTTCTTAATTTCTATATCTATAAGGAGCTATTTGGTCTTATTAACCTTACCCTTAAGGTCTTTTACGTCTTTATATTAAACTAGGAAGCTTTAAAAGTAGGCCGCAGTAACCTTATAATTTTTAACGTTTCTTATACTCTAACGGAACTTATTATATACCTTTTTTTGCTTATTAAGGGAGTGTCTAGTTAACTAGCAATTTAGCTTCTTATAAATATAGTATTTCTTTTAGTAATTATTTTAAAATAAACCTCTATAAGGACCTCTATAATTACCTTATAGTTAACATTAATTATACCTTCTTCTATATTTCCTACCGCGGCCACCATATATTTAATTAGTCTAGTTATAATCGTATTAGTTAGGAATACTTAGTTAGGTAGGGTTTTTAGTATAGAACTATTAAGATTCTTATATTTATATTATAGTACCTATAGCGGAGCGTAGCTTAGTATATACTTCTTTAAATATATTTATAGGTTTATATAACGCTAAGTTATACTTAGGAACGCTACAGCATGCTAAGATAACCTAGTCCCTTAGGCTATTCTCGTTTTAGTAAGTTTTAGTAAGGCTATATTAGATTTTCTAGAGTTTATTAAAGAGTAGTTAAAGGCACTCTAAATAAGTCTTTATTGGGTTAAAAGTAATAACTCTTTAGAATATAGTCTCCCGCCATTTAGATATATAAAGTTAGCTATTCTTATTAGTCTTAAAGTAGGCTCTAGTAAGCTAAAGCATTATATTAAAGTTATAGTTTTTACCCGCAATATAGTTATAATAGAATGTTACTACCTATCCCTTTAATATAATAGAGAAAGCGTAGTAGTACTAGTAGTATTAAATTTTAACCTTATTGCAACAGTTATAAAAGACCTATAGTTTTACTCTAAGTATATTATATAATTCTCCTCTAAACTTCTTCTCTTTGTCCAAATATACCTTTATTAAATTCGTAACTTCTTATAGTAAAGGCTTACCGGTTAGCTAGAGTAGAGGAGGTAAAGGCAGAGCAACTCTAAGTAAGAGAGTACCTCTAGGTAGGAGAGCAGCTCTAGGTAGGGGGTTAGTATTCTAGGGGTTTTAATACAAATTAAAGTTGCCTTCTAAAGAATATGGGTTGTTTTTAGGTTTCTATAGTTAACGTATAATCTTAGCTTCCGTCTATATTAGTTCTTCTACACTAGTAATAGCGGCCTAAATATTACTAGTAATTAGGTTACTATTCTTAGTAACGTATACCCTATTCCTATAAAGAAAGTCTTAAAAGTTCTAAACAATATTAACGTTACCAAGTGCCTAGGTATCAGTAGTCCATCCTATAAAATCCTTCCTAAAATACTCCTATAGTTATAAGTTGGTATAATATCTATTTTAGTAAAATATAATATAGTATAGAAGAAAGCCGTTAACTTGTTTTATGGTATAAGTTATTATATTAAAGGCGAATTCGTCCTAATCTTTATTAATAAGTTTCGCGTACTTAGCTACCCCTAGTAGTAAGGAGTCTTTCTAGTTATTTAAGGTAGGCGTAGCCATATTTTTAGAGGGAGGGAAGTGTTATTAGTATAGGGATTATTATTTAGTATACGTTTATTATTTAGTACGCGTTTATAATATATATTTACGGTTATAAGGCTTAGGACTAGTTCTAGCCTTAAATTATAAAGACTTATAAAGCGTATTATTCTGCGTAATAGACGCAAGAATCCATAATCTTAAAAAGGCTTAGGACTAGTTCTAGCCTTTAAATCCTTAAATTTATAGAAGAGTTCTATTTAAGGTTTAGGACCAGTTCTAACCTTAAAAGATAGCTTTCTTTAGCATAAGTAGCACTAGTATAGTGGCTTATCTCTTCTTAGTGGAATACCTAGCTATTCTATAGTATAACAGTAAAGTTAACCACTAATTAGTGTTAGTTACATAAGGGGATATTACATAGCTACAGTTCATAGATAGTATAATAATTATTGTTTTTGTATATATTAGGGAGGGCAAGGAGCTTAAGGCTCCTCGCCACGCTACTGCCGCGGCGACACGTGACGGCAACTTGCCGTACGTAATGGCAACTTACTACCCATAATGGCAATTTACCTTATATGGTGACCACTTGCCTTTATTCCCAACATATTTACTATCTAAGAGTTCTTCTTATATTTATAATCTATTAGTTTATTAATTTCTAATTTATTTCTATTAAGTTCCGCGTTTAGAAATATAGGGCGTAGTTTTTTAAAGCGTTTAGGAGGCAGTAAAATTTATAATTAATTTATAATCCATTTATTAGAGGCGTTTATAAGTAAGTTCTATAATTATTATACTAATAAATTAGGCTTTTAATTAAGTTTGCTAGGTTAATATATAATCTTAAAGTTAAATTATAAAAGGTGTTTAGCCTAATAAATTTAGCGTTATATTAATTACTTTAGAGTTATAAAGTACTATAGGTTTTTATAGTCTATTAATACGCGTACTAGGAATAATAATTCTTTAAGTTTTAAACGCTATTACTTAAAGTATCTAATAATTATAAGTAGTTCCTTATTATATATTTTATAGTTTAATTTAATAGGGGCGAGTTTTTAGAAGAGAAAGGCTACTAGATATAACTCGCCATTCTTATTATATTTTAATAATACTCCTCCTAGTATATAATTAGATAAGTCTGTTTTAACAATATATTTAAAGTAAAAATTAAAGTAGGTAAAAATTAGTGCAGTTATAAGATAATATTTTAGATTGTTAAAAGCTTATTTAGATTTAGTAGTCTATTTAAATCTTATATTCTTTCTTATTAAGTTTACTAATAGCTAAATAAAATTTAAGAAGTAATTAATAATTTAATAATAAACATTTATATATCCTAAAAATCTTTAAAAATCTTATATGCTACTAGGACTTTCCTAATTTATAATTATAGCAACTTTTTTCAGGGTTTATTTTAATTCCATTATAAGATATAATTAGGCCTAAGTATATAACTTTAGATATATAGAACATATATTTTTTTAATATTATATTATAAGCCCGTATCTTATAGGCGTTTAAGGACTATTTAAATATATTTTTAATATTTAGAAAGTAAAGATAAGTAGATTAAGATATTATTAATATATTTCTAAAACATATTAAGACCGTTCTTTATACTAAATAGTATTACTAAGTATTTAAAGAGTTCCTATTATATATAAAAAGCTATATACTTTTTATCTCCTTTATAAACATAAATTTAATTAAAGGCAGCGACTATATTAAGCTTTGTAAAATATTATACCTTTACTAGGCAGTTAAGCGTCTCTTAAAGTAGAGGAATTAGATATTAGTTTCGAATAATAATTATATTTAGATCTTAGTAATTAATATAGAATTTTAAGCCTCCTTTTAGCTCTTTAATATATAGTATAGGTAAGGCGAATAGAGATTAACTAGGGCGAATAAATCCTTTTTTTTGATATTTATTAAGGTATTATCGCATTATAAGTAATTCTTTTTATAACATTCTGTACAGCGGACTAAACTTTAGTATTATACTAGGCTCCAGTTCTATTTTAAAATCGTACTTATTCTAATATAGTAGTAGTTAATCTATAAATTGTTTTTTAAACGTATTAATTAGGTTATAGTACTCTTTAGGTAACGTGTTTCACTACTAACGTAGGATATAGGGTTTTGCTCGGCCCCCTAGTTTTGCTTAAGCTAGTAGACCGCCTCCCTTTTTAGGCTAGTGGGTTTCCTAAAGTAGAATATTACCACTTCCGAACTTTAAATATCAACTTTTTACCAACTTAACTATATTTTAACTCTATAAAATCTATTATTAAATAATAGCTATACCCTCTAAACCTTGTGTACTAGATATAGAAGACCGCCTATAAGCTGCTTTAACAGCCTAGCAAACTAGCGGCCTTTATCGCAGCCTAGATGCCTACATAAAGGCCTATAGGGCTCTTCCTTCTACCTTTTAAAGACGCCTATAAGGTAAACACCAACCTTACTAAGTCGCCCACATTAACTAATATCGTATTACACCAGCTGGCAAAGTAGTAATTATTTGGCACTGTATTTATCTTACTAATACTAGATTTCTATGTCGAATCTATACAATCCGGATAATAGCTACTATTATTCTGCACCGCAAATAAGTCTACCTTCCTTAATACCGTGAGATTTAACCACTAGGTAAGAACTGGGTTAGTTACTTCCTAAAGCAATAAGACGAGCTTTAAATCTGCTATATACGGTTAATTAACCTAAAACGAGCTATTACTAATAATAATCCCGCCCTTATTACGAAGTTCTTTACTAACTACTCTAATACTAAGACCCAGTATAATATTTAAGACAATAATACTTAGAATATAGATAAGACTGGTACCTTAATGGGCTATGTATATAGCGCTAAAGTGGTAATATTGCGAGGCAGGGCCACCAATTTTAAGACGATTGACGGCTTTAGGGAGTAGGTCTTATAGATTAATTGTATAGGCATAGGGGGAATAACTATACCGCCCTTTATTGTCTTTAAAGGCTATATACACACCAAGAGAATATAGGAGGAAGCTCGCGAAGCTCTTAACAACTGTTTAATAAGTGTTAGTGAGAATAGTTAGTTAAATTAAAAAATCGGACTAAAGTGGCTAGAGCACTTTAAGTACTATACCCAGCAACCTAAGGTATAGGAGAGGGCAGTAATAGAGGTAGTAAAAAAAGGAAGGAATAGTGAATTAATTGGCTATTGACTACTAGTAATAGATGGCTATAGTAGCCATATTAACGTCGACTTTGTTAAGTACTGCTAGAACTATAAGATTATACCTATATACCTACCTCCGCATTTAACGTATATACTCCAGCTATTAAATCTTATTATATTTTCGCTTCTTAAGCGCATATACTCTATAAAAGTTAATAAATACGTAGTTTGTGGAATTACTGGTATAAATAAAGACTATTTTATAAAGATTCTTAGCGAGATTTAACCGCAAATTTATACTAAGACTTTAATAAAAAGTGCCTTTAAGGCGGTAGGTCTCCTCCCCTATAACCTAAATTAACCTCTTATACGCTGCTCTGCTTAACTATTTACTCCTCTACTTTACCTAGCTAAGGCAGCAATTCTATTCTTACCTCTATATCCTTTCCCTCCCAATAGTGCCTACGCTAGATCTCGTTATTAGTAAACGATTCTTTATTTAGAAACAACTCTAGAGGCGATAGAGGCCTATATTAACTCGCTAATAAAGCACCTACAATCTTTAGAGGATAATCTTAAGTTACTACAGGTGGAAAATAAGGAGCTACGGCAACATACTGATGAAAGGTGGGAAAGGAAGAAGTGGAAACGGACAGTACTCTCTAAGGAGTTAGTTCTTATACTGGCGGCAGCTTAGGAACTTATAGCTGCTAAAGAAGCCACCGTAAGGGCTAAAAAAGAAGCTAAAATAGCTAGAGATAAGCCATAGAAGAAACATTAAATAGTAATTACGCTTAAAAAGGAACAGGTAAAAGCTAGGAAGGAAGCTTAGAGGACTATCGCTAATGCAAAGAAACTATTTACGGTTTATAATAGAAAGGTAAGGGACGCAGCAAAGGTAGCGAAGAAGTTAAAGAAGGCCTTAGACGCTGCCGCCAAGATTGCTTAACAGAAGAATACTGCTAAGGCCTAATTAGCGGCTGTTAAAGCAGCTAAGCAATGGTAATTGCATTAATTAACAGCCGAGACACTCTAGAAGTAGGTAGAAGAGTCTTCTTCTATATATGCTGCAGCTTAAGTTATTGTTAAGCAACTTCAGAATGTAGCTAAGAAGACACTAGATCTTTTAGGTCTACTAGAGGACCTCTAAGAAGACTAGGAGGATGATAATATAACCAACAACAAGTCCTTAGATGAGGAGGGTAAGCTAATTAATAGTGACTAGGGCTAAATACACCAGCTAATTAAGCCTTAAAACACTAAGAAATTGACTTTAGATAGACCTTATATATATTTTAATTGCTTCAAGACTCCTTACCAACAATGCGATGATTCGTAATGGTTTTTACTAATTATTTACGACTAAGTTGGCATTTTTGCGAATTTTGATGTTCAAATCGAGCAAAACTCAGGGACCGAGCAAAACCCCGTGTCCCACGTTAAGCGAGCTATACCACCAAGCGAGCCACGCCAAACCCCACCAAAAATCCGGAATTTTGATTTAAGATATTACAATAACTACGCAATAATAATTTATAAAAATATAATAATATACTCTATTATATATGTTTTATATAATACTTAATTTTTAAATTTTTTACTTTAGTAGTTATTAAGAAATAGACAATTAAGTCTATTTTGGCCTATTTTAGCCCCCAAATATTAATATTTTAAAATTACTAAACTAAATTATTTAAAATGCTAATATTTAGTAGAATATATATATAGAAGTTTATCTTTACAATTTTATAAATTATTATTGCATAGTTGTTATAATATCTTAAATCAAAATATCGGATTTTTGGTGAGATTTGGAGGTGGCTCACTTAGTGGTGTGGCTCGCTTGGTGGTAAACCACGTTATAAGAGGTTAAGGGTTAATATATTATTTTAGTTCTAGTGCTTTCTTAATATCTTCTATTATTAATTATTCATTGCTTAACGTCCAATTTAGATCCCTATTGGGCTTGCGCGGACTACTCCTTATTTATATATAGGGAGAAAACTCTATTTAAGAAAACCCCGTAATCCATCTCTCTGCCTTTTAGGACTTGCCTACTTAGCGCCTGCGAGTCACCAGTGATGCTCTACTACCTTACTTTTTAACCTCTTTAGGAATTACTGCTGTCGTAACAAGCCTACGGACGCGCTAGTATCGCAAACTTTTACCTCACTACTATAGAGTTATCATCTTCTATTATTATAGCAAAGATTTTATAATCTTATCCCCTTACTAATAAAATAAAGGATGTGGCCTATATTATCTAAAATTTAAGAGGTTTTAATAAAAACGTCTTTGTATTCTTTATTATAATTAGCAGTTATAGCTTTATTATATTAATTTGGGGTTTATAGTCAAGGCAATTTATATTATATTAAATTTAAATAGTCCTATATATATTTGTAGGCTAGGTAGTATTTTAAATAATAACTTTAGCAGTAGGTTATACGGAATTTTAGTATTTCTTTAACCTAGCTAATTAAAGGATTATATCGTTTTAGCTATCCGTATCTAAGTATTACCTTATATTACTTTAGGGTATTATAAATAGGGAAACGTATTTAACGTATTTGCCAATTTATATTTTTACAAATGCGTAGTGCGTTAGTTCGCTATATATTAAGGGTTTGCCATTAAAGTCTTATAGGCCTTAAGGTTTATTAAGTTTTTTTAAATTTAGGCGTTAGGTTTTCGCGTGGTTCGTATTAATAAAGCCTATACTAGTAGCTCCACTATCTATTAGGATTTATACCTCTTTCTATTTTTTAAGTATTTAAATTTTCCTAAGTATATTAAGGGAGTTATATTATATATTAGCGCTAAAAGAGCCTAGATACTTATACTCTCCTACTTTTTATCTTAAGGCGCAACTTAGCCCTAAGATAATTTATTTTCTAAGTTAACTAAAGGCAAAATGCTTTATAGCGACTAGGTATAATTTAAGAAATAAGTGCAATTTAAAGATTAGGAGGAACTATAGTGGACCTTTTTAAAGGGGTAAGCTTAGCAATTCCTTTAAATATATCCCTTTTTACTATATCTAAAGCATTCTCTATTTATAGCTTATATTCTTTATTTATTAGTTTTTAAGGGTATATAGGACTAATCATCGTTAAGGTCTATAGGGTTATATATAAGGCTTTTAGGTTTTAGAAATGGATCGCGCTTTAGGGTATATACTAGTTTTATAAAGTTTTAAATATAAGGTATAGTTAGCTTTAAAGAATAGGTTTATTTGCTATATTAAAGGTCCTTATTAATTTATTATTATATTATAGCAAATTTAGATAAATCCTTTAGTAGTTCCCTACCTACTAACTAGGCTTTATTCTAATTTAGCTTACTAATAAGGTCTAAAAATTCTAAAAAGAAGCTAGTAAAGTCTTGGTTCTGTTATTATAGGTTTTTTAATTTAGTAATAGCGGTATATTTACGGCTAGCGTTATTATATATTAATTTTAGTAAAGAGATAAAGATTATAAAATTAATAAAGGTGCTGTTATAGAAGGATGGGTCTATAGTTTATGCAGCGTCCTTATTTAAACAAGATATTTTATAGCTAACCTTACTAGCTTTAGTAGGGTATTAGTTATAGTTTATTAAAAGTTTAAGATAGAGCTTAGTTATAAAGTATTGTAGGTTATTTTAGTTCCTATTAAGTATTAAAGGGTTAGGGAGCTTTTTAGATTTTATAATAAGTATTAGATTTGTTATAGATATAGGTTAAGCCATTATTACTAGTTTATAATTCGTGTTTAATAGGCTAGGTTTAGATATAGTTATTTTAATCTTTTTTATAAGTAGTGTTGGGGTTATTAATATAAGTGTTTTTATATTATAGAGTTCTTTGCGGATTACTTCTATTAATTACTAGTACTAAGCTATTAATATAGCCCGTTACTAGGCTAAGGCATCTATAAAACACTATTGTATTATAGATTACTACACTCTAACTAGGGCTATAATACTTATAGCTAATATAGGGGGTTCGAGTTCGTTTGTTATTTTAATAGTAGTTATATTAATGTAACGTAATATAAGGTTACAAAGAGGCTTTAAAGTAAATTTAAAGGAATAAAATATATTCTATTTAAATCTAGGGGTATAGCTCTTATAGAGAATTAGATATTGCGTAAAGAAGAGAATTAAATAATAAGAGAATTAAATAATTAAATAGTCAGGGTCTTAGTGATTAATGCGTGCGTATATATGCACGCGGTCTTTAACAGACTTTAATAGAATTTAATTAATTTAGCAGAACTTGGTAGAAATTAATTAAGCTAGTAGAATTCGGCAGAATTTAGTTAAAGTGTTAGAGTTTATCTATTAAGTGTTTTACTAAGACATTCCTACTGTAACTAGGCTAGCCTTGTTATAGTTATTTAAAGATAAAAAGTGTCTTGCTAGGAGGTGTCTCGCTTCCTTAGGTCCTACGTTAGTAATAACTATAAGTAATTCTAAATCGACCTCCGCAATACCTTATTTAAGCGCTTAATTTATAATTGTAAGCGAAAGGCTTCTTAGATTCCTATAGAGTATTATAAGCTTATTAAGATATTAAGTAAGTTTGTTAACTATTTAGCTTATATAGAGGCTAGTAAAAAGTCTTATATATAATATAAGGGATTAAAAAAGGCGTTATTATATCTACTACCAAATACTATAAGTAAGCCTCTAGATAGTAAGGATTAAAAGATACTAAGACGTGCTCTAAGGACTCTATTTGACTATAGCGTATATAAAATACCGTTTTATAATAAGAACGAATATTAGCTACTTTATATTAAGCGACTTAACTTTAAAGATTAAGTTTGTATATCAATATACTATAAAATTAAAGGGTTTAAATATATAGGCGCCAAATTAAACTTTTTTAAAAAAAATTATATCCATTATATTATGCTACGTATAATACTACGTATACAGCCTCTAGGCTATGGCGCTATAGTTCTATATATATATATCCTTTTTAGGCAGCTTAATATGTACTAGTAAATATATCCTAGTAGCGTATAAACCTCTAAAGTAGGAGTTTATAGTTCCTTAGTAAAATACCAAGTTACTATAACTACTAGGAAATTAGAAAACGGTAGGAAAAACTATAAGAAATCCTAACACCTATCCCTATCCTTTTACAATTTATTTCTATCCTTTTGCTCTCTAAAAAAAATTTAAGAGCCTACTATAATCTGTTAGACCTTTAGTGTCCCCCCCCCTATATATGCGCGCGCAATATATAGCAATTTTAGTAATTACTAGTTAGGTGCACTATCTAGTATAAATACCATGCGCTTGCTAAAAGAGATATGTTACGAACCTTATATCAGTAGTAGTGCGATTACTAAGGAGAGATATAAACGGGTTAGTTAAAATAGTATAGGAGGCGCTAGAACCGATCGAGCTATAGGATAAGAGGTAGCCAAGTTATGTGGCTAGTTACGTTATAAGTTTAGAACGTGGGAACGTAACGTACTGACGTACTAATATACTAACGTACTAAACCCTTTACTATAGGGAGGAGTTATATATTTAAGGACATACGGTCTCTATAGATAGTTTCTCTTCTTTATAATAAATCTTAGAATATAATTAGAGTTAATCTATTAGGTAACTACTCTACTAGTTATATTTACGTTGTTAACTATTCTATACCTATATACCTAGCCCATTAATAAGTCCACCGTAGTATTTCCTATAAGGCTTTATTATATATTTACTACTAAGGTTATAGTAAAAGAAGTTAAATAATATACCACTAAAAGCAGCAGCCATAACGGCGTCCATAGCGGCGACTATCTTAGGATTAGGTAAGGACACTAGTATAGTAGATACTAACTTATAACTAGTTACTATTAAACAGCTATAAAAAATAGTTAATTAATTAATAGATAATAATAGGATATTTAAAGAAAGGATTAATAGGATTAGAGTAGCTAAGGTTAAGTTACCCTTAATTAAGCAATTCTTAGGGGAGAAGCTAAAACTTAAGGGATTCCTTATATAAATGCACTTTAAGGTTACGTAGGAAGAAGTAAAACTAGGAACGCCTATAGACTAAGTCGCTTACGCAGGATTATTCTTAATAGGAAGAGCACTTAAGTAGTTTAAGCCCTACCTTATGGAGGTATAGGAGTACGGTATAATAACTACTAACTAAAAGGTGTAATATATATTCTTAAGTTAAAACAGGTTTATAGAACAATTAACGTAAATATTTAGAGACCTAGAGGCAACTACTATAGTAAAAAGAAATTTAGTAATTAAGTATATAACGCAGTTTTAAACATTAGTAATATAAGTTAAATGGAATAATAAAGTGCTTATAGTATAGTATAAATAGGGACTTAAAGTAAAAGTCTAGGATATAATTATTCTAATAGAAGATACAGATACTCTTAGGAATTTAATTAATTAAGTAATTAAAATTAATAACAGGATCTACCAGAGAGAGTAGACTAATAAGGGTTAGGATAGAGTTCTATAGTTATATAAGGCGTAAAATACGTATTAATAAAGTTAAAGTTCAAAACTATAGTATAGCGTAGAGCTAATAGACCTAAGTAGTACTAAAGAATCTAAGAAATAGAATAAAAGATTATAGAAACCTAGAGGATAAGGATTAAGTAATTAAAGGTCTAAAAAGTAAAGGCCTAACTAGGGATCTTAGCAGTAAAAGACGTTTAGGCGGACTCTATAGCAAAAAAAATAGTTTAAAAAAGGAGCTTATATAGATTACGGAAAATAGGGTTATTACATTAAAGATTATAAAAGTGGTTAGAATTACTACGTAGTAAAAGAAATAAGACTAGTAGATAATATATATATATAGAGGGATAATAATATACTGCAAGGAATAAAGGAATGCTTAATTAAAAGTTTTATATTCTATTATAATAACGCATACTAAATTTATAAAGACGCTAAGTATAGCGCAAGCTATTAGCTATAAGAGCTAAAATTATTAAAGTTTAGAGGAACTAATAAACTAGTTTATAGATTAGATATTAAGGACAATAAATTTAATATAGGCGAAATATTTAATAATAATAAGGTAATAAGGGCAGCTTACTAGGAGCATATAAACCTTAGAGATATTATAATAAAGGTAAAGGATAATTCCACTACAGAATAGGGGATATTAGTAGGGATTAAGACCCCGCTAGATATAATATCTATTACTTTATAAGACGTAAGAGAAGTAGGATAGTAAACTACTTCGGCACTTAATAAAGGCAAAAGGCTAAAGGCTTAAGATTCTTATAAGGAGATATAAGATACTTAAGATTCCTAAGACGGGATAAGATAAGCTTAAGGACCTATAATAGACGATAACCGATAGAGCAGAGTAACGGCTTAGTTTAGTAATATATAAATAAGCTTAGGACAAAGTTTCCTAAAGATATAAAACTCTTAAGATGAGATAAGTAAGATTTAAGATTTTTAAGATAAGATAAGAACACTATAGAAGCCTAGTTAGACTAAGGTTAGAGCTAAGTTTAGGATTGAGAATCCTATAGGACTAAGATTTCTAGATATAAATAAGGACTATTAAACAAACTAAGATTAAGAAGTAAGAAGACTTTAAGAATCCGCTTATAAGGCGAAAACTAAAAGAAACTATAACGGAGTTTAGATAGAGAATCCTTATATAGTAAGAATAGAAACTAGATAAGAGATCTAGTATACTAGGCCGTATAAGGGACAGAGCACCTATATAAAGAATCACTAATAGGCCTAGAGTAGGTATACTAAAAGCTAAGTAGCTTACTAAATTAGAAAATGAAGAAGATTTAGGGATCTCTATTAGGTTTAAAGAACGATATATAAAGGGCTATTATAATATAGTAATAAGAAGATACTTCCTTATAGATAAGCCGTATACACTCTAGTAGCTATACTAAAAGTGGTATAGGTAGCGACATAATAATAAGTAGGAAGATTTCTATATATAGTTAGATAAACGAGTTATCTAAGACCACCCAATTATAGAGAAGGCCATAACTTATATTAAAGGAGCCTTAATTATAACGTTAAAGGATCTAGAGGAATAGTTAAAGGACTAGAGAAGTAAAAGTTATAACGTTTAGATTAACATAATAAAGGTTTAAATTTAAAGATAAGGACGAGTTAAGAGTTAACCTAAAGCACCTAGCGTATTATACACTATTATGGATTATATATATAGATAATATATATAAAATCTATAAAAATCTATATATAAAAAAAGAATTAAAGGTACCCTATAAGGATGTATTAGGCGCCAGATAAGCGGTAGTATAGGAATGCTAAGTATATGCATAAATGGCATCTAATAGAAGTTTAAGAGTTAGGAGACTTAATACTTTAACTAGGAAAATTCCTTACGGAAGAATGCTTAGACGGATAATAGTAGTGGAAATGCCTAGAGAATACGTATCTATAGTATATAGAGGATAAAAAGCGAACTAGGTATTAGATAAAGAACAAGCTAAGTATAATAGGATTAAATAACTAGTAGTTAGGAAAAGTAGAGGCCTATAAAACTAGAGGGAGCTAGTAATAGAGCCTTAGACCCTTAAAGGAATTTAAAGACAATACCTAAATTTATAAGTTAAATAGTAAGATTAGCAGTTTAAAGTACTAATAGATAGTAGAGTAATATAGAACTATATCTTACTAGTAGTAGTTAAGAGAATAGGATTACCTTATAGACAGAAGAAATAACCTTACCTATTAGTTACGATTTTAGGAGATCTAATAGCCTATAGAGGAGGGATTATTAACCTTAAAATAGGACCTATTTAGATAACTATTAAAGGAAGATAAATTAAGATATTTTTTAATATCTTACTATTAGGACAGGATAAGGCAGTATTAGGAATATCTTAGTTATAGAAATATAATCTAAAGATTAATTAGATTATAGGTTAGGTTAATATTAGAGATACTTAACACCGTAAGATATAATAGTAAACTAAGTTAGTATAGTACTAAGTTAGAGTAATATATAAAGAGACTAAGCGAGGCTTAAGTTACGTACTAAAGAGATACTATAAGTATAGTAAAAAACTATAGAGCCCAGAAAGTAAAAAGCTAGTAAACTATATAGTATAGGACTATAAGATAGAGTTAGAATTAGAAATAAGTCTAAGGTTTTTTCTAACTTATAAGCTTACTAAAAAAGAGTCTAGAGTACTTAAGGAGTTTATTTAAGAAAACTTATAAAAGGGATATATTAGACTATTGTAGTTATTAATAGGTTATCTAGTACTATTTATACTAAAGAAAAATAGAAAACTTAGGTTATATATTAACTATAAACAGTTAAACAGCATTACTTAAAAGGATAGATATCCTTTATACTTAATTAGCGAAATTTAAGATTAAATAGGTAACGCGTAAATCTTTACAAAGATAGATTTAAGATAGGCGTACCACCAGATTAGAATTAAGGAAGGCAATAAATAAAAGGCAGCCTTTAGGTTAAGAGAAGGACTATATAAACTATTAGTTATATAATTTAGGTTAATAAATACACTAATAACGTTTTAAAAACAAATTAATAGTGTATTAGGAGAACACCTTAATAAGTTTATTATAGCATATTTTAATATTATTATTATTTACTTAATAACTAAGGAAGAATATGGGAAATATATTAAATAGGTTTTAAAGAGACCATAAGAAGAATAGATACTAGTAGTAATTTAAAAATGTAAGTTCTTTATAAGGAAGACTAATTTTATTAAATTTATTATTTTTATTTATTTGATTCTATTTATTGCCCGATTTGGTCCCTTTTTAAGTCTATATAGGCTACTACCTTTCTATATAGGAAAAAGTCCCGTAAGGGAAAAAACCTAAGTAATTCCTTTTAGCTAGTCTTACGCGCTCCGCCTTTACCTAGCTAGTATATCCTTATTTCTATTATCTGCCTTTTGTACTATGCTTCCTAGGTATATTAGAAGATTTAGGGGGGATAATAGGAGAATTTAGCGAGTCGCCAGTATGCTACCTATGGCTAGGTAGGGGATGTCCAGTCGCTAAGGGGCTAGAATAGGGCGTGTTCCTTAGTATCCTCCTGCTAGATCTCGTATACTATTTAGAACTATAGGAGGATTCCCTAGCCTACTAGCCATTTTGCTGCTGCTTATAGGCCCCTGCTTATAGAGAGCATTTAGGTAATATTGTTTGTGCCTACACTAGCGAGTAGCTAGTCCTTTACTATGCGGTAGCTGTAGAATAGTAGGATATAGCGCACTGTCTAAATTAGCCATCCGCATGTATATTAGGGGGTAGTATTTAGAATATAGACGCTTAATAGCCATATATTTAGCCCTAGGACCTCTGTCCGTAGTAGGAAGGCGGCTATAATTCTGCCTATTAGTCCTTCGTATAGGGGGAGAGTTAGTATTAACTATGGGGTGTTCCATATAGTTACCTCTTATATTTTCGCTGCCTTCTTCCATCGTTGCTTCCATTTAAGATCTGATAATCTTGCGATTAGTATAGTAGGTCTCCATTTATATTGGTGGCCTCCTAATCTCTATTGCCGTTATAGCGCTCTACTAGTATAGCGCCGGGTCTCCGCCTGGTGGGCTATTAGTTCCTATATTTCATTTTCTTTCTCTACTACTTGTAGATAGAGGGCTTCTTAGCTAGTATGTTTAGGCGTGTTACCCCTTTAAGGGGCCCTTACCCTCGCCCCTCGTATGTGTCTCGTTCCTCGTATACAATTTAGCATTTAGCGTATCTTTTCTTTGACTGGGTGGCCATATACTATAGCTGCTCTTTATATAGCGGTTGTGTCGATATATAGGTCTAGTGGTGGGATTGCTGCCTTACCTTCTAGAGCTGCGCGTGGTGTTCTTCTATATACCCCTATAGTTTTACATAGGCATTGGTTTTATAGCTTAGCTAAGGCAGGTAGTTATATATTAGCTAGTAATATAGTAGAGTTTAACATACCTACTTATCCAGGCCTCTACCTTAGTTTTTAAGTAGCTCTCCCTTACTAAGCCTAAGGGCCTGGGGCTTTCTATAAGCAGTTAGCTGCCACTACTAATAATACAGGGAGTTTTACCAGTTCTCTCGGGTATCTTATAATAGGTTATTAGCCTAAGTACTAATCTGCCCCCCAGCAGTCTATATAAGAGTCTCCTCCTAAAGTTAGTACGCTTTTATATGGCTTAGGAGCCTTCCATAGCCTCTAGTTTTACGCCTCTCTTTATTATTTCCGCCGGCACGGGCATAAGCTGCCATTTACAGGGGTTGCAACTCCCGTCTTACGCGCCTACTACTAGCGTAATCCTATAAGGGCGTCGTGGCTGCATCCTGCAATATAGAAGCCTTAGGTACCTTTTACGGTCAAGGCTAGCCAAGCCTCTCCCGCCTGAGTAACTCCTATTTGCTCCTTAAGCGTACCTCACCAGTATACTGCCCTAGCGAGCAGTCCTATTTATTAATACACCGATACGCGCATCCGTTCTCTTAAGCCACGTAGTAGTCTCTCCGGCTAGGACGTAATCCTACCTGCCTACTAGGTGCACTAGGGGTCAGAGCTTAGCTAAGGGGTAAGGTCCTTAGAGCTAGCAGTAGCTACTACGCACTACGCCCCGTAGGAGACTAGTAGTAGTATAGGGGCGCAACACCCTATACTACTGCCAGTTCCCGTTTCGTGTTGCCTGTAAGAGTCTCTTTATAATAGGCTGACCGTGTCTTATAGGAGGGGTCGTAGATGCTTGGTCCCGCGCCAGGCGACCTACTCTGCCCTCTCCTACTAACCTATTAAATTTATTATTAAACTAGGTTATATTAATATGGACTTAAAGAAGATTAAAGCTATAGTAAGTTAGTAAGAACTAGAGAATATAATACAGTTAAAGTTATTTTTAGGGTTTTGCAACTACTATAAAAGGTTTATAATATAATAGTTAAAGAACATTAAACCCTTTACTAGACTTACAAAGAAAGAGGAACTATAGGCATAGGGAGATAAATAAAAGAAGTTGTTTAAGGAACTTAAGGAACTATTTACCTAGGAGCTAATCCTTAAAATCTACCAACTAGGACTAGATACGGTTATAAAAATAGATATATTAGACTATATACTAGGAGTATACTTGCTATAAAAGCATAAGGATATATAGCATCCAGTATTATATTATAGCAGAAAGATAACACTACTAAAGTTAAACTATAACGTCTATAACAAGGAGTTATTAGGTATAATTACAGTACTTAAGGAATAGAGAGCATTCTTACAAGGCGTAGAGAAACTATTTATAATTAAAATAGATTATAAGAACCTAACGGGGTTCCTAATAATAAAAGAACTTAATTATAGATAAGTTAGATAGGCAGAGATGCTTATAGAATACCACTTTAAAATTTAGTATACTAAAGGAACTAAAAATATAAGGGCAGACGTATTTAGCAGAAAGGCTAAACTATAGAATAATAAGAAGCTATTAGGAGCAATACTATACAAAGATAAGGACGGATAGATTAGATATAATTACCCTAAACTAGTAGTAACTTAAGAGGATAACAAACTAAAAAGAGTCTATAAGACACTAGAGAGCTTTTAGGTATAAAGAATTCTAGAAGTATAGCTAGAAGATCTATAGATGGATATATATATAAAAATTAAAAAGCGAAGTATATCCTAAAATATATAGTAGAGTATTTCGTGAAAGATTTCTATAAGAGAATAACTTAAGGATATAATAGAGTAATAGGCTTAGTGTTAAGGCTATAAAAAGAATATATTATTAACGGAATCTAGAATATCGCAAGAAAAGTAATAAAGAAGTATTTAGATTGCTAAAGGAATAAACTAATAAGGTATAAGCTATATAAAGGGCTATAACTTATTAAAATACCAGAGAGACTATAGGAGGTCATATTATAGGACTTTATTATTAAGCTACTAAAGTTAAGAGATCCTATTACCGGATAAGAATATAATATAATCTTAGTAATAGTGGATAAGTTAACTAAATAGAGCTACTTTATAGCATATACAGAAGAAATCTTAGTGGAGGATGTCGCTAAAATCTATATTAAAGAAGTATTTATAAGATATAGAGTACTAAATAAGATTATATTAGACAGGGATCTAAGATTTATAATAGTATTCTAAGAGGTATTCCTAGCGGAATAAGGAGTTAGAGTAGTAACTTCTACCGTATATTACTCGCAGACGGACGGTTAAATAGAAAGATTAAATTAGATACTAGAATAATATCTAAGATATTATATTAACTACGCATAAAATAATTAGGTGTTACTATTACTAATTATACAGTTTATATATAATATAACATCATTGGAAGGAATAGGTATATTACTATTTAAGGCAAATTATAGATATAAGCTAAGAATATTGTTATTACTATAATAAGTAAAAAAAGATAAGTAGTACAGCTAAAAAAAGAATAAAGATGTTAATAAATCTTTATATAGATCTTATAGAGTTAGTAAAAAAGGTATAAGAGAGAATAAAAAAGTACTATAATACTAAGATATCTAAGGGACTAGATCTTAAGGAGGGGGATAAAGTATAGCTACTATACAAAAATTTTAAGAGTTAATGACTAAGTAAGAAATTAAACTATATTAGACTGTGACCTTTTAAAATTATATAGAAGATTTTACTGGTTACGTTTAAGTTAAACCTACTAGCTAAGATAAAGATCTACCCTATATAGTATATTGTAATGCTAGAGCTAGTATATATAAATATTAAGCCACTAATCTATAAAGTAGACACGTATAAAGGATAAGAGGAAGATAAATAGTAAGTTTTAAAAATCATTAGTTATAAGGACATTAACAATAAAATATAGTATAAGATTAAGTAAATAGGCTATACGGAGACTACCTAAAAACCACTATAGAATTTAAAGAATGCTATAGAAAAGGTATAGGAGTATTAAAAGAAAACGGGTTAGGTAATATTAAGAAGGAGCTAAAGATAAAGGGATTAGTTAAAGGTAATAGATCAGCTAGATTATTTAAGGGATCTACTACTAGCGTACAAACTATTTCCGCCGCTTCTTAATTAGGATCCTTTTTAGCCTCCTTAGCCTTAAGTTTAAATAGACCTTACTTTACTAAATAAAGCTCTTTTAAGCGTACCTTTTTACGGACTTTTACTAGACGGCTTAGGTAAGTATAAGTATCTAGTTAAGCTTTTAGGGCCTAAGACGCCTTATTAGAATAATGTTATACTTTAGCAAGAGCCTTAGCTAGCTTACTCTTTAGTTTTTTAGCCGCTATTAACACGCGTAACCCTAAAGAAGATTAGATAAGGAACTAGACGGTTATAAAGAATAATAAGACGCGTATACTTAGCGTTAGAGACGGATTAAATATTGCAGAATAATCGCATATTTACTCGCGTATACTTAGCATAGGAAGAAGGTTAGCGACTAGATAGAGACGCAATTATAATATATACTAACTTCTTCTTAGCACAACGAGAATAGGATGGTATGACTTCACTAAGTAATAGAATAAATGCCACTAGCTAGTTACGACGATTAGATATAGAGGATTTAATAGAAGGTATTAGGAATAATAAAGGTTATTAAATTAAAGATGGGAATACTATACCTCTAATAGACAACTTAGAGATAGGAGATATCTTTAAGGACAAAGATAAAAAGGAGGGAGATGGTGTTACGAACCTTATATTAGCAGTAGTGCGACTACTAAGGAGAGATATAAATAGGTTAGTTAAGATAGTATAGGAGGTGCTAGAACCGATTAAGCTATAGGATAAGAGGTAGCTAAGTTATATAGCTAGTTATGTTATAAGTTCGGAACGTAGAAACATAGGAATATAGAAATGTAATATACCGACGTACTAACGTACTAATGTACTGAACCCTTTACTATGGGGAGGAGTTATATATTTAAAGACATACGGTCTCTATAGATAGTTTCTCTTTTTTATAGTAAATCTTAGAATACAATTAGAGTTAATCTATTAGGTAACTACTCTACTAGTTATATTTACATTGTTAACTATTCTATACCTATATACCCAGCCTATTAACAAGTCCACCATAGTATTTCCTATAAGGCTTTGTTACAAGACGTGCACCTACAAGAAAGGCAAAGCGTTTAATTTTTTAAGCTTAATTATAAGGGTTAAACTTGAAATTCTTTAGTGTGTATAAAGCAAAATTGCTGTATGCGTTGCGCGTGCANGTNGGGGGGGGGGGGATACTAGAGGTCTGATAGACTATATAAGGGATCTTTTAGTATCTCCTTATAAGCTCCCTTAGGCTTACAGCCCTCTTATCCTCCTTATTGGTTTGTCTCCATATGAGGCTATTGCTATACTCTTTACTATATTATTCTCTTCCATCGACTCTTCTGTAACTTATGTTCGGCTTACCTACTCCCTATTGTATACCTAGGCAATATACCTTACACCTACTACATTAACCTTATTTGATTGGTAAGCACAGGCTATATTCTTATTAGACGTAAAGTACTATATTAAGGGATAGTATCTAGACGTTATAGAAGGGTTAAAATACGGCAGTACAAAGGGTGATTTTTGGTGTATTTTAACGCTCCGTTACCACTAAAGCATAAGGGTGTGTTCGGTTGCAAAACCGTTAGATTGAATATGAACTGAAAGTCCGGCAGAAAGGACGCGTCTGTGGCTCTATGGGTTGTACGGACGTGTGTAAATATAAAGCCTCCATATTGAACTGGAATCTGTAACGGGAGCTTTAAGCTCCATATTAAAATGACGCCAAGAGCTCCATTTCAATAGCTGTATACGGTAAAGTTGCCAATATTTTAGCGTGCTATTCTGGCGTTTTGCGAGCGGTGAGAGGAATATTAAATTTTTGAGGCTGTGTAGACAAAATCACTCCGAATGAAATGGAATATAAGGCCTCTATATTGCAACCAAACGACCCCTAAGCTCTTAGACCCTTAGTAGAAAATTCGTTGCGTAATAAGGAGCAGTATGCTAGTATATGCGCTTAGTGTACGTGCTAACGGTCTACCGGGGAAGGTTATTTCAGCATGCTTAGACTATAATGGGAGGCTGGATAAACCCGGCCTAATGACACTAAACCAGTTTAGGCTATCTGTCCCGTTGTGGTCTAAGATACTTTGGCCGACGTTTGTAACGCACGTTACGATATCCGTATAGCTAATATTACGGATATTTACTTCTTATTATTTTAATAAGTTTGGGCAGCTTAAAAAATCTATTAATTATACACTAAGCTCTAGCGAATTAAATAGTCTACATAAAAAGTTTCCCTGCCTTCCCGCTCCTAACATTAATTTTAAAATAGCCGTAACGCGGATCGCCAAAGCGTATAATTAGCAATATCCGCACTAACAACACGTTAATCTTAACCACCCACCCTCCATCCATTATATCTATAGTCTAACGACTAAAACCTATTAAGATCTATCTATTATAACGTGTTTAAGCCCTCCCTGCCTTTATCTAACCCTCTCCTCTCCCTCTACTACCTTTAAGCGCTATCTACTAATACCTCCGTTAAAGCGAATAAGGCGAAGAGGTTGTAAATTATAAGCTGGTTAAGCAGATTAATAAGCTAGTGGTATATAATGGGCTGGGGATTATATTAAAACGGATCCCTAGCAGTCTCTATGGCTATATAGCCTACGGAGGGAGCTACCCTAACTTATAAGCAGCTTTTATAAGCTTTAAATAAGCAAATTAGATAAAGCTATTGCGGAGATATATTCGTACCGCGGTTATACGGAGCAGCTCGAGGCCCTAAGGGTGCTAATATTTAAGCGGCGAGATCTTATACTTATGGCAAAGACGTCTTTTAGCAAGAGTATAATAATATAAGCACTACCATGTCTCGTACCTAATGCAGTTATTATTATTCTTCTTCTACTTAACGCAATTAGGTTAGAGTAAGTAAAAAAGATTATAAAGCTACCTTATATTCGACCTGTTTATATATAGAAGAAGATAATATCCGCCGAGCTAATTAAGAATATCCGTATAGGTAGCTATACACATATCCTTATCTCCCTAGAGCTTTTAGTTAGTAATAAGCTATATAAAGTTCTAATAGACCTAATATTTCGTTCCCATATTGCCCTTATAGTGGTTAATAAAGTACACCTACTTGCTAATTAGGGAGAGACCTTCCGTATAGTATACGTATAACTCTTTAAAGTACGTTTAGTCTTAGTTAATAAGCCTTAGTTTATATATACCGCAACGCTAGACCCCTTTACGTTTTGGACTATATATAAGCTGGCTAGGTTTAAACCTAATATATAAGTTATTAAAACCCTAATTAATTAGCCAGAGCTAAAGATTATATAGAGGGTTATAACTATGCTAGAAAAGAAGGAGTTTCGAGCTCTTTACTTTATTATTACTGCTGCTCTAGTGTATTTATATACTGCTAGTAATAGTAACTAAGGGAAGGGCAAGTAATTAAGAAGCCGCTTAATATCTATATAGCGGATACACCGCTAATAGTTCGATTAACTTCAGCTAATTTTAAAGATAATTATCTTCTTTAATTCTAAGGAGTAGATAGCTTCCTATTATAATACTATTCGCAGCTAGTTAATCCGTTGCGGCTACAATGCTACTATTACTAGAGAAATGGTGCAGAGCTACTACGTAACGCTTGCGGATATTAATAAAGACCGCTTATATGCCGAGTACGCGCGCCCAACGTCTCAAATTTAAATTCTGGTTATATTAAATGCAGTAGCATATAGTACAGATATCCCAGATATCTACTATTTAATCCAATATAGAATGCCTCGCTATAAATCCTATAATATACTAATATAGCGGTTTAGCCGAGTAGGCTAAGGAAAAGGCCTTTTAGGCGAAGCAATCTTTATGGTTAAGAGCCGCTGGTAGGGTCCTCGCGATAAATTAGGTGGTTTTAAGCATACATAACCTTAGCGTATAGGCGATCTTCGCGTAAGCGCGCTGCGTAATAATATCCGCGGGCGATAAAACGTAGAGACTGCGGATATTACAAGCAATGCTTTATCTATAGCGTTAGCTAGTACTAAATAGTTAGTGGATATAAGAAGCGGGCGTAGGTTAAGCCTTAGTAGTTCTATAGTACGCCTACCTAAAGAGCTTATTATACTAACCCTATGCCTAAAGAAGCGGTTAACTAATGCGTAGTTATATAGTAAGCTGCCGTTTACCCTATAGCGGCTAGTTAATAAGGATTAGGTATGCTTATAAGCGATATAACTTATATACTATAGAGACCCACAGTCTACTATTAGCAAAGACTTGTATTACAGTAACTATAACCTAGTAATATTTACGGATTGTAAGTATAATATCCGCACTATAGCTAGTATAAATATCGCGAAAACCCGCCGGGAGCCTATATTAAGCAATATACGGGGGTGGTTTACGTAATAGGCGGAGGCTAGGTATTAGGATATACTATAAACGCCTATAGTTAATTATATTATACTAGATAAGCAGCTCTATCGCCTTTATAATATAGGGTGGGTTTCAGATATAGCATTATTAAGGTAAGCAATGCCTAAGTGAGATCCTGATATTCTTAGCGAGGATCTTCTATCCCTTATTAAGCTTTTAGTAGATAAGGAATAAAAGTAGAAGCAGGAAGAAATAGGGCAACTCTTAGGTTCTTCTAGGTTAATTATATAGATATTAGAGCGGTTTTCCCAAGCGCTAAAGCAGCACGCTGCTATAGATAAGTATTTATTATAGGCTCTTATATAGGCTTTGCAGGTTTTAGATAGAAGATTTAAAATATTAGCGCTATAGCAATCAGCGCCTCGCCATGGCGCTAATATATTATAGGCTAGTTAACAGTCAGCTATAGACCTCTTGCTAATAACTTAAGAAGAGGATATACCTATACCTTCGCCAACTCTTAGGTCTCTAGCTCCTACTCCTCTATTATTACTATTATACTAGCTGTTAGATATATCTATGCCGCTAGTAACCTGCTAGTTAAATACGTCTTTATTAGTACTGTAAAGGTAGTCAGCGCGATTAAATAGAGGTAAATGTATGCAAAGAGCACTATAGGAAATTAACGGCAACGCTAATTAGTATACAGCGGCTTAATATTAGGCGAGGTTGGCTAATATTAAGCGGGGTTAGCTAATACTAGGTGAGTTTACCTTATATCCGCTAAGCGGATATTGCAACCCAGTAGCTAATATCTATTAGGATAACGCCCCCCCTCCCTTTCCTATCCTATATACTTAGCAAGTGCGGCCTAGGAACTAAATAGATTGATTAATTAATAATATTAATTACTTGGGAATATGTACTAGTGCTACTAACTATAGTGGATATTAAGCGGTTATGGTAATAGCTTATAACTAATATCTTATATTACTTATTAAGCAACTTATACGCAGGTTAAAGCTAGGTTTAAGTAAAGTTAGTAGGCAACACAAAGCCATTTAACTCATTATTATCGTTATAGAGATTAAGCTTATTAAACATAGCGGAAAGATCACCGCCTAGTTATAAATTAAACTCGTTAAGGGTAGATTAATTAAGTCGTTTAATACCTAGTTATAGTAGAGGCGGCGCTTTTATCTTTACTTACCGTGCCTAATGGCAAATAATAGAACCTGTGGCAATCGCATTAGCAAGCAATTAAATATCCGCTATAGTAGATTTAATAGTATATTAAGTAGATATCCATTCGCTAAATATAATCTTAAACTTTATATATAGTGGCCCTATATAGTTAGTTATATAAATACTTTAGTGGAAGAGCGAGTCTAGGTTAAACGTTAAATTGCTATAAGTGTGTATAAGCTGCTTTAGCTCCCTATTAAGTAGCTCGTTGTTAAGATCTATTGGGTAGTAACTATTCTGTTTACCGCGGTTATTTACTAAACTATTTACTAGGATAGCTTGCTAGAGCTTAAGGAAATAGGCATCTGTTAAAGTTAACTAGAAGAAACGTAGCATCTTTAGTAGATAGTTTTTATTCTAACTACCTACGAAATAAATATAGATGCGGGGGAGTATATAGCTAAGTAGGCCGATATCCGTAAGCTTAATGGCATGCTTAAAGACCTTATACGTCTCTACTAGTTATAAAAAGCGGACGTATATTAGAAACTCTATATTAGTAGGCTTAGGAAGTATTTATAAGGATATAGCACTGCTAGCCTATTTAGGGTAACCCTTTTGCCGCGGTTCCGTAGGCTAGTTGGTATAGTTAGCCGCCTAAGAGACTTCCTAACCGAAAACAGCTATACGGATATTCTTAACTACCGCTAATAAATATTGCGGAGATAGACTCTTAAGGTACCGCTTAATATCTATAGGCGACTTAGTGTTATAGGAGCCCTTAATCTAAGTATGGAGCAACGCTATAATATAAGCGTCGAAGCTATAGAGAATTAGCTCCTCCATATAATAAAACGGCGCGCGCTCGGCTAGGATATTTCTTCAACCTAGGTGGTTTATGTATGTATACAGCATAGAGTACTTTTAGGCTAATTGCTCGCCACTATAGTAATACCGTATAACTATATATAGGTAGTTTAGCTTTAGGTGCTAAAGAGCTAGAATAGGTAGAGCCTAACGTAGGCTATCGTAGGCGGATATTGACTTAGTATGTTCTCCTTAATACAACTAAATAAGCTTTATAGTCTTTTAATCACCATAGATTAGAAATAGTCGCTTCTTAAATACTTTATTAGTACGTTATAGATTTATTTAATGGAGAAAGATATTATCTAATACCTTATAGGTTTTAGATATAGAAGCCTTTCTAGTTATAATAGGTCCTAGGTTGAGCCTAGACGTCTATATAGCGGGTATTACATTAATAGTAGGCATATATAGATGTTTAAACTATAGGTTTTTGCTGAGTAATATATTAAGGCCTGGGTATACTTCTATAATAGCTTTATAGATTAAAGCTGTTAAGATCTGCTTCTATATCTCGTCTTATAGATTACCCGGAGCCTTTATAATATCTAAGAACTTAATTAGGATATCCGCACGAAGCATACTCTATTAAAGCCCACTATTAGGTATATATACGCCAAAGATAAGCTTACTAGTCGTGCGCGAATAGAACGTCCTAGTATCCCTAAGTGTTTAATGCTAAACTTATTAGAGGTAGTTAAAGTTATTATAGACAACAATTATATTAGAAGCCGCACCTATTAAGCGGATTTTTACCTATATATAGGTTAGTGTATACCTGCACCGCGGAGATTATAGGCTAAACCTTGACTTTTAGGCTACTCGCTCCTTCTGCTAATTTAGAGTGGTATAACCATTAATTAATCTAAGCCTATAAAGTATAGAAAGCATATAGCGCTTAACGCCGTTAGCTTAAAGATATATCCCTAATAGCTATGGGATATAATTTGTAGAGTTTTGTAAAAGGCTAAATATAAGCGTAGAGGCTATTAGGACCGCACGGCCTTTATATGGAGAATATTTACGTTAACCCTCTTAATATACTGTAATTATATGCTCTAGTATAGGTGCGTAAGTCTTTATAGCTTAATAGCACTGCCTAAGGTTAAGCTGCTTAATATCTGTATATTAGTTAAAGCCGCCAAATAATAACTTTTTTTCCCTTAGCTCTTTAAGCTCTCCCTAGATAGTAAGAGTAATATTAGTACCTGCTATACCGCGTTTTTCTATCTCTTTAGTATAGATATTTAAGATATTAGTATCCTCTAGGAGTTTGCTAAGGAGCTCCCTTACTCTTTTTTTCTTTAGTACCTTATATAAACCTTTAGCTATTATAATCCATTTAAGCGCTAGGTCTCCTATAGACATCTACTATAGCCTAAGACGGTTAATAATTACCTAGACCTTCTCTGCAGCGGATATCCTTTTAGCGGATATTACGGATATTATAGATATTTTATTAACTCTTACTTTTTTATCCTCTTGGGGATCCATATAGTTTAGTAGCGGTAAATAGGCTATTAAGGACCGTATTTAAGCTAAGGATAGTAATAGGGGAGACAATAGGGGAGACGATAGGGGAGATAATAGGGGTGGGATAAGACCGCTAATGCCCTCGGGTACTATATCCGCTATATCTCTTAATCCTCTAGCGATATTAGTTAATAGAGAGGGTAGTTTATTATTAAAAGCTTAAGAGGACTGGCTCCAACTAGGTAAAGTAGAGGGGTTTTTTTAACGCTTTTTAGATATACTTATAGCTAGTAGTTAGTTCTAGAAAATCTATTAATTAAAGAGCTAATTAAGGTGATTCTAACGTAGGTATTTATAGGATAATAAACGTGGTGGTTGCTTATATTAATTTCGTTAAAGTTAATAGTTTGCCTTATATAAATAGAGCGGCTTAGCTTCTAAAAGCTTGCTAAAGTGGCTTAGACTAAGAAACAGATGGATTAATTAAATAGGTTAGCTTGCGGATATTCAATAATCTGCGTAGTGGATATTTATTAGTTTCTTATTACCTTAGCAAGCTTAGACCGTAGAATTAATTAGCGGATATCACTAACCTTTTTTATCAAAAAGTTCATTCTATAGTCTGAGAGACTTTTGTAAGGTTTCTTAGGCGACCCGACTTATTTTATATGTAGAGCAGTCACCTTCTTTAACGAAATTGTTAAAGCTACCTACGTAAGGTCTAGGGCTGCATATAGGCTTAAAATAATTGTAAGAACCAGCTCTATAATTAATTAACTTTTGGGCCTTATATATACACCCGTTGCGACACCCGTTGCGACGTCTATTGCGACGTCCGTTGTAACGTCCGTTGCCTTTATTTGTATAGGGATATATATAATCTTTAACAAAGTTAACAAAGCTACCCACGTAAGGCCTAGGGCTGCATATAGGCTTAAAATAATCGCAAGAACTAGCTTTATATTAATTAACTTTTAGGCTTTATATATATACCCGTTATAGCATTATAGCTAAGTCTGACGTCCTTAATAACCGGTTTTTTTTTTTGGCGAAAATGATCTTGACTTTGGGCAGCCAAGGGCTAGTTTAAACCCAATATTCATGAAATATTGGGTTGTCTCTCTAATCGATCAACTTTTGGTAGTATTTTATGCCGTTGTGGTTAAGCAATTTAACCACGAATATAGGGAAAATCGTAAAATAGGCTGATGAGGTCTATAAGTGCTACAAAACCCGCTCAGACGTGATACCGGTGGTTTAGCACAAACGTAGTTAGTCAGCTTGCGGACCGATTGAAAATCCGCACCAACGGAATCACGTCTAAGCTTGCTGAGGTAAGGTTTCTTAGTCTAAGCATGCTGAGTCAACGGGGAAGGTGCTTGTCGTCAGACCCCGTGACGCGCTATTGGGTGACTTTAAGGTTCTTTGGACCATCATAGACTCGACTTCCCCAAGTCCACTAATTCAATTCTACTCACCGTCCACAAAACTCCAATTTTCCCCAGACTCGATAAAGATCCAAAATTTCGGCCATGGCGCTCGCCGCGCCTGTTGTCAAGGACGGCTTCTCCTTCGCCGGCGACTCCCTCTTCGTCGAGGTTAGCAACATGAGCCGTCACCGCCGCGCAAACGTACCAGAACTGCGTGCGATCCTGCGCCCTTCCAATACCGCCGATCACAAGCTCGAAGATCCCGTCGGTCATTGGTGGGAGGCGCAATTGCTTCATTACGGACTCAAGCCCTCGAAAACAAAGGCCGTTGCGAAGACCCGATTGCTCGACGCGCTGAACAAAGGGACTCTGGCAGTGCCGGACCATATCACCAAATTGGAAGCGGAAATGAAAAGGCAATGGTCGAAGATGGAGAGAGAGGCAAAAGCCGAGCTGAAGAAATCGAAGAGCGGAACATCGACCAAAACAACCACGACTGCTACATCCTCCACCACGGCAGGTAAGAAGAGGAAAACCGAGTCTGATGGAAATGCGGCTCCATCCCTGCCGGCAAAGAAATCCAAGCCAACAACGGCCAAGTCAAAAGGTCCTCAGTCCGTCGCTAGTTCCGTCAAGGCCGCTGCAAACAAGCCCAAGCCCGCAACCAAGAAAAAGACGCCGCCGGAGAAATCAGCAGCGACCAAGTCGACGAGACCGAAGTCAAAGGCCAGCACGGCAAAGTCCTCTGCACCCAAAGCCACAGCTAAGAATAGCAAGCTCGCTACAGCGCAGAGCTCGGCTCTGCCGTCCAGTCCGCCTCGAACAAAACAAACGGCACGCAAAAGTGCTCCGAGTCGAGCCAACCTCCCATTCCTCGACGACTTCTACTCCGATGATTATAGCTCGGATCAACCCGATGACAGCGCCACCAGTGAACCTCCCCCAGACTATGAGAGCGTTATACGGGACTCTGGCCACTCCAGCTCTCAGAACAGTTCGCGCTTGGGCCTCCTCAACGGCCGATATGAGATTGATTGTCCCGATCTCGAGCAATGGGATATGTATGACGGCTATTCCTTCTCGTTGATCCTCACCTTGGAAGGAAACTCGCTCTGGGGCGCCTACGACTTTGGCATGTACAGCGGCATTCTCCACTTGCCTCGACGTCCATACACGGCATCCGACGAGCGCTACGAGTTTAGATGGCGTGGACGAGAGAATAGCGAAGGCGAAATGTCCTTTGGTGACGACAATGTTGGCTGGATCGAGTTCTCAGGTAATGGCGTGATTAGCGGAATGATCAACTGTTATGGAGAAGCCGTGTTCCAAGGTCGAAGGGTTAGTGGAGGTCAGACTAGGAGCGATCGAGATGCGCGAAGCATGAGAGATGAGTGGAGTAGCTACAATCAACGAGAGTACGATCGAGAGAATGGGGGTAGGTGGGGCGGCTCAGGATGGCACTAGTTGTATGCCTTCCAAGCACATATTCAGTCATTTACCTTCCTTTGTGCTTCCACAATTTTCATCAAGTTCGGAGCACTCGCCTCTCCGACATCTCCTGCCTTTTAGGATCCCTCATTTAACGTTGAGCTCCTGAATCCAAATGTAGTTGGACAGGTCTAGATTGTACCTAAAATGATACACTATAGGTTGTGATAGAGGAGTGGAAACCAGGCGAGCGAGATTGGTGCCTGCTGGAACTCAAATTCCACGCCTCTCTGATAACAGCTGGAGTAGGGACTCCTGTCCTAGCATCGTGTTGCACACATTCCCACTCAGGAGGAGCTCATCAACGATGCGCGCCTTCTCCTTCCTCTGCTAAATACAAATCTTTCTAAGCAATTTGAGCAAATGGGATGTCATCAGGGTTAAGGAGATCTGTCGTTGTTTCCCATTTCGATCCATGCAGGGTTAAGGAGATCTGTCGTTGTTTCCCATTTCGATCCATGAGTTCTGTGTTTATACTCTAGATTCTAGCTATAAGCAGTCGCCCTTATAGTCTACTATTAACTCCTTTATGGGGTAGTCCCTATCGTCCTAGTCGTACAACTGCGTACCACAGAAAGCACATTCTACAATATCCTCTTCGTTACCCGAGACCAGACGGTAGAACCCGGCAGCGGCGAGTTTCGTCGGGGATAGACGCTGATGGGGCCAGTTGGTGCTAGTATAAGAGCTTACACGGGAGGATATCGTTTTAATGCTAGAGGCTAGGGTTAATAGCGAAGGCGAAGGTATCAGTGGAGGAGATACAGCTAGACATGGCGGGAGCGGTAATTCAGGGGAGCGTAGGGTTAGAGTTAGAGAACGAGAGTATAAAGAAGGCTATAAAGAAAGCTGTAATAGCGGAGAGAAAGTATTTAGGTCGTCTGTAAATGAGACCCTTTTCTTTCTTTTCCCTTTCTTCCCCTCTACAGTTATCGCCCGCGTCTTTGGAGCCATTGTTGGGTTCTTTTATCTGCTTCACGGGGTGGAAGAGGAAGGAGCGGTGCACGCTTACAACAAACCATTGGACGTGTTCGAATGTGCAGCGAACGATATCGGGAGCTGAATGGACGGCGTCACCAGGGCTTTATAACCCATGCTGTATCGTTGGGAGTAATATTAGTACGCGTATCTCGTTTCTTTTTAGCATTAAATGGCTAATACTCCATTGCAAGAATGACACTGGAGGATCAATGATTGATGATTGGACGGTAGCCCCACCAGCAGCAACGGCTGCCTATGGATTATTTTGTGGCTTGGCGAACCGTCAATGTCCTGCAACTGGACTACTTTCGCACTAATTACTTTCGACGGAGGTGTTGAATTCCTTATGGAGGTGACAGTGGTGTAAGTAGATCGTGCCTGGACGTGCCAAGGAAGTAGTGCGCTAGATGTACGTCTAGCAGAAAGTTTCCTATGGCAATTTCAACCCCGAAACGGAAAGACTGGGTTTAAATTTCTGTAGACTACGTTTCTAGTTTTCTCGTGCTTGAGTTATGCAAGAACGATTGCTGGCGCGACAAGTGCTGCGCCTCGTGAAAACCAAAACCCTAGAATCTTCAAAATATGGAGGGTCAAAAAGAAAAACATACAAGAAGCAGCAAAATGGAAGCTTAGAAATTAGTGGATATGAAAAGGGTGTTCAGACTGATTCGTTCCCTTATGAAATATGTGCAGTNCATGTCCTTATTTACACCACATTTAATTTCCAAGAACGTGAAATAAGTTACGGAGGGAGGTTTGTGAAAATTGAAATTCTAAAATAAAATGTAGGAAAGGAAAAGCCCATAACGAAGCAGAATAGAGCCTTAAAACTTTGTAGACGTGAAGAAGGCGCAAGAAGTGATTCTTTATCTCGAGCTGAATGCGGTGAACATAGGCTTAGCTCCACAAAACTTCTAGATGACTGGTACGTGAGTTAGCTAGACCTTGGGCAGATTTGGAGAATAATAGTATGGTAATATCCGCGCGAAGGCACCTTTGTAACAACTCGCATGTGTAAATATCACAACAAATTCTCTACCGAACCATCCCCATTCCCACATGAAGACTGTGATTGCAGTGATGTAAGCACATACGGTAAACTGGAATATGCATCCCTAATCCCTCTGGACGAGGGTCTGAGTGTTCTCATGCTCATACTTCAAGCATTGATACTGGCGACTCATCTCAACCTTTAAGCATGCGCTCAATAATTCCCTCTCCAGCTTTACCCGGTGACAAGCCTCATCTAGTAGCTCCGATCACATGTTGTGCATCGCCCTGTACAGGGTGCACAGCTTATATTAGCAAATTTCCTTTTTGAGGGTCCATTCTCACCAGGCTGACTGATGAAAGACGGAAGATGAAAAACGAAAGACGCTCATTCAAGTGTGTGTCACGAAAACCTGCCGTGGCACGGGCAAGACACGGGCTGGTTAGGGGATAGGCGTCGGGGAAAGCGGAAGTTATGAAGGGCTTCACAATCGGCTCTTGGCTTTCGGCCTCTTGTCGCAGGGGAAGTCCATCACCATTTATACGGAATCCAGCTCCCTCGTCGATGATCTCTTCAATGATTCGCCGAGCGATATGGTGGAGGGGCGGTTTGGGTGTTCCACAACTTACTTTTGACTTTGGTTCCTGACCCAGAGCTGGTCTGTGCAGAAGCTCCAGCCGAGGGGTGGACTAGGGAGCTTTAGTCAAGCCAAGGGAGGGAAGAGGACTCACAGCTTCATTCCCTTTGTGAGCCCGCCTCCTAGTTTACAGCCTCGTTGCAGCAACCACAAAAGTCGTCCGAGTATTGGCAGATATGGCAAGTACAGGAAAATGCCATTTTCTCTTACAGTTCACGGGTTGTTGAGCCGTAATGTTGGTTTTTCGCGACGATAAGCCACGATGCCGTCGCACGCCCACTCGCCACCAATGCCCATCAGAGACAGCCTATCCCATTTAGCATTAGGTCGGAATCGTGTGAAACCCTTGACCCTTGTCTCCTAGCCCTTTTCAAAACATGCCATCTCCGTGACCTAGTTCCCGGGCCGCTGCGGCCGCACGAAGAGTCAAGGGCTGCCTTGACTCGAAGGGGTAAATGGCACATGATATCGCGTTGGCGTGTCGGAGCCCACTGGACGCGTTCCAATCAACCACCACACTATTTCCCCACCCTGGTTGCTCAGTGGACTGGCCGCGATAGCTGGCCTCCCAGCTGCTGCATATATATTCCCCTGACTCTTCACTCTGCAAATCCCATCATTGCCTTCTCTCTCGCTTTGTTCCAGTTGCTGCCTGAGGTTCCTACGTTTGCGTTGCCGTCGTCGTCAACTGTTGCCTATGAACAAACATTTATAAACATTCAACCATCCCCATCATTAAACCTGCATTCCACGTAGCCTCGCGGATTCCCGATACCTCGGCCAACATGTTCGGATCAAACAGAGCCAGATACCAGTCGGAAAGCTTCTCCAAACATCGTGCGAGCAAGTCGACAAGTAAGAAAAATCGCTCGTTCAGAGACTCTGCTTCGACGAAGAAGGTCGAGAAACTTGCACAACAAGCATCACCAAAATCAGCACAAACAAGCCCGACTGTAGGAAGGTGAGAAATTCCTCCGCCATCGATCATGAAGTCCAGATTGCTTACACGTCTAGTACATTAACCAGTGCAATCATCACTCTCTGCATCGGTCGTGAGCAACGTCTTTTCGCTGCTCACGAAGACGTTCTTTGCCATTCGCCTTTCTTTCAAACGGCTTGTCGCGATCAGTTCTTTCAGTCCACCTCCAAGCGTATCGACCTGCCGGACGAAGAACCGGAGATCTTCTCGTCCATCCTAGAATATCTTTACAAGGGCGACTACTACCCACGACTTGAGTTTGACAAACGCCGGAACGGTTGGCAATTGGAAGATGCAGGCAATGGACGGGGTACAGCTGAATCAACCATATTCCATAGTGCCGTGAATGGACCGATTCTGAAAGATACGGTCATCTACGTAAGTTGCGGCTATCACTTCCTCGTTACATAACCGTTAATGACCTAACGTCTCAACGCAGTGCGCTGCAGAAAAGTACGGACTGGAAGAGCTCAAACGCCTTGCCCTTCGCAAACAGGGTCTTCAGTCCGGAATCCAATGTAGCACCATTCTTAGCAGCGCTCGCTACGCTTATGCCAACACTCCCGACAACGACTCAAAGCTACGTGCGCATTATCTTGCCCTCATCATTCGTAGCCGCCACACATTCAAGCGTAGTGGAACGATGCAAAACGAGATGGAAAATGGTGGGAAGCTTTTCTTCGACTTATTTGTGGCGATGGTCAACCACATGGTAAGTTTCTAACGATAGCCTCATTACTCTCCTCACTCAAAACAAGACGAATAATCCGCTAACGCGGCATGTAGGATGATGTTGCCAACGCGGCAAAGTAGGAGAATTACACGCACTCGTAACCATCGTAGATTCCTCATGCACCTCTGCTCAATTCCGCCAACCTCCATATCATTTCACCTCCCCTTGGCTTCCCACCTGCACGCCTACAATAAGTATGCGTGCTGCTAATCCCCTCTATCCACTTCGATACATTCGCTCACTGGATCTCGCTCCCCTGCTTTCAAAACCCCTTCCCGATTTTCTAGCAACGAATCCCGCGAAAACGGAACCCGGATCTAATATTCTTGTATTATACTTTACCCTACTTCCGAGCAAGACTATGGCTTTATACCCGGCGTTGTGATTTCGATTCTGGCATTCTTTCTGCCATGTTGTACCATATCCCTTACTGTGTTTTTGTCGCGGTTATGTTTTCATCTTAAGCAGCGAAGCGGCAAAAGCACCCGCTGCATTATGACTCTCTTGTTTTTCATCTATATCCCTCTTCTACAGTCATGTGTTTTTTGCTACAGCGGAGAGGAAGCGTTAAAATTGCCTCGACCGGAACTGTCGCCCTCTTGCTTTGGATATTTTTGCGGTCATAACGGAGATATTATTATGAAACTCCGAAAAAAACTTCTTTCTTCATATCAAGTTTTTCTTCCTCATTTTGAGCAGTTCTTGCAGTTTTCCCGGCGATTTTGCTTCTTTGTCTCGGCAACGACTTGCTGCAGGACAAGGCATTGATTGTGTACCATGTTTTCCGTATTGGGTTGATTCGGGGAGGGAAGATTACGACATTGATTCTGTGGAGGAATTTTGGGGCTTGGGCAAGACAACGGCTGGGAATTTGGACGAATAGCTAGAAAGCCAGCTCTTCACGCGATCTAGAATGAACTATTCTAACTACCACTGAAAGGGAAGTTTGATTTGATTTGATCACTTCCGCGGCAATCTGTCGTGCTGTAAATCTGATGGGCAGATTGTGTAATTGCAGCACAGTCCAGCGAGTAATATGGAACGCGTATGTGAGGAATGAGGGTTGCATACTGCTGCTATTCCTGCGGCATGAACGGTAAAAGATTGCCCGATAGTGAGCGAATCGCGTCCGCAGTCCCGGCTGCGAAGAGCTTACCAACCAGCCCCAGCGCCCTCACAAAGAGCTGGATAACCTACCAAAGCCGTGCGCTGGCCTCCGACAAAGTCAAAAGTAAGTTGCACAATTAACGTTGGGGCTAACGACTCAGCTGCAGCGAGGGTCCCACGCCACCGGGTCGCAGGCCAGTAGGGCGGAGGGTCCGGGGCAGGTGTGACTCATGAAGAGGGATGCATGCATGGGTGCTGAAATGCAGATGCGGGAGGCTAATTTAGTGTCGTTTGCAGGTGCCGTTTGCAGGGCGGAGGGGGTGCAGAGGGCTGCGGACTTGTCTAAGTGGATGTTTTAGGCGGTTGGAGCGGCGTGGGGTGTGGGATGGTGTGGTGGCAAAGGACGGGGCGGATGTGACTGGTATAGAACCGGTGTGTGAAAAGACTCTTTTCGTTGGTGAGGGATCATAATAGTTGTAGGCGCAGTCAAGGCTGAATGAGGTATATTGCATCTCGGTAATATCCCTTCCGCCGTTGATATAGGCGCAATAACTAACGAGCCAATTAGAGCCCGTGCATTCAATCGATTTTTTTGTTGTTCGCGCACGGGCTACGTTTCTATTGCGCCTCAACAGCGTAAAGGATAAAGCCCAGTGTCTATAATGAAAATGGCATGCAGCCCCCATGTGCCGATCTTAGCCAGTCATATCGTGCGACGGGCGCCTCAGACTAGTCGCGTAGCACTTAGGAATCAGACACCTGTCCCTGGAAATGCCATGCCGGCGTTTTTACTGAGCACTACCATAGCGCGTTCACGGGAAATGTACCCTTTCATCAGGTTCTGCAACAAATCGTGTGTTAGCTGACGTATATTTGACTACAGAATGAGAGCGAAGCTTCGTTGTCGTGCAGGTGGCAAGCGTGCGTAAGCGAGGTGACTTCGTATGCCGCCTGCAAGGCATCGGGAGGCCACACTAGGGAATGCTCGAGTGAAGGTACGGCATTGAATAGATGTAAATTGGTGCACGCGAATTTCAGGGGTGCTATAGGCAGTTGGAGAATTGATGTAAGTGAGAAAGGACAGACCTTGTATATCATATTCGCGATCATGCATTCCACCTCATCATCCTCCAGAACCTGCCCATCAACTCNCATGCCCAACTTTAGAGCAGCCGCAAACTCGCCAATAGGGATCCTAGTCCTCCTGATCCGCTCAGCCTCAGTTTGGCCTTCCTTCAGCGGCTCGTAGCCTCCAGCAAGGAAGACCTTTCTTAACAAGTTTCGCAGCGTAACGTCTCGCCCACGTTCTAGGGTGAGGTAGATGCGCCGCTTGACAAATTCGTCTTCGCCAGCTATAAGAGCAGCATCAAAGCCAGCAAGATCGCCGCGCTTAATGCAAGCTGCAACAGGGCTAAAGAGTACTTGGAGGCGAGGGTAGGGTGATAAAAGGGCGGTCGTTGGGAGGGTGTGTTTCGTAATGAGGCGACAGGGGATCAAGTAGGTGAGAATTAGCCTTTTAGTCAAGTGTTAGTAAGACTGTTGCCTACGTTGAAAATAGCCACGTGGTGTAGTGTAACTCACTCTTGATTCTTTTGCGCATTCTTGTGACACAACTCCCATGCTTCAGTCAAATTTTTTTCTGCCTGAAACCCAGGGGTGGTGTGTCAGCACTCAACGCCTTGATAGAAATAGATGGCAGGCATACCTGGACATAGTCCTCCTGAAGGAAGGCAACGACTCCTACGTAATATTTGAAGGTCACTTGATGGGACTTTGGGAAGGCTTCAAGGGGTGGCATATCCACTTGGGCCTGTATCGACCGAATGATATTCTTGGAAAGGTTGATGGAGTTGAGCTAGGGCATGAGAGTCAGCATTCATAGTTCTCAGCATCTTGCCAAGGAGACTCGCCTTGAAATGGGTCTTGAAGAGTAGGTTGGCGGTATAGTACGTACCCCATTTTCGAGAATCTTCAATAGGGGCCCTATCATGAAACTCAGCGCCTTATTGCTACACCAATACTACGCACTTTCACTGAACACACCTGTCTCCCAAACATAGAGCGAACATCCTGTTCAACTGTCTTGCGGCATCTTCTAGCTTCTCATTCTTGCCTATTGAACTAACAACGTCGTCCTGATACCCTGCGTTGAATGTCACGTTTCCCTTGACCCTAGCAGATTGTTCGTCCGCCTTGATCGCGAATGTCCGCAAGTATTTACCAGCAAGGTAGAGACAAGGAATTGTCCATGCCGGAAAAACGCCCGAAATATGGTATTTAATGAGGGTATTGGCAACGTCTTTCCAGGCATCATACACTCTGCTCCACTGCGCATCTCTTATTCTGCCTTGATTTGTAGCCTCTTCTGCAGCCAATATCTCGCCCACTGCCTTCCAGTAGTTGACAAAGACATCATTCCAAGCAGAGCTTTCTGTGCGGGGCAGTCTAAGGGTGTCGTTATATTTTATAGCATAGCGGATATCTCCATCAATCTGATGTGCTTTCGAGCTGCGGTAGAAAGCATAAAGACGGCCGGCATCGTGTCCCGGGGCGATTGGGCTTATTGTTGCTGCCAGAGCATATCCATTGCCTTCGGTGATGGCACGACGGAAATCTGCGAATACTTCCTCCATTTCAGTGGGTGATTAATGTTGAATGACGACCGGCAAGATATAGATGTATAGTTGAGTATTCGGAATCGCCATGAGGCAATACTCCAGTGAATTCAAGACATTTTTCCGGACAATGGAATGTTCGGCCTTCCCGCAGAGATCAAAAAGACATCTCGGCAGGTTTAATTGGTTTGCAGAGCCCTCTCGGCTAAGTCCTTGGCGTTGCGCACTCAACACTCGTCTGCAAAAGTTTGGACGACGACATTGAAGCAGACTACCGACCCCGTTCGACCACCAGCAACAATCAAGGTATGGTAGCATCTTCTCAAATATTGGAAATAATACTAATCTTGAATAGATGGGTAAGCATTTCATTTCTTTAGACCCGGAGAGAAATAGACATGGCGATTGTTGCGCCAGGACCTGTGACATATTCCAGCAATCCCGCAATTTCAGACGCCCAACAACTCAATAATAGCACCATATATTCTGGGAACTTCAGGGTACCTGGGGAGCAATAGCTTTAGATACTAGAGTTTGATTGAAGGAGGGATTCACCGATCGAACATCTTGCAACGGACGCTCATGCGACACAATGCCAACACTACAACGTTAACCACATTGGAATTATCATCATATCATACCGACTCAGATTCTGTCACCAATATCACTAGCCGCAATTGCCGCTAGAGAAGATAAAATTAATTTTAATGGGAAAAGTATACAATACTGACGTTTGAGTATCAGGTCGTCTCCAGGAATACCAGGTCATCGGGCGCCATCTACCCAGCGAGCCCAACCCTACCCCTAAGCTCTACCGGATGCGCATCTTTGCTCCCAATGATGTCGTTGCTAAGTCACGATTCTGGTATTTCCTCGGAAAGCTGCGAAAGATCAAGAAGGCGAATGGCGAGATTGTCTCACTCAACCAGGTACTCTTCACAAACCAACTTTTGTTTTTGATGGATGCATGGCATTTATTACTTCAAGCTAATAGCAATACTAACATGATTACTGAATTAGATCCACGAGAAGCGCCCCCAAAAGGTCAAGAACTTCGGTATATGGATCCGCTATGATTCGCGCTCCGGCACACACAATATGTACAAAGAGTACCGCGAGATGTCACGAACAGATGCTGTTGAGGCTCTCTACCAAGACATGGCTGCCAGGCACCGTGCTCGTTTCAGGTCGATTCATGTATGTTATAGGCTGATGTTGCAAGATATTTTCAACGTCACTGACTTTTTGTTACAGATCCTCAAGGTCATTGAGATTGAGAAGACCGATGACATTCGCCGCCCATACATCAAGCAACTCCTCACCAAGAACCTGAAATTTCCTCTTCCTCACCGTGTTGGTCGGAGCACCAGCAAGAAGATCTTCTCCGCACACAGGCCCTCGACTTTCTATTGAAGCGTGTTTTTCCTTGTTGGCACACTGGATTGTGAAGGATGGACTGGCATACCGGGGTATTTTCGGCATTGCTTCAAGACGAATGGAAGTATATTAGGAATAAATGAAAAGCCCTACGAATACTTCGCTTGAAAGACTTTTATGATGATGCAATCGAATTTTCGATTTATATGTCACTAGTATGTATCCATCCAACAGTCACCTTACTTGCCCAGCCAAGCCCTTCAAAGCTTAGGCTTCGCGCCACTTTTATCTGCCTTTGCCCTCCCGACAACGTCAATTAGCATCCACCATGGATATGCTGCTAGAGCGCTGTTCTCCATTGTGCCACTAAATTGTGCTATCCTCTTCTCCCAGAGCGACTTAACGCCCCCCTTGTTGTCTTTGCCAAGAGATCAATTACCAAATTTACATTGAACGAAATAGCATTTGGGCTAACTTACGCGAGTAATACATCCTCCAGCTTGTCACACAACTCACTGAACAGGGTCCGTTTATCATCTGCCCTATATGTAGCTCCGGTGGTGACAAGATACATGGCGCGCAAGTGCTCAATTAAGCGCAGTAGGAAGAAAGAGGAGNAGGCTTCCATGACTAAGCCACGACGAGCGAACACGAAGCCTATTTTTGCGGATCGATAGGCGACTCTTATGTTCATGGGTAGGGTCATGGTGATACCGACACCGACGGCCGAGCTTGGAGGGCGCCGATGGTGGGCTTGCGGCAGGAGTTGATTGCGAGGGTTACTCAAGCCCCTCTATAGAGTGGAGAAAGTCAGACATACATATATAGAAATGCAATTGGTGCTATAATTGACGGCTAGGAATGGACTGGTTGCTTGGATTTTATTGGAACTTCTGATGCACTCGCCCATCCCGATGTTCATTAATCGGTTCCCGGCCTTCCACAAATCCTTGTTCTAAATCTACGCTCGCGCAGAATATCCTGCCAGTCACAATAATGCATTTAACACGGTTATCAACATCAAACATGCCGAAAGGTTCCTCCAGCTCCAACATCATCTTTATGGAGAACGCATTGTGTGGCCGGAAAGGGTAAGGATTATAATGGGTGTAGGTGTGGCAGATGGTTCTGGGTAATGGGTTGTACGGATTTCTTCTAAGGAAGAGGGTTATCCCTTGCATTGATATTAACGTCCTGAGAGCTGTGCTCCGTGCGCACCAATCAGTAAGCTGCATACGCAGGCGATGAATCGTTCTGCCAGATCACCGAGGCCTCTTAGATGAGGCCGCGAATATGTCAAATTTCGTATATATATTATATATAGAGCTTTATTCTTTAGTGTTGAGTCGATCTATATCATTGGAAATGTAATTGCGGACCACCTTGGTGGTGTAATTAGTTGATAAAGTTATCTATTTACTGCTTGACGCAAGGAAGTTAATGTTCTTGATCGCGCGCACGGGCCAGATGCCTCGGACGCCCGCCATGTAGCTATATAGCTAATCCAAAATCCTATTGCTCACTCAACCTCTCATCATACAATCTACTGCAGAATCCCGTTCGCAACAATACCACCACGCCCCTCCCACCCCCTATCCCTCGTATTGCGTCCTGAGATATATGAACCGCTCGTGATGTGCCTTCTTGGTTTCCCTTGCGCCAGGTCTAACACGCCCGGAAAATCGGTTCGAGAGTTGCGACTTTCAGCGCTGAAGGATCTTTCCCAACTTCATGATCACTTTCTGGAATATCTCGCGAGTCCTATACATAAGTGTGCATAGCAAATTTATTCCGAAATAGCCGTTGATCGCCATGCTTTCCTCTCCATTAGCGGACATTGTTCCGGTACCCACAATATTCCATGCTTTCCTCTCCATTAGCGGACATTGTTCCGGTACCCACAATATTCCATGCTTTCCTCTCCATTAGCGGACATTGTTCCGGTACCCACAATATTCCAGAACATCCCTGCCTCATTCTGGAACGAGTCGTCCTTGTTCTAGAATGAGTCGTGTACCGTTTTGATTGTCTTGATTGTCTTAGTTCTAGATTAATCAACAGATTCCGGAATGGGGTAGTGTTCTAAAACATAAAATTAACTCTAGTATTACTTTACTACGGCTCTACGATTATAAGGGCTTTTATAGAGGACAGAGGTAGATCTTATGGTAGAGTTCTTAGCTCGTGAGGCGGTTCGGCTCTCTAGAATTACCCTAATTAGCCATAATCAATTAAAATCTAGCCACGATTAATCATAAAATCAAGTCTTAATTTTAACGTAGGTAGAGATCTTAATTATTATATATGTTATAGAGCATTCTTATGCTTGATTCTAATGTCTTTATATAAAATCTTTTCCGGAATGAGGCAAGCAATCCGAAATCAAGCCGATCAAAGCGATACACGACTCGTTCCGGAATGAGGCAGAAATGTTCCAGAATATTGTGTGTACCGGTATCAGTCGAAACAGTCCCACCCGTAATGTTCAAGGGCAATAATAGAAGCGTGCTTCCTGCAGCGCATCACTCGTTGGAAGCTTAGTTTTTAGGTTCGCCCCGGCCTGTTTTGATAAATTGCTCCTTTCATTAACAACCCTAGTCTCTACGCCTGCATTGCATGCTGTCTACTTACCCTCGTTATTGTTGCAATGTTAATCGTCAAGTTTTACTTTGATAGCAAGAAGCAGGCGCGGGGTGAACTCGTAATTTGAAGAGAGCAATGTAAGTTTTTTAACCAAATCTAGAAGTTGTATATCAAGATGTATATCTGTACTAATGTTCTTCATAGGAGGACTACCAACAGGGTTTCCGATACACATTCTAAGTCAGGTGTCCGTAGCAGGTGTAGCCAATGTGCAGCTCTTCTAGGCGTGGGAAACGGATGTCGCTTTTTTATGGTAGTGATTGGCAACTGGTTATATCTGCGTAATTTTGTCGCAGGACATAGTTTCGATTCTCGGGGTATTTGAAAGCCCCATAACACTCCGTTCAATTCTTAATGATTACTATACTTCTGAAACCAGCCAAAGCCCCGTGAGTCCGTGGAATTTCTGAAATTGGGGTGACTCATAATCCAACCCGTGGCCAACACCATCCAATTATACGAGCTGCATTCACTACACTACTATATCATTGTGCATAGATGGTGCAGTATTCTGTGCATAATGATAATATTATACATCTGCTAAGCCTCAGGTATTCGCCCTCAGCCTTTGATCAGTAATCCCACAGGAAAGTTCTCTATCTTCACTACCGAGATTTTAGGCATCAACTCTCAGGATTCGCTCGTCTATCTTTCCCGCAGCTCGAATATTCCTGTGTAGTTCTCAATTGGCCTACATTCTGTCATTTTTGATCATTCATTGACTCACAGTCGCGTTTGGGCGATGCCATGCACGTCATAGGACGAGGTTGTCGTATTTCGTGTTTCGTGTTTCGTGTCTCGTGTCTGAACGGGATTCTATCGCGCATTCACGTGAGTAGTAGCAGTTGATGCCTTGTGGAATAGGAGAGCAACGAAGAGATATAAATTTAAATTGAATCCGCCGGACAATATTACTCTCAAATCCTTCGATACTAGCATTGACTTCCAATTCTCCATTTCAATCAAATTCAAGTCCAACTACCTGAGCAACCACTCGCAATTTCCCCTTTCCAAAGACCATACATCTCCAAGCACTTTGGAGCTATCATAAACAGACCTTCAGATTTCTACAGAGCTTCATCACCGGCTCCCCTTTTATCACCAACTCCACGCGACGCCGGTCGGTCCAAAATGTCTCAAGTAGCCACATCACCACCAACCCCAGACCCGGCCTTCCTCAAGTGGCCCGCCTCTGCATCCTCCGAATACATAGAAGCCCGCCGCGCCCTTCTGAATGAGGAGTTCGCCCTCCGTAACCAAATCGAGCGCGTCGCTGCCCAGCGCCGTGCCCTTCCACCGGGCCCCATCCTCCCCAAATACGTCTTTGAGGAAGGCCCCGCGGACCTTGCACTTGATGGCCCTAGCCGTAAGATCTGTTTGGGAGAAGTAGCCGGAGAAGGTGGCAAGACGCTGGTTCTGTACCATATGATGCTCCGAGAGAATGCTGAAGAGGCGTGCCCCAGCTGCAGTATGTTCCTGGACGGGCTGAATGGCGTCGCGAAGCATCTTGCGCAGCGCATTACGTTTGTCGTCGTGGCCAAGGCGCCGCTGGAGAAGCTGCGCGGGTGGGCGAGGAAGCGGGGATGGGCCAACTTGAGATTGCTGTCCAGTTATGGATCCGACTTTAACAAGGATCTGGGAGTTGAGCGGCCCGCATGGTTTCCCGAGTTGGAGCAGGGGCCTGGAATGAGCGTGTTTAGGTATGAGGTTGAAGAGGGGAAGCCGAGGGAGGAAGGGGTGGTCAGGCATTTGTATACTACGACGCCGCATTTTGCGGAGGATGTCATTAGGGGTATGGATCTGTTAAGCCCAGTCTGGAATTTGTTGGACTTAACGCCGGAGGGGAGGGGAGAGTGGGATGCACGGAATGATACTGTCTAAAAGGGAGTTGCGGAAATTGGCAGTAGGTTGGCGATCTCTCACGGTACGCTTTTGTTAATTGGAAACTCCTTCCTTCATTTGTACTGAAATTTTGTCATTTTTCTGTCATTACCCTCAATAACGAATTGGTTTGATTGGGTGTTGTTTGAAAATTTATGTTTGTTGTTATCAAAGGCCTCTGATCGCGTTTGGCTGCGAATGACTCACGAAGTGTGATGTGAGCCTTACTTCCGAACCTACAGAAACCGAGTGAACTCCAGGTCCTTGTTGAAGGACTCTCAGAAATCCCCAATTAGCAGTTGAATGTAACGTTTTCCTATATCCGTGGTTTATTCTTCAGGTTCAAGATTCTCGTCAACACCATACTCAGTCACAATCCAAGAACAGAACCGCTCCCACTGTGCCATCCATTCTTTCAGCCTCTGAGCACGTACACCTTTCCCAAAAGCACCGTCTTTGATGTCTTGAAGCCATTCCTTCGCAGTATAGTCCTCAAATGATGCCCAACGGACGCTGTTCTCAGCAAGCGACCCCAGTCCAGCCAAACCTAGGTTTTCCCATCCCTGGAGCGCCTGCCAGAAGTCGTGTGACATGCTATTCAAGTCCTGCCCAAAAATTGTGGGGTCATCGTTACATAGTGAGACTGGAACACCTCGTGCAAGGAGCGCGGGAAGAGGGTGTGACATTATAGAACCTGTGAGTCGCAAAACTTCATTTGAGACTGGGCAGCTTTCGATGAGTATCTTTTTGTCTTTGACCATGTCTATGAGCAGCGGATGCTTGTATAGGGAGAAGCCATGACCGATACGCCTTGTACCAAGCAATATCGCGTCGAAGAGGTTTTCGTCGGTCGAATCGCCATCGCCTAGGGTTTCGCCAGCATGGAAGAAGAATGGGATATCGACACCTTCTTCCATGCATCGCTTTTTAAACCAAAACAACTCCGGTATGAGGTCTTGTAGCGGCCGCCCCATATCCTCTTGTCCAACAAGATCGTATCCTGCAATGAGTTCCGGATATTCCTTTTTCATCTCAATACATTGCTTCATGGCTGGATTGTATTAGTTGGACACTGCTATTAGAGAAGTCGAAAGAAGCATTTGAGAAGCTCACCGTTGATAATAGTGCGTTTATCGAAGGCTCTCACAGTCGTCCATATCATCCGAGCTCCCCAAAATCCTTTTCCTTCTTCTGACTCCTTGAAATTTTCTATTTCATCCTCAAGAACGCTAAGCATGTTGAAATAACCTTCATCAAAGTTTTCGCATGCGAAACTCCTATACGGTGTGTAGAAAGCTGCCCTCATGTCCACATAAAACACTCCATCATCTAGAAGTTGTTTGCACAGCCTTCTAACAAATTTCCGGAAAATTGGTTCGTAATAAATCAGACTCCCCAATATTGGGAATGTAGACAGAAATTTGCGCCAGATTTCGTTGGGTCCTTCATAGTGCTTAAGATGTTCTTCATCTGTTATAGTGCAGCGGGACTTGACCCATTTTAAGAAGCCTTGGCGCCCAGTTTCGGGAAAGCTTTCTGCTGCAACAGATAGTGGTATTGGCGTGTCTGGTAGATAAGATTCTGACCAAATAGATGGGTTATCTGCATTTCTAGTCTTTGCGTAGGTGAAGGAGAAGGGAGCCTTTAGGCGAGCGTTCGCAGTGGAGAGGTTTTGAGGACTTGTAATATGAATTCCTTCGGTCGCGAAGGCTTCGTCAAGAGCCCAGTCCAAATCTACCATTGCTTCAAGATGGCAATGGAGGAGTGCTCCTTTGGGCATGCGTCGGATTATCTGCCATAGCTTGCTCTTCTCCATTCGACCTTTTGCGAGTGAAAACATCATCCCGGGAAAGATATCTCCTTCTTGTTTAGCTAGACTGTCCTCGTATTCTTTGGTCCAGAGAGTCTGCTGCTCCTCGAAGCGTATTTGGTCGGTGATGGCGCATGCCTCAGCCGCCACTGGGGAAAGGTTCTCACGGAAGACACGGTCTGAATATTGTCAGACCGTCATCTCTAGTTTGCCTTATTGCACTTGTCACCAACCGCTTCTTTGCTTCTTTTCTTGTGCGACGAGAGAGTCTCTCCCAAGAAGATATTTCTGGATAAACTGGTCCTCAAGACGTGGAACGCCTTCGGCTTGCTCACATGCGTCATCATCTTCAGTTGACTGCCGAGTCATTTTTGGAACTTGATTGCAGAGGCAAGTTAGAATATAGAATGGAGAATGAAGACGAAGGAAAGAAGAATAGCAGGAAAGGGAAGGAAGGATTATCAAGGGATGAGTCAACCTTATAAATAGGCCACTCGAGTAGATCTCTTTTGCTTACCTCCTTGACCTTCTGCTTCCTCTCGCCCCGCCAAACGAGAAGCTTTGACGGCGGGGTGATTGGTAGTTGTTTGTCTGCCGCACTTTACCCGCTCGCCCTACCTTCTGAGCCGTGAGCCAGCGCGGGACAGCTGGGGACCTGAGCATCATCATTCATCCCGACAAACGGCTACTATCCACCTCACCCCCGTGACCCTGTTGTCTACGAGTGGCTGGATGCCACATCGACTGCCTGCACCATCGCAAGCCTCCATCCCTTCGCAATTCAGCATTTTGTTAATACAGTACATTCAGACTTCCTCTTGGTGAAGGCAAAAACTTCTTGGCAGGCCAGGACATTCATATCTAACCTAACTTTCTGTTTGACATATCAGCACCTTCACAGCATATCAGAAACCTAGAACGGTACTGCCTATGGATTCCTCGTCCTCGCAACCGTAGTCCACCTCCCCCTCGGTGAACTCACCTTCCACCATGGCGTTCCTCCTCTCCATATCCTCCTCCATCGGCAAGAAGATACTTCTGTCTGCTCTTCATCATGTTGACATCTTGGATAAAGACCCTTCTGACTTCGTCGATCTTGCCGTGGGCAAGAAGACGACCTTGGAGATACGGGATGTTGGGTTACGTGTCAAGGCAAGCCTTATGTCAAAACCACCTGTTTAACTCTCTGCTGATTATAACTGTGTAGAGATTGATATCGCTCCTGCATCTAAACCTTCCCCCAGAACTTCATCTTTCAAAAGCTCGCGTATCCTTCCTCCGAGTCACACTTGCGTGGGAATCAGTGAACCCCCGAATAGTCATTGAAATCGAAGGTGTCCAAATACGCGCAAAAATATCTACAGACACACGGGATGTTAGTGATTCAGGCACTGATAAACATGCTGGCGTTCGGGCACGTTCACGACACGAGCAACGGGAAGCTACACCGATGGCGGACTCATTGGGCAGCTCATCTTCCGAAGATGATGAACATTTACCTACCGCCGAAGACCTGGCCAAATCTTTCCTAAGGGAAGAACCCGCCGAGAAGATAAAAGAGCTGGAGGAGGCGCTGAATAATCAAACAGAATATCTTCAAGAATCCATAATGTCTAGCGAGGATGGAGAAGACGAAAATATAGTAGGAATGGGCTCACGGCTCGCTCTACCAGCAGTTTTACGGAACTACATCATTGGGGCAGTGAATAGAATGGAAATCGTCGCCAAACGTATCGATGTCCAGATTGACGGCCACTTGCCTCCAGAAACAAGCAACGCTTCTGGCAATGATGACTACCCGTCCTCCGTCTCGGTAAACTTCCATATTGAGCGGGTTTCTGTAGACGGTTTGACATCTGGAAATCCTGAGATAAACATAACGACACAAGACGGGCGTTCCCAAGACGTCGAACCCACATCCAGAAATGGGAAGCGTCGAATGTTCATGGAAAATATTTGTGCTCGACTCATTTCAGATCCGGAGAGCTTTGCCTCCTTGTCAAGAGTTTCAAGATCCTCATCGCCTGTCGACATCCGCTCTGATGTGTCCAATAGCCACAAAAGTTATAGTGATTCTTCCATGAGCGGAGTGTCATCAAGGCATCGTGAAGATTCGCACCGCTCTGTTGGGGAGCCCGAACCCGAACCCGAACCCGAGCCCGATCCTGAACCCGAGCCCGTTACGGAAGGTCACGAAGATGTTCCGCTTAGCTTCCTGTCTCAATCCAAACGAATTCATGAAGAAAATGAGCCCTTGGAATCATCTATTCTCACTGTCGATGAAGATAGGTTCGCAGATGCCGCTTACGAAGAGGAAGAGGAGACAAGGGATCAAAGCGCTAACCATGAAGGCGCGGATATGCAACACCGATCGTATCATTCTACCCACCTAGCTGAGTATGGTGAGAACAGTTTGTTTGATGACGAAGGTCTCTTGGATTATGTAGTGGAGAATGGCTTGTTGGAATCCAGATATGATGGAGCTGAGGAGTTGCGTCCTTCGCCAGATCCTCCGGTGGATAAGACAAGTGAAGGTGCCACTTTAAGGCCCGAGGAAACCATCCCACGTATTCCGAACCGACCTCTCTCTGCGACAGTGCCTGACTTTCAAAGCACCACTCAAGGCGCCACAGCCCTCGAACTCCATCAATTTAGCGAAACGTCGAGGTCGCAGCCAAATCCATCCACCATAAGCTCAACCTCTACTGACAATTTGGATGCCGCCAAACATGCTACTATTGAAACACGTAGAGATTCGAACAGCAGCTCCAGTTCGTCGCCGCTGATCGAAGACTTGGCGCAGTCGAAGCTCTTTACACACGACGAAGCTGAAAGCATGTATATGAGCGCTATGAGTGCTGCACCTTCTGAAGCGAGCCGGCATATGGTCATCCCCGGCGGATGGGACTCTGTTTCGGTTTCTAGCGAGGGCACAGCGCCTCATGCACCAGAATCCTTACCTCCTGCAATGGAAGCTTCGACTGTTTTTGAAAGCGTTATAGAAGCTGAGGACGGATGCGAAACGCCACGACCAGGTAGCCGAGCGAGCGCTAAGTCAACGAATATCCCTGGTTCACTTCCAAGTCGAACTACTCCTGCGACAATAGGAAATGAAACCTTTCACGTACCGCTACCAGGTCCCCCTGGCAGCACGTATTCTGACAATACCAAAATCTCCAAACCATTTTTGAGTATTGATAAAATTAGTGTTTGGTTTCCTTTCAACCTATCGGATCCTGACTCAATCGCTCAACCCGACCTCAGCCATACTACTGAACATCTACGAGAGAGCCTCCAACCTACCATGGACCTTGGTGATGAATCCGTTTTCCAAGATATGCCGGGTTCATTTTCTTTTTATGCTGAGTCAACCGCAACGAGGCGACAGAAAGGCTCCAATACGGCAGAAGCCTTTAAACGGAATCTAGCTTCAAAAGCTATTCAGAATGAAGTTGCACCCGGTGCCCGCGCTCCTAAGCAATCCTCTGATCTAGGGATAGAATTGGAAATAGGCACAATACATGGGCACATTGATTTTTCTGCTGGCCGGATGATGTTCCAGATGGTACAGCGGCTGTTGTTCATGTTTAATACTCCAGATGAGAAAATGCCAGTTCACGATCCGAAAGATTTACCTAGTTCCAGCTCGGAAAGTTCTCTTCAGCTCTCCATCAAGCATATTGCATTTGCTTGGATCGAGCGGTTGGTGACGGAGTCTCTACCGGATGGTCCTCATGCTCGAACCCTTTTCAGACTTGAGGAAAATCCAAGTGACACAATTCTGAAGACCGATATCAAAAATCTACAGCTTACTGCTAGGACTAAAGCAAATGATGTTGTGGCTAGGCTACAGATAGGAAAATTTACATTTGGCTGTTTGGATCAGGATATCATATCCTTCGACACAGGTGTAGGACTCAGGCGATCTGTTCGAGACACTCGGGAAATTTTAGATCATGATGTGCAAATCGACTACCAGCAAGCATCAGAACGCAGACTCCGTATCTTCACCCGTCCTTTAAAGCTCCTCTTCGACGTGCAAATGCTGGAGGATGCATTGAGTTCTTTTGGAGGATTTAGTGGAGTATTGGAGCTAGGAAACTCAATAACTTCCAATAATACAGTACAGAGCACCCCAACGGAAGTACAACAGCGTCCTCGAGGAGTTCACTTTGACCGCATCCCGGAGCCTGTTCCGTCGAGCTCTCCCGCCTCACCTAAGGTCGACCTGAGATGTGGTGAAGTCTCGTTCTTGCTGAGAGGGAAGAGCTGCGCCGTGCATGTTAAGACGAGTGCTGTCAAGATGATCCTGCGTGAAAGCAATGTGGGCATACACATTTCGGAAGTTCGAGTTACTGGACCGTATGTTGATTTTCCACGAGGCAATCCCGCGTTGGTCACAGAACTTAAAGATTTCAACATCAGGTTTCTTTTCACCCCAGAAGAGGTAGATTTGACTAGACTGCTTTCGATAATCACACCTTCGAAGGACAAGTACGAAAATGACAGCGACATCCTGATTGATACTCTTCTTCGGCAGCGACAAAAGGGATCTGTTCTTCGAGTAACAATTGCAAGTGCGAGTATAAATGTATCCGATATTGATCGCATGAAGCTTTTCCAGGATCTTGGAAACGAAATGGCTAAATTATCTACTGTCACCAAGTATCTTCCTGAGGATGATCGCCCAGGTATCCTCACTCTCGCCGAGGTCAAACGCTTTGATGGTAGAGTCATGGTCAACGAGCGAATCGGCTATATTAACCTATCTTGTCAAGCGTCCCAATTTGCGCATGTGGGCTTGCCACCACTTTTCGCGATGGAAATCGGCAAAATCTTATTAAACCATGGGGAAGAGACCTTAATCGACGAAGTCATCGAGCTGCGACCACTGGATCAATTACCCATGATTATGGCAAGGATGATTGGTGACGAGATGGAGCCTACGATCAAGGCGAAATTGTTCAACGTCTGTTTTGAATATCGAGTTTCAACCATCATGGCTGTTCTCGGCCTCGTAGATAATGGGACAACTGAAGACCTTGTTTCGGGTATAGCTTCTTCTGTGGCGACTATTACAGGTCCTTCTTCTCCGAAAGTACTGAGCGGGCAATCATCCGAGTCTGGTAGCTCGTCCGCTGCACCCTTTAAGCCACTGCAAGTCGACTTACTTCTTCGTGACTGTGCCCTTGGTTTGAATCCGAGAAAATTGCCTTCCAAAGGGCTCTTTGTTCTGACAAATACCCGGTTCAGTGGTGCATTATCCAAAAGCCAAGAACTTTCAGCTACTCTGGATATAAGGAAAGCCTCCGTACTAATAATAGACGATATAGATCGCATCGATGATCCTACTGACCCTTCGTCGACTCCTACTCACGCCTCTGCGCTTGGTAGCCGACAAGTTACAGATTTATGCCGAAGCGGATTCATATCTGTCAGCACAATCTCTTCAGCAAAGATATCTGTGGGTATGACAGGCAACAGAAATGGCCAGCCGCAAATTGTGGAAGTTGAGTTCAAAGACGACTTGATCATACTAGAAACCTGCGCCGATTCCACACAAACACTAATCGGTATCTTGAACGGATTGAAACCGCCAATGCCGCCAAGCACGGCTGAACAGTATCGGACAATTGTTCCACTACAAGAAATGATGGATTCGTTTTCTGGAGATGCCTTCGCCACTGTTCACGATGAGGCTGAAGATGGTACGTTTACTATGGATGATGCCGACCGCATGGATGATGAGGTCCCGAGGAATCTTGAATATGTTGGAAGTTTCTACAATCCTGAATCAATACCCACTGAAGAGGATATTGGTGATGGCATGCTTGGAGAAGATGACCTCCATCATTTGGCAAGCCCTCCTATAACTCGACGGCGAGGCGAAAGAGGCCTCTTAGAGAGCTTCCAAGAGCAATATGAAGTTGCCGAAGGTGAACAAGAGTTTGATTTTGATGACAATTATTTTGGCACGGACTCAGAAATCAAAGGCACTGCTCATAAATGGGATTCTACCAAAAACCAATACACGTTGTCGAATGAATTCAAAGTGACTGACAGTCCCCTAAAAATCCGTGTACGCGACACGAATGTCATTTGGAACCTATTTGATGGATTTGACTGGCCGAAGACTCGAGGTGTAATCGCACAGGCAGTGCAGGATGTGGAAAATAGAGCTGAAGAACGACGACAGAAGAGGACAGTGTCTGGAGATGACGACGAAGAAAATGTTGTCATCGAAGAAGATTTCCTTTTCAATTCTGTATGGATCAGCATCCCGGTGAATGAAGAAAAGGGGGCTCTCTCAAAGAAGATTAATCATGATGTGGATGACCTTGTCAGCGAGACTGGTAGCTACGCCACAACAACCGCATCTCGCTCGACAGTACGGCAGAGGACGCCAAAGTCGAAGCGCCGAAAACTCAAGCTTGAGCGGAGCAGGCACCACAAGATTACCTTCGAATTACGAGGAGTCGCTGCCGATATTGTGGTATTCCCTCCTGAATCTGGCGAGACGTTAAGCTCAGTCAATCTCCGCGTTCACGACTTTGAGATCTTCGACCACGTCCCGACTTCAACCTGGAAGAAATTCGCCACTTCTCTTCTTGACCCAACCCAACGCGAAATGGGTCGGTCAATGATAAATCTGGAGCTCCTAACTGTAAAACCTGTTCGTGATCTGGCTGCTTCTGAACTGGTCTTGAAGGTAAGCATGTTTTAATCGGCTATTTTATGTACTCATTAACATAAATAGGTTACTGTCCTTCCTCTCCGACTTCACGTTGACCAGGATGCACTCGACTTTATCACGCGATTCTTCGAGTTCAAGGATGACTCCGTTGCACCAAGCACTAGCAAAGCTGACCAGCCTTTCCTTCAGCGCGTTGAGGTGAATACTGTCCAAATAAAACTAGACTACAAGCCCAAAAAGGTGGACTATGCCGGCCTCCGATCCGGCCACACAACGGAATTCATGAACTTCTTCATTCTAGATGGTGCCGACATAATGCTCCGCCATGCTATCCTCTACGGCGTTACTAGTTTCGACAAATTGCACCAAACCCTCAATGACGTTTGGATGCCTGACGTGAAAAATAACCAGCTTCCCGGCGTGCTCGCTGGTCTTGCGCCTATCCGCTCAATTGTCAACGTAGGCAGCGGTGTCCGCGACCTTGTCGTCGTCCCGATGCGCGAGTACAAAAAGGACGGCCGTATCGTTCGCAGCGTCCAGAAAGGAGCTCTCGCGTTCGCTAAGACTACTACTTCGGAACTGGCTCGCTTTGGTGCCAAGCTCGCCATTGGCACCCAGACCGTTCTAGAGGGCGCAGAAGCTTTCTTGTCTCCACAATCAGCGTCTGCGGGTCTCTCATCAGCTGATTCATGGGAAGACCTCGACCCTTCTAGCTCGCCCAGTGCTCTCGACGAACCTAGAGCCATCTCACATTATGCAAATCAACCAATCGGTGTTATGGCAGGTCTCCGGGGTGCGGCACGCCATCTTGAGCGAGACTTGCTAACCGCTCGTGATGCCGTTATCGCTATTCCGGGTGAAGTAATGGAGAGCGGAAGTGCAGGGGGGGCAGCAAAGGCTGTCATTCGCCGAGCACCGACCGTGATTCTCAAACCTGCCCTTGGCGCAACCAAAGCTGTGAGCAACGCATTGTTTGGCGTGAGCAATGCGTTGGATTCACAGAGCAGAAGGAAGATAGAGGATGTAAGCCTCCCCGCCACCTGTGCGTTCCCTTTCGTAGGATTTATTTGCTAACGATGTTCCTAGAAATACAAGAGCTATTGAGATAGCTCACGCATTTTATAAAATCCTACTAGCATTTTTAATTTCAACGCAAGGTGATTCGACCTTCTGGTTTTCTTTTCTTTTCTCTCTGCATGCATTTTCATTCTCCCTCATCAGAGGCGTTATTTCCTTCTTCAATTTGCATAGCGATGGTGCAAGACACGGGAACATAGTGTGACGCGCAGCATTCTCTCTTCTCTTCAAAGTTCCAACCACACATGCATGAACCGCAACGGTACCAGCGTAACGGCGTTTCTTTGATTTTGGGAACCGGCACGAAACGACTCTTGACATCTTCCACATCTGAATACCCTCTACGTATCATGATGGGGGGGTAAGGGGGTTCGTTTATCGGCGAAATTGTATTTAACAGCTAGGAGGTTGAAGGAAATGGTGTATAAGTTAGGCGGTGTTAATATCGATTGCATACCGTATATATTCCGGGAATAGAGGGTCACATTTCTCACGCATGATAATCATGAGCTCCGTCATCGGAGCCTAGCACTCCAACGTAAGTGATGTGCTATGAAATTCCAAGCTGTCTCATACGCTATTGATGCCTGTGTTCAAATTTGGCAGCCTAGTTGTGCCTTCATAAATGGCTTCAAATGCTTAATTAAAAACTAGGTAGGTTTTTCGGTATGTTCGGTTGCGAAGGACTTCAGAGACTTGTGCAGAACCTGAATGGTACGGGGCAGGACCCGCATAAATGGCTCGTAGTACGTAAGCCTCTATCAACGGCACATGGGGTAATATTAACTTTCGACATTATTTCGCGTCCCATAATTTAGGGCGGCCATTTCGGAAATGGTTGCCGCCCAACCGAATTCGGCAGTTCAATCACGAAGCTTGAGAACACTTAGTCTATCAGAGCTTAGAAACACTAGCGTGGGGTGCCACGAAGAGTCCATTTAGATGGACTGAAGCAGAACCATGGAATGAGGGTGTTTGAATGACTTTGGGGTATTGGAAGTGATAAGGGCTACTAGGAGTTAAATAATATCGACAATCGGGCGTACTGTGTATATATCGGCGTGCGATAATGAATGGCGTCGATGTTATTTTTAATGATGTGTCCTTCCCAAAGGGACAGCGGGGATCTTCCTGGCTCTTAGCAGCAGGGCTAAGCAAGCATGGAACCATGGTATCGGAACGAAAAACTTAAACGAAAAAATATCAAACCTCCGAGACGAAGTTAAAGTAGTAATGCCGATATGGTCAGGGGTATCATTGCTAGTTTCCCAACAGCCATTCCTTCTTGGCTTTTTTTTTGGCCTATCGAATGTTTAGGCCCGCTGCCTAATTTATATCTCATAATTCCGCCTCTTTCTTTGAATGGTTGTTCCCCGCACTCACTAGTCCTCCAAAATCTGGCCAGCTCAATCCATTCAAGCCTAGCGCGGCGTTGTATGCCAGCTTGCGAATTTTGTGGGACCGGGTTTCAGGGGGCTGTGCTGGGGGTTGCACTGGGGACTTCACTTGAGCTTTCCGGTGAGGAGGTGAGATGGGTGAGAGGACCGAGGCAGAAATACTGGAATGGCTAGTATTGGTGGAGGAGTCTGAAGAGATCGTTATGACGTTTTCTGGAGTGGATAAGCGAGGGCAAGGTGGATAGGTTGTTTTTTTAGGAGCTGGTGGACGAAAAGCTGCTCGAGCTGAAGCAGTATCATTAATGATAGAGATGCCGAGGCCTATAGCTTCGCTGGCTACAGGTGGTTTAAGTGTTGAGTTGCCACGAGGAGCACTCCCATTCGACGGTCTCTCTGCCACTACAGGTGGCGTGAAGAACATGGTAGAGCTATTTTCGTGCTCTGCCAAACTTTCATTTCTCACAGCAGCGCTGTGTTGTGTCTCTTCATCTTCCGTTGTCTGGGTGTCTTCCGGTCGCTGGCGCTTATCAGCTCTCATCCTTTCTCTGCGTTCATCCAGCATATCCGTCATCTCGGCATCATGAGCAAACAAATCGGCAGAGCAGAGATGGCCAAACAGAGCGCGTATGCTGAGTGCGGACGTCCAATTGATTGGGTCCACGGTGCAAGGATAAATATCCCGAGGACGGAAAGCTCGGACGAGACTGCAAAGTTCACTGTATGAAGAGTGACGTGAGTAAGGAAATGTTATGGATTTCGGAAGTGGACCATCAATTTTGTCTAGCGCAGTGCCAGTATTAGATAATTGCACCTCAGAGCCAGCCGAAGACGGTGTTGTGGTCGCGACCCTTGCCAGTATAGCGACGAGTTCCTGCAGTGGGATGTCTCCAAGAAGCGAAGTGTCGTCATGAGGATCATCGCCTTTTGTGCTTGTGTCCAGCAAAATTCTATTCTTAGTTTCGTCCGTTGCAGACGACAAGAAAAAGAAGATCTTGGAAAGCAACTCGGGATCCTCTAGCTTCGCAGCACAAAGTTGCATTAACTGGCCTACAGCATTGGGGTCGTTGATTTCAAGCTCGTGGATTTGATTCAAATCTCCATTCCCGCCTCCTGCACCTAATTCACCAATTTCGACGCCATTACTTAGGCGTGTCACGATTGGAATAATACTCACCACCTGTGGGTTCTCTTCAATTACCGGGCACGAAGTTCCACGTTCACAGCTGTGAAGTCTGACATGAGGGTTTCCAGTTAAGCAACCCTCACTGTAGTGGTTGCCACAGTGAAAACCGCACAGTGGCGGTGCTTCTTGGGACTGAAGAAAATTTTCTCGTGCAGAGAGGGATTTGTAAATTCCCCACCGGTACTGATCCAAATGAATAGTACTTTCAAGAAATGCAGAGAGTGCGATCCACACGTTTTCGTATCCGAATGTCCAGGCTTGGAAATAAAATAGCGTGTCTTTTGGATACTTCTCTACTTTCTCAAGGAGCTCTCTCACGCCTTCAGATTTTGATGGAAATTCTCGATATGGCTCAGATTTAGTTGCAAAGGTGGTGTCAAGATATATGCAGTCAAGTCGGCGAGGACCAAGTGTGTATGGTATAAGCACTGGGTTCTGGACCAACGAGTTTACCCACCATGTTTCGGATCGGATGTCGCCGGTGTACAGGATTGCTTTGCCATCGCCCTGGATAAGGAACATGACAGCTCCCGCACAATGATTGGCAGCGAAAAGGGTGACGCGAATTTCATTGCCTGGGGACAGCTCGATGACGGTTGGTGTTTCTAGTGGCAATGTTTTGAGAAGTGTTTGCAAGTGCTTGTATGTTTGTTTACGTGATTCGAGAATGCCTTTCGCAAAGTTCATGCGATGGGGGTACCTTTCGAGACGCAACAGGATCTAAAATCGTCAAGACATGGCCACAAGATAACAATTTACACATTGACAGGAAACGCGAAACAAGAGCCAGCTATGATTCGAGCCACGATGGAAGGATAGAAACCGTGGTGCACGGAAATATATGCAGACTAACGTGACCAATCGACTCACCTCCCGCGTTGCAGGTGAACAGTAAATGAACGGTGACTTCAGGGATTCCAACCCAAGAAGATGGTCAGAGTGAACATGGCTTAGGAAGCAGGCTAGTGGAGGCTTTTGGCCGGAAATTACTCGAAAATAATCAATCCTGATTTGGGGGAATTCTGCAGGACCACTGGGTGAGGAATAATACGGCGTAGGCTGGAAAGAGGGATGATTATGAAACATGCTTACCTGTGACAACGCCCTTGAACGTCGACATGGCCCGCAGCGGTTGTGTAGGTATGTAGGTGGCGTTGGAGATTTTAGGACGTGGTGGTCTTGAGAGAAGGGCCCTCAAAGAACGCGACGACGCCAAGTCATGTGCTTCAATCCATTCGTTCTTTCACGAGCCAGATCCCGCAACATGGGCCGGTCAACGGGGGCTGATGCAAAACACACACGGTTCCTGCTCGACGGGTGCTCAGAGAATGCTCGGTCGTGCGGTGTGTCAGTGGCTTCGAAACGATCTTGGCTTACAGTCTGCATGGAAAAACAGCATGACCCTGGGCAGATTTGGTGTGGTTGGATTTGACCATCCCGCTGCTGACCAGTTTGGTAGCCCCTCGAGGTCGCTGGTGCCGTGGGCGGACTACCGCCAACCACGGCGGTGATGCCGGGGACCATTTGCCTCTAGGAGAGAGCGGAAAAATTGGTAGCCACTCAGCGGGGTCAAGCATTTTGTCCGGCAGGGTCAGATGGGCCTTGAATTGACAGCTTGCACACCACCACCTCACGGCAGCCGCCGAATTTGCTTTCCTGCGTCGGACGGTGGGCTTCGGCTTGTTTGCGTCCGCTGTGATAGGCGTTGGAGCTGCCATGCCATGCGGCAATAAAGACCAGTGGATCGGCCCCAAGTCAACCCTTGAAAGGCGGGCGTGAGCGGACCTCAATGGTAAGCGGCTGCAGGCAAGAAATAGGTTTCGAGGCGACGAGCCTAGCCCGTAACTATCGTCCCCGGCGCATTCTCTACCGGCCCTGGCCCTTGCTGGCAGGAGGATCATATCTGCTGGCTGCTGGACCATGGGACAACCGATTATAAAGTACAGGCGGTGTACCTGAACATGCTGCTTCATTTCCCCCTTCCTTTTTTGTGCCGTCCGAGCGAGTTTCCTCCTGACTCTGCAGACTCTCCAGACTGACTGAATCCTCCTTCACGCCCGTCACTTCATTCATCCCGATACCACCGCCCTTCCCGCCTCTCCGCCGGGCCCGAGACGGTTACGTGCACGCTGGCTGCTGAGCTTAGCCCATCGTCGTTACCACAGGGGAAGGCCCAACGCAGTAATCGAAATATTCTCCCCGAGTTAGGAAGGTGTTCCGGAGGTCTTTGCTCTGAGACGAATTTACTGTAGCCCCAGGCCACCGCAAATTCCCGCTGAATCACGCTCACCAGCTATTCCTCCTCGCTCCCTTTTTAAAGAGTCAAGTGCAAAGCGTCTCCGCCAACGAATCAGAACCCACTTCTTAAAGAAGAGAGCGACAAGGCTACGTGTGACAGAGCTTGGCTGTGTGACGCGTGAATCAGATTCGGAGTCACGTTCATTCCTTTTCTCTCGATCAGGAACGGCACCTAAGCCAATACGCCACTTCAGGTCCTTTCCAGCGCCCCACAAGCTCAATTCAACAACACCTCTGCCTCACAAACGGTGCCTGATCATCTCACCTATTTAGTCCTGAACCTCCACCCAGCGACGTCCGCTTGAAAACGAAACCCTCCTACAAACTATACCTGACTTCTCCCTGGTTGGCCCACGATGCACCGTAAACAACCCATATCCGTTCTGGTGTACAATCAGCTCTTCCCGCACCCTCGCCCTGACGATCCCGCCTCCTTCTCCGCACACCTCTCCAAAAACCTAGTCGGCGAAGTCCGCATCGAGACTGCCACCTTCTACGGCTCCCTCGACACCATTGAAGCACGCTACCCGGGCCTCAACTACTCACACACCCCCCACCGCAAGCGCCTAGGCCGCTTCCCACACCATGCTCGCCTTTTCCAGGCCTTCGATGCTCTAGGCCTTACCGAATCGGAGATTGCAGGCTTCTGCCGCTGGGAAGGGACGCTGTGGGCACGCGAGCGGTACGAGAGGGACGAAGGGGTCAAGGTGCGGGATACGACGGGCCTGGAGATCGGAGAGTGGGTTGATCGACGCGGCAGGACGACGCGGAACAAAGGCATCAACGTGAAGACGGACATCGAGGTTGAGATCGAGGAGGTGCGGCCCGCGGAGGAGGCGATGGACTCGGAGATGGCAGAGGAAGACGAGGAGAGCGATGAGGAGGTGGAGAGCGTTGGGTTCGAACTGAACCAGCGGCTCATCCAGGCGGCGGCGATGCGGGAGCAGGGTGTCAGCGTCGTCATGGACCCGGAGTGGGAGCAGTTCCTGAAAGAGGCTCAGGAGAGAGAGGCGCTGGGGAGACAGGAGCTGGGCATCCAGGCATCGGGGGCTGCTGCACCGCGCTCGCTGCGACCGGCACTGGCGAGTGCTATGGCATCGCTTGACGCACCGCCCATGCCTCCAAACCCGTCCATCGGTCCAGCCTCTTGATCCCCCTCCTTCCAAATTGGGCTCCCTTCACCTTTAACGAAAGCATATTTTGTGCTCCTTTCTCCTCGTTACGTCTGCGGCTTATTTGGCTTATTCCACCCTTGCTATTCGTCACTGCATCTGGTTTTAGCCCGCATTGACACATTTTGAACATTAACATTCTACTGGCGTTACTCGAACTCGATGAGATATCAGATCGGACTGGGAGTTTACGGGGGGAACAGGCATATTGCCGCTGTGGAGTAATACCCGTATGATTTGCTGTGCCTTTTCTCTCTCTGAGCGTGTGCTTTGGTTTCCCCCAATGATGTTGTAGATAGTCACTGGCAGACGAAAAAGCGTCTAATAGATTTTGCATCTGGCAACAATATACAGATTTTCGACTGTGTGCGTTCTATGAGTGCTGCACGAGATGCTGTGCGGTGTTTGCCCGTATAAGGTTGGTTCGTGTTAGTAGATATATTACAATAAGTATAGACCTTTGCTGTTAGTTCGTACTTGTTATCAGATTGTCTGTACTAACAAGAATAGCATTCTCCTGCAAGGCCTTACCTGCCGTCATGACAATTTGAAGAGACCTTGTTCCAACTTCGAAGAAGTTTCAAAAGAAGAGCATATTAAATCACTTTATAAAGCCACTGTCGTAGAGTTCCGAATAGACAATCATTACTTTCATTCCCTCTAAGACTGCCGTGTCTATTTATGCTAATGCGGTTTGAATGGGCGTGCTGCTCATGACAATGCGTCGAATCATCCCCCCTAGCGACATACCTACAATAACGCAGTGTCGACATCAATGCCGGGACCCCCCAAACACCCCATTTCGAAAAAAAGCCTGCTAGAAGCCACCAGACGGTACCAACTCCACCTGAAACACCAGGAAACTAGAGGGCGAGGAAGGCACTAAGGTTGAGCCTTTCACGAGCGTTAGCTAGCCGCCACAACGCAGTCCACCCACACCCTCCCCGGCCCTCTCCCCAGCCAACAACGGCAACGGCAACAGCAACAACGACTCAGAGCCTCCGCCCCCCCAGCCCCGCAAGCCCAGACCCCCTCTTCGCATTCCGCACCCACCTGCCGACGCCCTCCTGATCAATCTCCATGGCGTCAGCGCCCTGGCCCTCATCCCCGAACACGGCGCCCCGCTTCGGCGCGCCGCCCTTGTCCTCCAGCGCAGCCATGGCGGCCTCGAGCCCGCGGTCGCGCCGGCGCCGCTCCCGCTCGCGCCGCACCGCCGCGGCGCGCACCGCCGCCATCTGCGCGTCCAGATCCGCCAGCGCGCCCTCGCACCGCTGGCTCCATGCAAACAGCGTCGCTTNCATGGCGGGCAGGCTGCCGGGTGCGAGGTCGCGGAGCGGGGCGATCGAGGCCACGTTCACGATGCTGTGGGCCGGGTCGAGGGTCGCGGTGAGGAGGGACGAGTAGATGGCGGTTGTGAGGAGGTCTTCCAGCGCGCGGGAGGAGGGGAGGGAGAGCGCGGTCATCAGGTGCGAGTAGGTGAGGGTGGAGTGGGAGTGGGCGAGGGGGAGGAGGGAGAGGAGGAGTAGTTTTTGGTGCTGGGCGGGGCTGAGTTGCGGGAGTGAGGGGTTCGCTGTTCGAGATGTGTTAGTCTGAGCTACTATATGTTTTTTCATGTTGTATGTTGTGGTGGGAGTGAGGTTGGGTGCGGGAGCCGGCTGCCTACTTTTGTAGTCCGCCCATGTTCCCCAGGAGAATATCTCGAGCAGGGTGAGGTAGGGGGCGTATTCGGAAGACTGCCTCAGGGCTTGGATGTTTGGTGTCTGGAGGAGCTCGGCGAAGACATAGGTGTGCGGGGCGGAGGTAGCTTGGGTGACCAGGTCGGCGGCGGCGCGGGGTGAGTTTGCGGATTTGGAGAGGGCTAGGAAAGGTTCGAGCGCGTTGAGGGCGCGGGTCTGCTCCATGCTGGGCTGTGGGTGCTGGTCTCGTTTTGAATTAGGGTTATTGGGAGAATTGGTGGAGGTAGTGTGCGGAGGATGGATTTCAGTCAACAGTGAAGCTTCATGCTTGGCGATCTCGCCCAGATCTGATTAGATCACAAGCTTTCTTGGACCCCGAAGGAGCCCCGGATGCTCTCGAGTTTTGAACCTTCCTGAAATGGCAGTTCTAGGCAAGCTTCCATAGTCTTGCGAAATTCAGAAAATAGTAAAAAGTCTCCTTGGACAGATCTTCCGAAGCCTATACGAACTGCTTACTCGATGGCGAGGAGCACCCAAAGTCCTCCAAAGTATCTATCTATTACCGAGTAATGACTGAATCAATCACGCCCCTCCTCTCCGCAAGCGCCCTAGGGATGCTGCCACGGAATCGTGAAAGGAGGTCGTTCGAGGTCTGTCCCGCACTATCTGTGGGTTCGATGGCCTCAAACATCGGTCTCCGTGCTGGGGAGAGCACACTGGCCAATCACAAATTAAGCGGTGATTAAGAAATGCCACACGAGTGGATGGCTATGGATGCCTTCGGGGCAAAGACCCCAGTTATCGCGGTAGACTAGGGCGATACTAAGGGATAAAGTTCGCGTATGAGGGGCTGAGGTGTAGGCAGGTGGATGTCTCGAGTAGGAGTCGTGGAGGGTAATCACACTGCGGCCGTCTCATCGCCTACCATTCCGACACCTCCAGTTTCGTCTTGGAGAGCAGGGCCAAGGCAAAACACAAAGCTTGACGGCCTTGGAAATCCATATCTTCGGGCTTCATGCCATGATTTTTTTCATATTCGTTCTCTGCTACGATTATTCTCATTCTCGTATTCCCGTATTCTTGTTTTTGCCGTATTTGGCATTCAGCTGAAGCCCAGGCGAGTCTGCTTATTCCATTCTCGGCTCTAGCGGCATCGCCCTCACTCCGGCTTTATCGGTTCCCCGAAGTGGCTTCGTGGCTTACTTTGTGGCTTGCATATTACCTTAATTATCAATCGCGTGCTAGAAGCTGACCTTCTTGTAAATCTGTACACTTCTCACCTAATATTCCCGTCATTCAGTATAGTCATCTTACGTCACCCCATTCCCTTTATTCCCTTCGTGCAGCCCGACCTGCATCTCCCCAATAGACCCTCCGCCGCATTATCACTTCAACCTGGCCAGAATCGCAGAAGTAGCCCTCTCAGGGCTGATACCCATCGGTCCTTTACCACAGCCATCTTCACATCATGGCACCGTCATACCTACCAGTATCGACTCGCGATGTCGACAAATCCCTGTCGCGAACCGCCCCACCGCAACCGTCAAAGAGTGCGCCAACTGCACACATGGCCACAACAACCCTCAAGGTTGAGGGGATGACCTGCGGAGCTTGCACATCAGCGATAGAAACCGGGTTTCAAGGAGTCGACGGCGTGGGCAATGTGTCTATTAATTTGGATATGAAGCGAGCAGTTGTACAACACGATCCTGTAAAACTGCCAGCAGAGAAAGTCAAGGAGATAATAGAAGATCGAGGTTTCGACGCAGAGGTATTGTCTTCGGATCTGCCAGCCGCAGCGCCTGCTGTGGAGGATCATTTCTTGAGCGATTCTGAAGACGAAGAGGAGGAGGCGGAGCAAGATTCATCGATATCTACTACAACTGTCTCTGTCGGAGGAATGACTTGCGGCGCATGTACTTCTGCGGTAGAAGGGGCGTTCAAGGATGTGTCTGGCATCAAGGCTTTCAGCATATCATTATTATCGGAACGAGCGGTCCTCGAACACGATGTCAAAATTATCTCGCCAGAGCGGATAGCGGAGATAATTGAAGATACTGGGTTCGATGCGAAAGTCATGGAAACAAAAGCTGCCATGCCCACGAAGAAGAGGTCACAGCGAAGTCGTGATAAGCGGAAAATCCTCACCACAACCGTTGCGGTGGAAGGCATGACGTGCGGAGCTTGCACGTCTGCGATCGAAGGTGGCTTCAAAGGGGCTGATGGGATTTTGCAGTTCAACATCAGCTTGCTTGCAGAACGGGCCGTTATTGTTCATGACCCAACCAAAATTACAGAAGATCAAATCGTCGAGACCATCGAAGACCGAGGTTTCGATGCCAAAGTTCTGTCATCAACTGATAGCAGCGCCCAGGCGTCAACGTCAAACGCTACAGCCCACCTCAAAGTCTATGGATTAATGGATACCAAAGCTTCTTCAGAGCTCGAATCTTCTCTCTGTGCAATCCCAGGCGTTATCACCGCGACAGTGAACTTCAGCACTTCTCGTGCCTCGATCACACATAAGCCCTCAAATGTTGGCTTACGTGTGCTAGTCGAAGCCATCGAAGCGGCGGGATACAATGCACTCGTCGCCGACTCGGACGACAACAACGCGCAGTTGGATTCTCTTGCAAAGACCAAAGAGATTCAAGAATGGCGTCGCTCATTCAAAGTTTCTGCTATGTTTGCCCTACCGGTGTTCCTCACCAGCATGATATTCCCTATGTTTCTTCCATTCCTCGACTATGGCAGCATTTGCCTAGCGCCTGGTATTTGGCTCGGCGATGTTGTCTGCCTTTTCCTCACTATCCCTGTTCAGTTCGGCATTGGGAAACGATTCTACATTTCAGCATTCAAATCACTTAGCCATGGTTCTCCTACTATGGACGTCCTAGTCGTTCTAGGCACATCCGCAGCATTCTTCTTTAGCGTTACAGCCATGCTCGTATCTATAGTCACTCCTCCGCATTCTAGACCAGCTACAGTGTTTGACACTAGCACTATGCTCATCACCTTCATAACCCTTGGCAGATATCTAGAGAACAGGGCTAAAGGCCAGACATCTAAGGCTCTCTCGCGGCTCATGTCGTTAGCACCTTCAATGGCTACTATCTACGCAGATCCCATTGCCGCAGCAAAAGCAGCGGAAGGGTGGGATATCCCCGTTTCACAAGAAAAAGACGACAGCAAAGACATGAATGGTAATGCCGCGGAGGAGAAAGTCATTGCTACAGAACTCATCGAGGTGGGAGACGTGGTCATTCTTAAGCCTGGAGATAAGATTCCTGCAGATGGCACTGTCACGCGCGGTGAAAGCTACGTCGATGAAAGCATGGTCACTGGCGAGGCTATGCCAATCTTTAAGGAAAAAGGACACCTCCTCATGGCCGGGACGGTCAACGGTGCTGGCCGGGTTGATTTCGTCGTCACACGGGCTGGCCGCGATACTCAGCTCAGCCAGATCGTACGCCTGGTTCAGGAAGCTCAGACAAGCCGAGCGCCGATTCAGCGGTTGGCTGATACTGTTGCTGGATATTTCGTTCCTATTATCATTACTCTCGGTCTAGCAACTTTTGTCTCCTGGATGGTCCTCAGCCATGTTCTTCCTTCTCCCCCACAGGTGTTTTTGAATCATGCCAGTGGCGGCAAGCTGATGGTTTGCGTAAAGCTCTGTATTTCGGTTATCGTCTTCGCCTGTCCCTGTGCGCTTGGTCTTAGCACACCGACTGCAGTCATGGTTGGCACTGGTGTTGGCGCTGAGCAAGGCATTCTCGTCAAAGGCGGTGCTGCTCTAGAGACTGCCACCAAGATCAACCATGTCGTTCTGGACAAGACCGGCACCTTGACTATGGGCAAGATGAGTGTTTCAAAGGCAGATTTGCAAGGAGGCTGGGACGAAGATGAGAAGAAAGCCCGGCTATGGTGGACTCTGATTGGCCTTGCTGAAATGGGCAGTGAGCACCCCATCGCCAAAGCCATCGTCCTCGCCGCCAAAGACCATCTCGGACTCGGTCCCGAAGGTGCTCTCGATGGAAGTGTAGGCGATTTTGATGCCGTCGTCGGCAAAGGCATCGCTGCCAACGTTGAAGCTGCCATCTCACCCGAGCGAAGACGCTATCGCGTACTCATTGGCAACGCTCTATACCTCCGCTCAGAGGGCATCACGATCCCGCCGTCCTTCGAAGAAGTCCCAATCACACCCTCCGGCACTGCTCGCCCACGCCCCTCGCCGCAATCCCGCTCCGCCGGCACCACAACAATCCACACTGCCATCGGTACCACCTACACAGGCTGCCTCTCCCTCTCCGACACGCTCAAGCCCTCAGCGCGCGCTGCCATCCTCGCGCTCTCCCGCCTCGGCATCTCCGCTTCCATCGTCACCGGCGACACCATCTCCTCCGCCCTCGTCGTCGCCTCCCAAGTCGGCATCCCACCCGCCAACGTGCACGCGTCCGCCACCCCCTCGGAGAAAAAGGAGATCATCGCCGAACTACAATCGCGCGGCCGCGTCGTCGCCATGGTCGGCGACGGCATCAACGACTCGCCGGCGCTCGCCTCGGCCAACATCGGCATCGCGCTGTCGACCGGCACCGACGTCGCCATGGAAGCCGCCAGCATCGTGCTGATGAGCAGCACCGACCTGCTCGCGGTGCCGGCCTCCCTCATCCTCTCGCGCAGCATCTTCCGCCGCATCAAGCTCAACCTGCTCTGGGCGTGTCTCTACAACGTCATCGGCCTGCCCTTCGCCATGGGCTTCTTCCTGCCCTGGGGCCTGAGCCTGCATCCGATGGCGGCCGGCGCGGCAATGGCGTGCAGTTCCGTCAGCGTGGTCGCGAGCAGTCTGGCGCTGAAGTGGTGGCGCCGCCCGAGGTGGATGCGCGTCGCGGTGCTGGATCCCGGTGCTGAGGTGCCCGAGGCCGAGCGCGAAGCCGAGAGGCGGTTGGGCGAGGAGGGCGTCTTCAGGCGCGCGCGGGACTGGGTCGCCGAGGCCGTGAGGGCGCGGAGGCGCGCCAGGGAGGAGGTGGGGTATGTCCCGCTGAGGGATATGGGGGATGCGTGAGGGGGGATGGGAAAGAGATATTGGTGATTTTTTATTTTTGTATTGTATGTTTTGGGTCTTAGCGTTCGGAGGCTTGGAGCTAGAGAGAGAGAGAGTACTGAAGTGCCTCTCGGGGTTTTTTGAGCGATGTTTGTAATGTAAGGTGTTGCAAATAATTCTATTCGTTACATATCTATATGCATCCCAGCTGCAGGTATTGTGAAGTTGGAATAGGTCATGACTCGGGAGAATTAACTGGCTTAAGAGGAGAAATATTAGTGCTTCCTTGCACCTAAAGATATAATTACAACTAATCCCAGGCTGTGTTGGTTGCAGTGAGCCCCTTTTGGAGGTCCCGGGAAGCATCGAAAGTTCATGTTTTGTTGCAATAGGGAAACGAATCACCCTTGACGCCTCTCTTTGCTTGACTGGATGGTAAGGTTCTATTTCTGCTACCTTTTAGAGGTTCTTGTTTTTAATTCCGTCTACATTAAAATTCGGGTTTTTAAATTCTATAAATCTCCTTCCATAGCGTTTCTGGGTTCTTAGTATTAAACTGCAATATTAACGACGCCTAGCTAGTTCAAGGTTCTGCGGTAGTCCGGCAGGAGTATCCCTTAACCCGTCAAAATTGGTCCTTACGTTACTGTGCGTTATCTTATAAATTAGACTCCTAGGGAGAAATTGCGCCCGGCGTAACGCTAAGGATCAGTACCACGCTTGTGGACTCCTGCAAACTCCTAAGCTAATTAAATTACTATACCCTAGTTCTATGAAGTCTTATAAAGTCCTAACCTAATTATATTATACTAAGAGGTGTTTCTCCCTAAGAGTCTAAGAGCTCATAGGCGCCCTTTATATATAAACTCAAAGTTTCTTATTAGTAATAACTCTATTATAACGCTCTATCTTATGCCCTAAATTAACTCTAAAATACTTCCTTTATCTTATTAAGAAATAATAGACATTACTAGCGGAATACCTATACCCCTATTTAACGATTTATAAAGCTCCTTACCTAGCGTTTCTTCTAGCTCCTCTCTATAGGTAAAACTCCTTAATACGATACCGGGTATATAATAATATATTTGGTATTACAATCTACACGCCCTTATCAAGCCTTTTTTGGTATAACTAACGATAATCTAACTTTTAACGATATTGTTAGGCTCTACTACTAATATCGGTATAACTAGTTACAGTGATGTCAGCGGTTAGGTTAGGTTACAAAAATGAGGCCAAAACCGATCCAAAATTCGGATTTAGGCTACTAACCGGTTATGTAACCGGTTAAACCAGATCAACCGGATAAAATATATAGATTTTGGAGTAATATAGTATATAAAGCGGTAAAGGTGCTTAAGGAAGGTACGGAGGAGTTGTATAAAGTAATAAAATAGTATATAGAGATCCTATAAAGCTTGTAGGACGTTAGTAGTGATATTAGCGATTAATAAGCAAATTAGAACGTCGTACTTACTATCGCGAGTCTTGGCACGGTGTTGAACGACGATTAGTCATTAATTATAAAACAATAAGGGCAATATATAGGCAGTAATAAGGGTAACGCGATAAGGGCAGTAGTAAGGGTAGTAATAATAAAGGCGACGCGTTATGGGCGACGTGATATAGGCGACGCGATAGGGATAATGCGGTTAGGAATAACCACCTTAACTTTATTAACTCTATTAAATTAACTACATTTAATTGATCTGATTATCTACAAAGCCTCAAACGGATTAACTCGGGCGTTGCTATACGGCAATTTTAAGCCAATAGACGAGGCTTGGCTCCCTTAGGTGATATTCGCCCTTACCCAAATCCTTACCACTAAGGCCTTACTGGTTCCTGGTTACCTGGTTATCGCTAAAGCTTCAGAACCGATCCAGATTAAGCCAATAAAATCGTCTAACCGGTTAGGCTTTGAATTTTGGTATAACCGAACCGATCCAATAAAGTAACCTAACCAGTGACATCACTGACTAGTTATATAAAAAGGGGGTATATCTAGCCTATAAGGAGGGAGATCTATACCCTTTAGGCTTTAAAATCCACTTTTATTAAAGTTTTACTGCTTATTTACCCTATATATAACTCTTAATATAATAATACTATTAGTATTACAATATATTTAACGCCAAAACCCATATCGTATTAAGGGGTTTTGCTTATACTTTCTAATAGATATCCTAATAGGTATCTTAATAAACTTAATAGCGATATAGATTACCTTAATAATAGCGGCGGCTTAAACTAAGGCGTACTATAGATAATTTATGTATAGGGGACGTCTACTTATACTATTCTTTAGTAGACTCTCTTACTATAGAGCTTAATAACTATAAGAGTATACATATTTGTCGACCTGAATCGGACTTCCTTACCACTATCGTAATACTGTCTGACGACCTAGATCGTCTGTACGAACTATGTCTCAGTTGTCTCTCAACTTATGACTAAATGTCTCATCGAATGTCTCATTACCTATTTTCTATTACCTATTTGACTCAGTTGCCTGGACCTACCTGATCTATATAGAGAGCTTCTAGAGCCATATTCAAGAGACAGAGTCCTTATCCTATTCTACGTTCAACAATATTAGATCCTGTAAAAGTCGCAATAGATTCGCGATTACTCCTAATATTATTACTGCCTTATAGTATAGCCGCAGCTATAAAAAGATGGGCTTTAAAAGATCCAGTATAAGTAGTAAGTTCGCCCCAATCTATATAGGAAAAAGCTAACATCTAGATACTTTAGCTGTAGCGTCCTTATTACTAAAGCCTCTCTTAAAGCCTTACTCAGATTCTCCCTTAGAGCCTTACTTAGAGCCTCGCTCAGAGCCTCGCTTAGACCCTCCCTTAAAGTATTCCTCTAAGCCTCCCTTAAAGCGTTTCTTAAAGCTGTCCTTAATACCACGCTAAGCCTTGCGATAACTACCTCTGCGCAACTACACCGTATAATTACTATAAGTTGTGGCCGCAGAGGAACTTTTAGGTAGCTTATAGCCCTAATTTTGTATATAACACCAAAAATTCTATACAAAGTTAATCAAGCGGTCAAGCAAGCAAGCAAGCCGAATAATTTCGATCAAGCAAGCCAAGCCAGCAAGCTCAAGGTGCCCAAAATTGCAAGCCAGCAAGCTAAGGGCTCTCAGCTTGGCTTGCTTGCTTGTTACCCACTCTGGACCCTCCTTCCTCACCCGCGCCATATTTATCCAATAAAAGAGTCAGCCCCATTGGTATGGTCTTCCAATAATCCTTGAGTACTACTAATGGACCAATTGCTTTCTCTCTTGAGTCTCTTCGGCGTCGATAAGTCTGCTTCCTCCGGTTCCATGGTCGCTAGTCCCTTGCTAAGCTCAATACAGCCCTCGCAATACATTGCTCTCTGGTCCTTCCCTTTAACAAACTGGTCTGCTAACCACTTAAAGATCATCCAGCCCGTTTGGAACAATGCGAAGTTGGCGACCAAGACTGTTAACGTTATGGTTGACTTACTCTTCCACTGGCCCACAGAGCAAATATATTGTGCGTAAATGGAAGCTTGCCGAGTACCGAGCGGTCCGGTAAGGGTTTAAATTTCGTGTAGCTCTCAGCCATAGGTGTCAAGAATTCCTACTCTGCTAGCTCGCCGGGTGGTGCAATTCCTTAAAATTTCCACCAGTCCAGGGTGGAGCTGTTGCGCAAAGGCGCTCCAGGTTGTCTGTTGGAGTTATTAGGTAGGTCGAGAATATACTAGAGCAACTTGGGGTCAAGAAGTACATTCTCTATATAATTGTTTCCCAAGTCCGCAAGAATTAGGGTATATTCGGTTGCAAATCGGCTCCATTATATAACTGTTCAATCCGTACACCTTTTAGTGTCGCCCATTCTGTAATTAGTAGCGGCTACCACTATAGCTCGTTTAAACCTATAATAAAGGCAATTATTTAGTAGCTCCAGATAAGGCTCCAGATTTAACTTTATATAATACGTAATTAACATCAGTAAGCAATTCGCGTAAGCCCCTCTCTACCACCAGGCCTCTATCACAACTCCCTACTTTAGTATATTAATAGAGCCTCCTCCTCAGCCAACGCCCCCTCTGCAATCAACGCTTTCTATACCTTTATCCACCTCCTATAGCCGTAGTAGAGTTACAGCAACGCCCGCGACGCCTATAACGCCTATAACGCCCGCGACACCCGCAGTGCGCAGGAATGCGCGTCTAAGATAGACAGGCGAGATAAAGGAGGCGATATTAGAAGGCCTTATTAAGGCCGTTAAAAAAGGATATTATACAGATAGCTCTTACAAATCTAACGGCTAGAAGATTACTCTTAATTATACGCTTACTATTTCCCGGCAGCCTATTACTCTTAGGTAAATTAAGAGTAAGTATAACAACTATAAGAGGGACTAGAAGCTATAAAAGGAGCTCTATAACCTCTCTAGCTAAGGGTAGGATAAAGATAAAGGCGTACCCGTTACTAGTAAGAAAGTTATAAAGGCCTACTTTAAAGCTAATCCTACCGCTAAAAAGTTTTATAATATACCACCTACCTTCCTAAATCTACTACAGGAGCTATTTAACGGAGTTTTAGCAACAGGTAGTTATATAAGGTTAATTAACAAAGCAATTAAGAGCTCTATAGACCCTAAACTTCTCTTAGCGGTGGCCTTATAGGTATTAGGTTTAGTAGATAAGGAAAATAAGGAGGAGGCTAAAGAGGAAGCTAAAAAGAAGGCCAAGGAGGAAGTAGATAAGGCCTTTAAATTAAAGTTAGCTCGCAGCTCTATTAAAGGCAGTTAATTAAGCTTACCTTTAGCTAAGTACCTTAGTCCTTCTAGATCTTCCTTAACGCTAAGTTAACCTTCTTTACTAGCTATATAGAAGCGGGCTATTAAGTAAGCTACTAGAGCCACTAAATCTAATATAAAGCGCTAGTAAGAAAGACGGCAAGTTATAAAGGCACTAAAGAAGACGGTAGAGAAGGTAATAAGAGAGATAAGGGCTATAAGAGAGTTAATTGCCCAAAAATCTCCTTAAGAGAAGGCCTCTATAGAGTTTACCTATAAGTTTAGTAACCTAGATTCTATAGAGCAACTAGCTATTTTATAAGCTTTTAAAATGGAGTCTACTACCAGATTATTTCTTACAACGGCTAGGGCTGTAGAGCTTTAGCAAAGCTTAATTAATAATATTTTAGCTAGTAGGAAGAACAACGCATAAAAAAGCAAGCTTTAGGTAAAATCTGGGTTACTCTTTAGAGCCTTTATATAGAGGCAATTAATAAGCAATCTATATAGGAAAGCTATATAGATTTATATAATAAATACACCTAAATCTACTATATATTCTTAAGTAATTAGCCTACTAATTACCTAGCAGTAACTCTTCTATATAAGCTCCGCAATCTTATCGCGTCTTTAGTTTATAACTATATCGCCTTCTACCTCTACAAGCCCTATGTTATCCTTATCTATAACCTTATCCTCTACCTCTAGATTATTATCTAGTAGGTTATTTAAATTATTTATATTAATAAAGTTATAAACTATAGCTAAGGCGTATACTATATCTACCTATATACTTAAAAGGAGACGACGCCTACTAGCCTTAAAGTACTACAAACAATTCTTAAAAACTCCTATAGTACGCTCTACTACATTCCTTAGTACCGCATATTAAATATTAAAGAGCTCCTTTACGTTCTATAGTCTAATATTTACTTACGCTTACTTACAAAAATAATATTATACACTACGGTAGGGGGTTAGGGTTATAGGCGTATTAGAGTACCTAATATCTGCAATATAATATCTACTAGGTAAGGCTTTAAATCCTTTAGCTCTCGCTAAATTAAGGACTTTAAAGTTATAAGCAGAGCCCTTCTAGCTAGCTAGAACGTAAAGGAAGTTTATCTAGAAATTAATAACTACAAAAACGTTCTGTAATAATCCTTCCTTCCTTCTACGCCATAGAACTTACTTTATATACCCACTAATTACAAAAACTGGTAGATAAGTACACCTTTATATTTACATTTAAGCTCCGGTTCCGTTACAATATGGAGCCTCTATATTCATAACGGAGGTGCAACCGAACAACCCCTTAGGGAGCGAAATACCTTCGCAAAGAATAGTGCTTCAGTAAGGGGGCGTGACTCACTAAGAGTCTTATTATTATACAGATCTGAGGGATTCGGGTAGACGAGGTTAGTAGCGGTTCCGGTGGACGTAAGAGTAAAATATCGTAGCGTAAACAGCCCCGGGTCCTTGATAGACTTCCCTTCAACAGGGATAAACGTCATGCCGGCTCGCTTCTACGAGTTTTTGTCAGGCGATGCTGCTGCCATCATGTACTGTATTCCAAGAAAATAGTTATTCAGGAGCCGCGCTCCCCACCAGATGCTCGCGTGGGTAGTTGGATCGTCAACTATAAGATAGCTGTAAGGACTTGAAGGGATCGAATTATCGATGGTTACGTCATTGTAAAGGGTAGCAAGATTCGTGTAGTGGGTTTTGAACGATATAATAAAGGGTCCCTCGTCAAGGACGATCTTACAATGGGTGGTAGCGTCGGCCGAGCTATCCATCCAGCTCCACCAACACTTGTCACAGTTGGCTGTGTCGTCCGATTTTCTTAAATCAATATCAATCGTAGATACTTCGCAGTCCGTCAGCGAGTTATTATGGTAGGATAACGACGACCGCTGAGTCAACTTTGCCTTGGGGTTGGAGGAATCGGATTGGGAAGACACGCCAGTGACTGTATAGCGGAGGCCTAAGTTGGTCGTCATGAAGTCATATCCAACAGGTATGTCAAAGTGCTGGCACTGTGGATTGAGCGTGTCATCATTCCAGGTGAAAAATACGTTATTGAACCATTGTTTGTGATCCTCAGTCCCATTTGGGTTGGTAGTATACTTCGGCTGCATATCAAACCCAGTGGTGGCAACGTTGAATACCGTGAAGACCGCCAGGAAGAGGATTATGCCGATAGAGACACATGTCTTAAATCGTTTGTGGAATGGGTATGGCCGTTGAAGATTGTACGATAGTTCATCATTCAAGAAATCTCGAGCTTTGCCCGGGAAGTTGGATAGCATTTTACGCCGGGGCATCTTCACTCAGAAGTCTGAATCTGTCAGTACGTAGCGGATGGGCTCAATCTGCTGCGAAGTGGATATGTTATTCCCGAGATTGTGTTAAGACCCTAGGGGGGTGGATGCCTACCTGACTCTCACAAATACTGGCTGTTTTTCAAGACTACGAGAAATTTGGTGTTGAAGTTGAGTTAGATAAACAGTGAGGAGAAGGAGCCTTGGGGTTGCGGCAATAAATGCTAGAAGTACCAGAAGATACTTATCATTTGGGCACAAGGCTGAAGGAAAAGTCAATGCGCGGTTGGGGGCGCATATCGTATAGCAGTGGGGGCTGTGAGGAGAGACTGCTCAGAAGCCAACCAGGTTAGCTTGCTCTAGTAAAACCAACCAACTGTAAGGATGTAATGCAGCTACATCTTGATGTTGATTCCGGGAAGGGCCGCATACGCCGCATTTGGAAACGTCAAGCGACCTCCAGCTCAGCGTCAGCCGCAGTGATCTTGTTGGAGCGGGGTCTATTTGAAGCTTTTGGTTTGATTGAGGCTTAATGTGGATTTGGATTGGAGCTTCTGATTGGCGGATCGGAGCAGATCTGAGGAATACCAAAGCGACACCACCCCTCTAAGCGACACCCCCCCTCTAAGCGACACACAGTGTCGGGTCCCCGCAGTTTAGGGCGCTATTCTTTTAGTGCTTTTATAATTACTAGAGGCTCCTTATTATATATTTTATAGTTATATTTAGGGGCGGAGTGCTTAGCAAAGAAGAATGCGACTAGCTTAAGTTTACCATCTTCGTTAGCTTGGTAAAGTACACCTCCTAAAGCCTAGTTTAAGGCGTCTATTTCTACTACGGTCTTCTTTATATAGTTATAGTATACTAAAACTAGTGCTATAGTAAACGCTATTTTTAGGGTTTAGAACGCCTGTGCTTACTTAGGGCCCTATAACTAGCTAGTGCTCTTTTTTAGTAGCCTAGTTATAGGCTTAACTACCTTAGAGTAGCCTTAGATAAATTATTAGTAGAAGTTCGCAAAGCTAAGAAATTACTATAGTTCCTTAACTAACGTTAGGTCCTTCTATTTCTATAATACCTACACCTTCTTAGGGTCTATAGTTATACTATTAGTTAAGATAATTAAGCTAAGGTATTTTATTTTTATAGCGTAGAACTTGGACTTATTAATATTAATTTAGAGTCTAGCATTACCAAGTCTCTAGATGATTTTATTTATATATTTTATATATTTGGCGCGTATTTTAGAGAAGATAAGGATATTATTAAGATATGCAGTGTAGTAGTTATTAAGGGCGTTATATAAGATATGGTTAATATAGTTTTAGAATATAGTAGGTATATTATAAGGACCAAATAGTATAACTAATATCTCGTAGAGTCTAAACTAGGTAATAAATACTGTAAGCTACTTATAGCCTTTCGCGATCTAGATCTGGTTAATATAGTAATTATATTAAGCTTAGTAAAGTATTTAGCGCTATAGAGTGCGTTAAGTGTCTTGCGGACTAGTAGCAATAGGTACCGATTCTTAATAGTAACTATATTTAGGCCTTAATAATTATAGTAGATTTATACACCGCCGCTAGGTTTTATAGTAAGGGGAAGTAGTATAGCGGCTAGTAAAGTTAATTCGCGGATAAAACTCTTATCTAGTATCTTGTTAATCTACTTTTTTATATACCTAAGTTTAGCGGGTAAGAGTGGTTTGTTTTTATAGTATAGGGCTTACTTTTTAGGTATAATCTTAATTATATAGTCTTATAGTTAGTAAGGGGGCAGCTTATTTATATTCTTAGAGAGGAAGTATTTAATATATTTGCGAAACTCCTTTAGTAAGCGTTATAAAATATCTTTATAGGTTAATCCTAGTTTGCCTTTTAGGAATTTCTTAATATTAGTGTTAACTATCTTTTGGCGTAGAAACTTAGACCTAGTTTTTAGGTTTATTTTAAGAAAGTTATAAAAGTAAGGGGGTAGTGCTTTGCGGGCTTCCTTTATTATATAATCGCCTTTTACTAGCTAGTAAAAAGACCTTTTTAATAGGTTTGGTACTTCTATTAGGCCTATAAGCAGCTCTTTAAGTAGCTATTAGTGCTCTTTTTATTTAACTAGTTCTACTAGTTCCGCTATATAGATTCTTATTACCTTTATGCCTTTTTATTTACAGAACTGGGTGAAATTAATAGCATAGGTGTATTTAATATTGTCTAGGTTAGGGCGTGTCTAGTTCTCTAGTGCTATGGCTAGGCTAATACGGCTTAGTTAGCCTAGGGGGGCGGAAATAAGGCGGCGGCCCTATATAGTACGCGTAGGAGATAGGTATAAGGTTAGGCGTTATAGGGGGAAGGTTTTAATTACTCTAGTCCCAGTCTTAGCTATAATACCCTTAGCTGTTATATATGTGGTCGTATATATATATAGCAAATAACTTAGAGTTAGGTATTTTATTAGCTGGCTTAGGCTAAGCGGGTGTATATAAGGGACTTATAGTTCTAGTAGTATTCGTTTTTTTAGGGATAGGTTAGTAGTCTAGTCTTCTAGGATCTTTGCTTTATTTACTATATATATTAGCTCGCTAGTATTAGGTACTTCTTCTACTATTAGCTAATAGTATTTAAGTATTAGCTGTGTAATGCGTCCGTATAGTGCTATTTAATTATAGTTAGGAATATACTATAGGAGACAGTTATAGGCGCAGTAATTAGAGTTAAACTTAAGCTCTAAGGCGGGGAAATCTACTTTTAAGTTATGCTTTTAAAGCTAGGGCATTCTAAGGATTACTAGGGTAGAGGGTAATAACTTTATAACGTAGAAGAGTATAGATTCCGTATAGTATCTAATTGTTATTATTGCTGTAAAGTAGTAAGTAATAAAGCTAGATAGGAGTTTATTAGTAAGGCGGAGTGGTTTTAAGACTAAGAGTCTTTTTATTATAATATTGTGCTTTTTTATAAGCGAGTTTTCGTCTGCAAACGCTAGTGCTATACTGCCGGTATTAATAAGGCTTACTATTTTAATAAGGACTTATAGGAATAGGTTACGTAGTAAGGAGAGGTAGGTCTAAATAAGGATAGTATTCTTATCGCCGCTTGCTGTTTTAAGGTTAAGTAGTAGCTAGCTTAGGATAAGGTTTAACTAATTTAGTAGTATAGGTCTAATTCTTTTATTCTCCTCCCTGTATAGTTCTAACCCTTAAAGGCGGCTTAGTCTAAAGGTTAGCCTTTTAATAATTAAGTTGTGGGGCTTAGCTAATAGCTATAGTTTTAGCTAGTGCGTCTTAATATATTGGTCTCCGATGGTGTATATATGCTAAAGGGTACTTTACTAAGGATATAGCCGGTTTTATAATTAGTAGTAGTATAAAGTACTAATCCGTAGTTTATATACGGAACTATTAGCTAGGGTTATATTAGGGAAGGGAATTATAGGAGTAAGTCTCTATGTCTAAGCCTATGTCTACGTCCATAATTACCGCCTTAATTACTATCTCCTCTACTAAAGAATCTACTGCGGCTAGGAAGGGGTTGGCGCGGTAGTATTAGAAGGGGATTTAGGTTCTTCCTAGGGTTATAAGTATATTTTTAGTAGCTAGGTTGACTACACGCTATATAGAGTTTGTTATCTATATAATGTCTTTAAACATTATTAGGGAGGCTACTACTGCCGCTGCTAAATTTAACGGCGTTAAGATCTATTAGGTTATTCTATAGTGCTAGTACTAGGGTACTATTAGGTGATGTAGGTTAATAGCTGCTAGTAGTACTTAGCTTAGTAGTACTTAGCTTTATTTAGTAGGCGTGGTTTTATAGGTTATAGGCGAATATATTTATCTACTTACATTAACCCTTATAGTTAGCATCGCCGATCTTACGGCCAAGGGTAAGGTCTAGGTCCTTTATCTTAAGGGAAGTATTCTTTTTAAGTAAATCCACTTTATGTTCCTTAGTCTTATTTACTTTAATTATTAATTTATTAAGCTCTGCTTTTTAGGACTAGTAGTTATACTCGCCCTAGTTTAGGGTATTTAACTTATTTTTAGCTGCTTAGGTTGTATCTATAGTCTTATAGTGCTTCCTTATATACACAAATATAGACTCTTGGTTAGAAATGGTCCATTTACTTAGGCTATTTAGGCATATACGTAGCATATTAAGGCTATATTTAATATAGTTATAAGCCTTATCTATTAGAGTTTTAAAGCACTTTACGTCTCTTTAGAAAATGCCTTAGATCTTTATTTCCTATATTTTAAAAATTTCTTACTTTTTAATTAGTGATCCCTTGCTATTAAACGGAGTTGGGTTTTTACTTTACGCTTTTTTCTATAGGGTTTAGTTGGAGGAGGGTGGCTAGCAGCGGTATTCTTATTAGTAATAGTTTAGGTAAGCGTAGTAATCTAAGAGCTTAGGTTTTATATAGTCTTAGTATATATTAGAGCTTACTGTTCGTATTATTTTATATATAGTTTAAGTATTTTAAGGGAGTTAATTCTATACTGAGCTTCTTTAAGTTAGAGCTTTATAGTTTGGCCTTTATTATAGACGGTCTAGAGACCACTTTTAACGCTAGTTAAGAAGGTTATACATATAGAGAGGTGATAGAAGGTTCCCGCCACCTTAAGGTCCTTAGGGTACTCTAAACTGCTCCTAATTGCCTAGGTAATATTAGGGTGGGAGGTATTAAAGAGGTAGGTAAGCGCTTTGCGTATATTTGCTAATGGGGTATTATCTATATTATAGTCGCCCATTTTAAGAAATCTAGGTAATGCAATTAAAATTTATAAAGCTGGCTATAATACTAAGATTGTTTAGGACTATACTAAGATTATCTAGAACTATAGTACGGTATTGTCGGTTATGTTAGATCGCGATTATACTAGGAAAACGGAGACTATAGACTAGGGAGACGGAGATCGCGATGGGGCGTAAGAGGAGATACTATAAACTGTTACAGTGCTATAATATAGGTAGGCTAAATAATTATATTGTGGTATAAAGAGGAGAAGAGGCGAAAGGGGTATTGTATATAGATAGTAGGGCCAGCCGCTAAGGCGCTAGTAGTGAGCTAGCCAATAGTAGGAAATAGTAGGAAATAATATAAGATAGTATAAAACAGTATGCGATAGGTTAGTGCCGTAATAGTATATATATTACTTCTTAATTCTTATACTTAGGTCTTTAAATTACACTTCTTAAATTCTTCTTATTTAATTACTTTCCGGTAGCTTATATTTTTAAGTTATTATAATTTTAGAATAATTATACCTAATTAATCTATTACTATCTCTGCGTAGTATTGCTCCTAATAGTTTCTTATTATTTTATAATTTAGCCTTTTAGCTTAGTACGTCTACCCTTATATTTTTAGTTCCCTTAGTATACTAAATCTTAAAATAGTATTCTATAAGCATCTCCGCCTATCTAACCTATCTCTAATTGAGTTCTTTTATTATTAGGAACCCCATTAGGTTTTTATAGTCTATCTTAACTATAAATAGTTTCTCTATACCTTATAAGAATACTTTTTATTCCTTAAGTACTATAACTATACTTAATAACTTCTTATTATAGATATTATAGTTTAGTTCTAGTAATATTATTTTCCAACTATAGTATGCTATACGTTTCTATACTTCTATAGTAAATATACTCCTAGTATAAAGTCTAATATATTTATTTCTACAACCGTCTTTAGTCCTAGTTAATAGATTTTAAGGATTAGTTTCTAGGTAAATAACTTCTTAAGTTCCTTAAATTATTTCCTTTGCTTATTTTCCTAAACCTATAGTTTCTCTTTTTTTATAAGCCTTATAAACGGTTTAATATTCTTTAACTATTATGCTATATACCTTTTATAGTAGTTATAAAATCTTAAAAATAACCTTAATTACGTTATATTTTCTAGTTCTTACTAACTTACTATAGCTTTAATCTTCTTTAGGTTTATATTAATATAACTTAGCTTAATAATAAATTTAATAAAATTAGTCTTCTTAGTAAAGAACTTGCATTTCTTAATTGCTACTAGTATCTATTCTTTTTATAGTCTCCTTAAAACCTATTTAACGTGTTCCTTATATTCTTTCTTAGAACAGGAGCTCTTACTACACCCGGCCCAAAAAGACCAAAACCAACCAAAAAGAACCCTGAAAAACACCCAGAGAATCCCCCTAAGATGTATGCATCGCAGGGGAGGCACACGTTAACCGACGGTGGCTTGCACTCGCGCGTAACCGCCAGATCTACGCCTAATAACGGCCCTCTACAATAAAGATAGGCGAATACCACACTATAAAGCGGAAATACCTCTATTAAGAAGGCATCTAATAAAATATAAAGCCTACTAGACGCGTCTAGTATCTAGAATTATAGGGGAGTAACTATTAGCTATAATGAACTAATATAGCTAGTAGAATAGCTTCGCTAGTCTAGCGAACCTTAGGCGCCCCTTTAGTAAACCCTTAATTAAATCCTCTAACGGCTAAGTAAAATTAAAAATAAATAAAAACCCCCTTTACCGGTAAACCGTACCTAGGCCACTGTAGCCGCGCTTTTATAGCATAGGGAACCTATTCCCCTTAAGATAATAACTAGGTATATAATTATAATATAACCAAATATAGAAAAAGTAGAGGGGCTTAGGAGATAATTAGAAATAGAAGTCCTTATAGAGATTTATAAAGAGGTTTATAATATAGTTATAGTCCAACACCTTAGGAGCGGAGATATTAAAGTTACCCTAAAGAACTAATAGGTAAAGAAATAAGCCGTAAGGGCGGGGGATAGGCTAGGAGAACGTATTGGTATAAAAGTGCTCTGCGAAGACTACCTAGTTAAAGTCCTAGCGGTTCCTATAAGCCTTAGGGTAAAAAAGGGACGCTAGGTAGATAATATAGCAACTATATAGGAGATAGTAAAACATATAGAACGCTTTATACTAGGCTTTAAGATTACCTAAATCTAATAGCTTTAATAGGAAAATATAAACTAAGTAAATAATAAGAATAATAAGAGGATATAAGGGTCGCTAGGGAGACGCCGGTCAAATATATAGCTCCCTTATTATTAGTATATATACACTAGGAATATAAAAACTCCTTATCTAAAAAGGAATAATTATAAATAGCCTTATATATAATGTAAGGCTTTATAACTATAGACTACGCCTAGAATAATGCTATCGCTATATATAATAGGGATACACCTAATCCACATACGCAGTATAAGTGTGCTGCGGCTACTATGTAGGCCCTTATAATATAAGATACTACTTAAATTAAAATTAAATAAAATGCGTAAACTGCCACCGAAGCATATATAAGGCGTAAAAGAGAGAAGACTGTATTAAATATAGGAGGCGGAAGATAAGGGCTTAATAGCTATGGGAATAACTGTGCGCTAGGTTATACGAATGGAAATAACAGGCGATAAGCTAGGGGGACGTAGGTGCCTTCCTAGTGTTTCCTACCTTTAGTATTAGGGGGCTAGGCTAGCTATCCTAAGCCTTAATAGGCCAGAAGCGGCGCCGCGTAATATTATTAGACTATATAGGGATATAAGGGTTATAGGGGATATAAGGGAGAGGACGCCCTATAGGAAGACCCCTATAGACAGCTATAGTAAGCTTAAGACTAGGATAATTAAGAATTAGATTTAACGCGGTAAATATAATATTTATAGCCGACCTATAAAGGGTATATAGCCAGCTAGTAAAAACAGGGGAGGAACTAGAGATAATAATAGATTTAGATATAAAAGCGCTAGTAGGAACATAAGATATAGGAATGGAAAGCTCTATATAAAATAAGTAGTGACTAGGGTATAAATATAAGAGATAGAAGTTCTAAATATCCTAGAGAAAGTAGAAATAGAAGAAGTAAGGAATAAAGGAAAGGCGAAGGACTCTTACTGGGGGTCCGCTACCTATCTATTATATAGTATAACTACAGTAATACAAACCACTGTCTTGTAAGGCCTTTACTAGACAGTCTAGACCTAGAAAAACACTATATCCTTACTATATAAGAGCCGTACTACAATACCTATATATAATTAATATACTGCCCCTAAGGATTCTAGCTCCTATATAAACTAAAAGCAGCTATACGCGTGTACTTTATAATTAGTAAGGCTATTAGCCTATCCTTATAGTTATAGTAGGTAGTTAACCTAAATATTATAGTTATAATAATCTAGATATATAGGGGACCGGTATAAATTATTAATGTATATAACCCTAGGGTTAAAGGGGTCCTATAAATAGAGAATATTATATTAATAATAAGCTTACTAGAAACCGAAGGCATAGAGTTTATCCTATTAAGAGATATAAACCTCTACTACCTGCGGTAGGGGGGTGTCACGGAACCCCACCGCAGGGGCCTCTATAGGAGAGCCCCGTACTCTCGCGTACACCTCGCGTACAGCTTATGTCAGCTACGCGTAGGTATATTACCTCCTTACGCCCTCGACCCTTACGATCAATCGCGCAACGTCTTGTAGACTCCTCAAATACATACGCTTTATAGCCACTGCCCCCGTCCTATAACATTACGTTGCGCCTTTTTTACTACTAACGCTTAGCCTATAACCAATTCTATATCTTTATAATACTATAGGCGCTGCTAAAAGCAGCGTGTCTATAAATTACCTCACTTTATACTCTAAGGAACCTATAATAGTAAGACAATATCCCTTACTAGCTACTATATTAAACCTAAAGAATAATCTAATACCTATACCTAACCTACAACGCTAATTAATCCCAGGAGAATTTAATTTATTAGCCCTAGCCTTAACCCCTAAGGAGACGGACACCGATAATGTCTTATTTTTTATTAACTATATAATTACGGACAAGTAAACGGAAGGGCTACTACCTATTAAAATCAAAATACGAGACGCTAAGATGTTTGTAAAAATAGTAGCATAAGACCCTAATAAATACTACTGCCTTTTATAGAACTACTACCTAAAGCTTATACGAGCCAAGATGCGTACTACCTAAAATTGCAATATTATTTAAGACCTACAAGCTTATAAGGCGCTCGCCGATAACATACGTTAAGAAATTAAAGATAACCTCCGCGTGTCTAAACGCGACGTCTAATAGTTAAAGAAGGCTAAGATTGCACTAATTGCTATAGTTACTAAAAGAGAAGGTATAATTAAATACCTATAATCTTAGCTTAATAAGTATATTTATAATAACGCCAGACACCTCTTTACTATATATAACGCCATTTAAGTCTCTATACCCCTAGTAACTTTACCTACTTAACGCTTAATAGAGGGCTAGCGCTAAGCAGCTTTACCTAATAGGAACCCCTACTAAAGCAGCAATAATAAAAGCTATAATAATCAGACCTAAACTGCTACCGTAGGGTCTAATATACGTTATTTTAATCCCCTAGTCTTCTAGGGAGACTATAAGGAATACAGCTACTAGAAGATGCAAATCTGCAAGAAACTAACTTAAAGCGCCTGCCTTTTTCCTATAAAAGATACTAAGATTGGCTACATTATTAGGCGAATAAAGGGTACACCGTTTAATAGACTCTTCGCCTAATAAGAGACTAGTAGCCCCTAAAAGTAGTAGTCCTACTAAGAAGTCCTTAATGATTTCAACCTAATATACCGCAACTATAACCTACTAGCCACTAACCGAGCTAAACTATATACCCTAAAGATGAGCCCTACCGAATTATTTAACAAATTCTATGTTAAATTCTAAGAATATACCAAAGCCCTTACCTAAGACAATACTAAAGACTAAAAGGACCTCCTTAAAAAAGTTACTTATCGCCTTAGTCACGCAGCCGCCAGCTACAACTATAATAATGTTTATAATATAGTAGCAGCTCTACGGAAGATTAAATAACAACTAAATTAGATTACTACTACTAACCCTTACCTAAAGACCTCTCTATAGAAGCCCCCCAGGCCTACCAAACCTATATATACTAAGCCACTAACGCCTACTACTTAAGTACTACCGGAACTAATATCGATTTCTCTATACTAACCTTCCTATAAAAACTCCTAAATAGAGAGCGCAAGCTACTCCGGAAACTAGGACACTACTATAAATACTGTTAAAAAGGCTATTATCGCGATAACCTAAACTACCTAATAGCTAGATTTAGTAGCTACCGCCTAATACCTAACCTAATACCCTAAATACTAAATACGTTGCTACGCGCCACTACTATATAAGATAAAGACGTAGTAATAGCGGTAGAGTTGGATACGGAAATAGAAAACGCCAAGTCCTAGCCCTAAATCGTGGGTTAGGATGCCCTAATAACAGAGGGATCTATATATCGGCTTACTTAATAGATAACTCTATAAAGATAAATAGACGGAAATAGATAGTTTTACCTATAATAGGAACTACTACCAAAAAATAATATAAAAGCCGTTCTATAATTAATTGCGGAGCTACTAATAAATTTATAGATACTTAATTTATACGCACTTATAACCTACCTACCTTACCCCTTACTAAAGCCCGCGCCCTATAACTTACTAATAGTAATTATACCGTATAAAAGATTACCTATATAGCACAACTCCACCTAGATATAAATAGGCACTAGGAAGAACTCTAGGCCTATATAATACTACTTACCAACTACCCTATTATCCTTAGAATAAACTAGCTCAAATAATATAGCCCCGCCATTAACTAGAAGAAGAGAGAAGTAACCTTTAACTCTAAATACTATAAAGAGACTTACCTAGGGTATAGCCTAGCCGCCTCTATTTACTCCCTAGGATATTAACCTAAGGAACCCCTTATTATCCTACCTATAACTAATTACTACTACATAAGTGCTCTAGCCTTTTACCGTATAGTATATAAGAAAGGCTAGACTGTTACTATAGCTTCCTAATTACAACTATATAAGCTTAATAAAGAATAGGACTACGTCCTCTATAGTAATAGAATAGATATAGTTAACCTTTTAGAAGACGACGCTCCTATGGAACTCTACGGACTTTTACCTTTAGACTTTAAGAAGTTTATAAAGCTTAAAAAAGAACTTACCAACAAAGAACTCCGTAAGCTCCTCCCTAAGAGGTACTATAACTTTACCAATATATGCTTATAAAAGAGCGTAAATATACTCCCCCTATATTAACCTAATAACTATACCATTAATATTAAATAAGGAAAAATGCCACCTTATAAGAGACCTTACCTAATATTAAAAGACAAGCTTTTAGTTATAAAAAAGTATATTAACAAGTACCTCGACAAAGGATTTATTTGTCCTAGTATATTACCAGCAGCCGCCCCTATTCTTCTCGCTAAGAAGCTAAAAGGAGGTATTTAATTCTACGTTAACTATAGAGGACTTAACGCTATTATAATTAAAAACTAATACCCAGTACCGCTTATACGTAAGACCCTTAAGCGGCTTAGTTAAGCTAAAATCTATACTAAGCTTAATATTATTGCCGCCTTTAACTATCTTTAAATACGGGAAGGTAACGAATGGAAAACCGCATTCGCATCGCGCTTTAGCCAATTTAAATATACTATTATGCCCTTTAGCGTATATAACGGCCTAGGCACCTTTTAAAGCTATATTAATAACGCCTTATAGGACTACCTTAATGACTTCTGCTCTGCGTACCTGGACGACATACTTATTTATAGCAATAACCCCTCTAAGTATACTAAACATATTTAAAAGGTCCTATAGCGCCTTAGGGACGTAGGACTTTATATTAATTTAAAGAAATGCGAATTCTTAGTTACAGAAGTAAAATACCTTAAACTAATTATCACCACTAAGGGTATCCGTATGGACCCTAAGAAGGTACGCATAATTACTAAATAGTAAGCTCCTAACTGTATTAAGGACGTATAAGCCTTCCTTAGTTTTGCTAACTTCTATTAGAAATTTATATATAACTTCTTAGGCGTAGTAGTACTACTTATAGCAATAATATAAACAAAGGGCCTTTCTATAAAAGGAAGAAAAACGTACCTATGCTTTACCTAGACGCCCGAATACAAGAAGGCGTTCTAAGACCTTAAAAATGCCTTTACTAAAGTACCTATCCTAGCTCACTTTACACTAGGATAACAACTCTACCTTAAAACCGACTCCTTAGACCACGTTAACGTAGGCGTCCTCTCCTAGATAGGTAATAACGATCTCCTTTACCTAGTCACATTCTACTCGTCTAAGCTTACACTATAAGAGTGTAACTATAAGATCTATAATAAAGAACTCCTTATAATTATATAAGCGTTTAAAGAATTCTAACCAGAACTCTTCTTAGTAGAGCTTAACCAGCTAACTAAAGTCCTTACGGACTATTATAACCTTAAGTACTTTATAACCACGAAGTAGCTAAACTAATACTAAGTATATTAAAACAAGTTCCTCTCTAGTTTTAACTTTAAAATTATATATAGACTAGGAGTATAAGGTACTAAACCTAATAGCCTAATATACCGCTCGCAAGACCTTCCTTAGTTTAAAGATAACCCCCGTAATTAGTTCTAATAATAGACGATCCTAAAAGTACGAAATTTGGCCCTAGGCATACTACCTATAATAGAGTCAACTATACCCCAGCTTTATACCACAGAATTAAAGTTACCTCCTGAAATTAATGAGCTTATTACTACGGTATATAACGCCTCTATTAACCCATTACTATATATTAACTTATTACCACAAAGACCGCCAGCGCCCGTACGCTACCTACTAACCTCTAAAGCTTAGGCTAGATTAATATAGCAGCTTTAGAAGTAAAAGAGAATAGGCTTTATTATAAAGGCCGCCTATTTATCCCTAACTTAGAAAATCTACAACAGCAACTAATCTAAATGGCCTATGACCTCCGATTAAGCGGCTACCTAGGTAAAGAAGGAACCTATAAGCTTCTTAGCCAATACTACTTCTGGCCAAAAATAATAGACTTAGTTAAACACTTTATAGGCGCCTATTATAGTTATAAGCGCACCAAGGCCTTTAATATAAAGTACTAAGGACTACTACACCCTCTACTAGTACCTATACGATAATAGGCAGATATCGCTATAGATTTCATTATTAACCTACTACCCTATAAACGACACGGCCGTACCTATAAGAACATCCTTATAATAATATACCAACTTATAAAAGAGCGCCACTACGTCTTAACTAAAGGCGTAGCCGTTAGCAACGTTACTAACGCCTTCCTCTACGAAGTTTACTAACTATATAGGTTACCTAACTCGATTATATTCGACTAAGGCATATAATTTAACTCCGATATATAGAGACAAATCTGCTAACGCCTTAGTATCTCTATTAAGATGTCTATATCCTTCTACTATAAAACTGCTAGGTAACTAGAAAACGCTAATGCCAGCATAAAAGCGTACCTACAATAGGTAGTCGCCTATAGTTAAGATAACTGGGTAGATTACCTCCCACTAGGTAAATTTATAGCGAATAATTACGTCTTAACCACTATAGGACTTACCCCGTTCTTCGCGAATAAGGGTTATCACCCCTAATCCGGCATAGAGCTACTAGAACCTATTAATAAGAAATTACTATATAGAAAACGCCTTAAGATGCTACTTACCGACTAGTATGCAAACCATATAAAAAATCTACTTAACTACTATAAGGAAGAAATAGCCTAGGCTTAAATAAAGCAGGCCTACTTCGCTAACCGTTATAGAACGCCACTACCGAAGATGCGTATTGGCGACTAGGTATAGCTAGATGCATACAATATCTCTATATAGAGGCCTATAAAGTCACTTAATTATAAGAACCTCAGCCCCTATCCAATTAAACGAGTTATTAATAGGGGAGCCGTATATAAGTTAGAACTCCCACCTACCCTAACTACCTACGGGATATAGCCCATATTTTACCTATAGCTACTACACCTCTATTAGCCCAACCCCTTACTAGGGTAGATATAGCCTAAACCCCTACTAGTACTAATCTAAGATAAGAACAAAGACAAGAACCATAAGGAGTAAACCGTTAAACAAATTATTAACTCTAAATACTTTAGCAAAGGCAGAGGACGACGGCTCTACTATAGAGCTATATATATAGGATTTAACATAAATTAGCTAGAATGGCAACTATAGGAAGACTTTAAAAATATAAAGGATCTAATTAGCGACTTTTACTATACAAACCTATAGAAACTAGGCTTAAGCAGAGACTTTATACCTAATCCTCTATAGGAGCCCTTATAGAGTTAAACCATTATACATTACTACGTAAGGGCAAATTACCGTTAAATTACCGTTAGATTACAGTAAAGTGCAATTATATAACTGGAGTATTGTTAAGATGTCTAAGAACTTCGACCGGCGGTTAAAGTTATCTAATTAGTCGGATTCTTAGATGCTAAGCCCTATCACATAACGTTATTTCAAGCCTTTAGCGATACCCCCCTTTTCTTCTTTTTTATACCTTAAGTGTCTCTTTTATATATATATAGTAACTATAGCGTCGCCGGAGCTCCGCCTCTATAAGAGGGGGGGTAGTGTTACGGAACCCCACCGCAGGGGCCTCTATAGGAGAGCCCCGTGCTCTTACATACACCTTACGTACAGCTTATATCAGCTACGCGTAGGTATATCACCTCCTTACGCCCTCAACCCTTACAATCGATCGCGTAACGTCTTATAGACTCCTCGAATACATACGCTTTATAGCCACTGCCCCCGTCCTATGACAGGGGGTATCTATATTACTGCTAATTAATAGGTAGAGTGCCTATTAAGAGCTATAGACACCTAGGGCCTTAAGTTAGCCACCCCCTTAGGAGCAACTATATGGCAATAAGGAACCTCTAAAAGTATAATTAACCTTATATTTATAGACAAAGGCCTATACTAAAGACTTAAAAGGTATAACCCTAAAGAAGAATAGGCACTCGCCTTAGACTATATCCCTATCTAAATATAGCTAGATTTAGATATTAAGGCGTAACTAAGTAGTAAAAGATACGTAATAAGGAAGCTTAAAATAAACAGTTTCCTTAATATAGTTAAATAACAACTCTAAGACCTAGAAGAAATCTACCTAATTCTAAACGAGCGAGGCTTATTAGCCACCCCTAAGGAAATTAACTAAAGACTAGAAAAGATCTAGGCAGTAATTAAAAATAGGCTAAAAAAGTACTACCTAGTCTTAAAACCGGGCCCCTATACGTAATACGTATGGTCCGCATAATATACAGTTATTATTACTAGCTAATAATAAGCAAAAAGGAAATATATAAGTAGCTATAACCCTAAAGATAAGAGATAATATAAAGATATAAGAAACTAGTTAAAGAATACCCTAAAGAAAGAAGTAAGGAATAACTGGAGATAGTTTATAAATAAGCATACTTTTAACCTAAGCCTCCCCTATAACAAGGGCCTTTGGGCTATAGCAAAATAGGTAATAAAAAAAAAGGTAGGGCGCCTAGTAGAAGACCTACACCTACTACCCCTATAAAGAGTAGGGGAATTATAGGCTACTAATAACAATAATAAGAAGGCAAAGATCCTTATAAAAAGGTTCTTCCCCTAACTGGCTTTAGCAGACCTTAGTAATATTATAGGTAAAACACCGGTGACTTGCCTAAGGGTTAACAGTAATATAACAATAGAGGAAATGGCTAAAACTATTAGCTGCCTTTTAAATAATATAGTACTAGGACCAGATAGGATTCTAAATAAGGCCTTAAAAACCTATAGACCACTTATAGTACCCTAGCTTGCAAATATAGCTAGGGTATACTTTACTATAGGCTACTACCCGCGACTCGGAAGATCTATAACAACGGTTATTCTATAGAAAGAAGGTAAAGTAGATTATTTAATCCCAGGAAGCTACCGCCCTATTGCCTTAAAAAACACCCTTAGTAAGATCTTAAAAAAGGTAATAGCGGACCGCATAGTAGATACGGCTAAGAAATATAACCTACTACTACAAAGCTAAATAGGGGCAAGAAAGAACCGCTTAATACTATTAGCACTTACGCTACTCGCTACTACTATTAAATCCGCATNGGCGATGCGAAGGGACTTTATAGTATTAATGCTTAGCCTAGATATTAGNGGCGCCTATAATAANNTACCCTATAAGCGTCTCCTATANATCNTTAGGGNAAAAGGCTTCCTAGAATAGATTATATAATTTATTTAAGGGTTTATAGGTTAGAAAGAAACATTATTAGTCTTTAGCGGATACCAGAGCCTCTCTATTACAGTTACAACAGGAATACTATAAGGATTACCCCTCTCGCCTATANTCTTCCTTTTCTTTATAAGCAACCTACTTAACTTCTTTAAAGAAGGGGCGACCTAGGGGATAGGCTTTATTAATAATACAAACCTAATTATATACGGGCCAACAGCCGTAGAGAATTGTAGAACACTAGAGAAAGCTTATAATACCTATATAAAATAGGCAAGACAATATAGAGTCTAATTCTTACTAAAGAAATACCAACTAATCCACTTTATAAGAAAACGTAACTAATTCGCAGATCTCTAGCATATAATTTACATCTAAGGCTTTAAGGGTTAACTAGTTTAGGGCCTAAGGGTATTAGGAGTATAGGTAGATAGCAAGCTCTAGTAGAGCGCATATGCGGCGTAAGTAGCCTATAAGGGCTAAGTATAGTACATCGCATTATCCAGGATCGTTAATTCTATATAGGGTCTATGCTTCTAGAGGTCACGCCTACTATATATAGCAGTTATTTAGCCAACCATAACGTATAAGTCTAGTATTTGGGCTATTAGAGAATCTAAAAAAGGCCCCCTTAAATCGCTCCTTAAACTACTCTAAAAGGTCTAAACAGCCTGCCTGTAAAGTATAATAGGCGGATATAAGCGAACGGCTACAGCACTGCTTAAAAAGGAAGCTAATATTCCCCCCCTATAACTATATATTAAAGCCGCTATAATATAAAGGGCGTAAAATAAATATAACTCTAATATTATAAAGTATATTAAGATACGCCTAAATAAACTATAGAGGGACCCTAGGGCGCCCTATAGGAGAATAAACTAATAACCCTAAAGTAGGGAAGATATATTAGAGAAATAGGTAAAGAAAGTAGAAGAAGAATGAATAGTGCTACTTTAGGGCCCAGGCCTATATAGAGGAGGAAGGGAGACGCGTAAGAGGCTAGTAAAGATAACAGTAAGAGAGAAAAAGGAGCTAAAGTAAAGTATAAAAGAATGCTAGAAAACTATCTACCGTAATATAATACTGGCTGGACTAACGCTAAAGAGGCGTATAGGAGTTAAAGGTATAGAGGCTAACTAAGGCAAAAGAAACCTAAGCCATAGCATGGTTAATGCTATAGGGGGTAAATACTCTAGGGCTCTAAGAAGGCCTAATAAAGGCAGAAAATATAATAGCAATACTCTTAAGAATAGGAATAATAGGACTAAAAGACTGGCTCTACTAGGTTGGTGTCCTAGTAGGTAGCCTAAGATGCGAATATAGCTAGCTAAGATAGACACCAAAATACGTAATACTGTTATACCCCTTACGTACTAATTAAGAAGTAATGCTCTTAGTAGCTAGCACAGAGAACTATAATACACTACTCTTAATATAAAAAGGCCTTAAGGCGGTTACCTAGTGGCTTATTAGTTAAAATATACTAAACCAGTTCTGGGTTGTAAAGGAAATGGTAAGAGAGGGTAGGGGGGACGGGGGGGGGGGCGAGCAACAGGCGCCCCCTAATGACTCTATAGTAGTAGAGTAAAGTTTACAATACTAGCGCGTCCGTAGGCTTATTACAGCAGCAGTGGTTTCTAAGAAGGTTAAAAAGTAAGGTAGTAGAGCACTATAGGTAACTTATAGGCGCCTTATAGGCTGTAACGGAACCTTATAGCAAGTACTACAATAGGCTCGTCAATAGGCTAGGTGTGTAGGAAATGCAAATACAAAAGTTAACAACGTAATAATAACTGGTGGAGTGGTTGCCTAACAGATTAACTTTAATTATATTCTAAGAATTACTATAAGGAAGGAACTATCTAGGTAGGGACTAAGGGTCCTTAAATATATAACTGCACTCCTATAAAATCCTTCTTATATATAATATACGTGTACTTTATCTACTCTATAACGGATTACGTAGATTATATAGATTATATAAATTATATCCTATAACCTTAGTTACCATTCCTCGTTATATAGCTCTATTGGTTCCATCTTAGACTATGCCTAAATTAACTAACTAGCTTTTTCTGACTCTTCTCTAAGTAGTTATAATATTATACTTAAAGCGTCCGTAACACTATCTCCCTTCTCTTTATCTTTATTCTTAAAGATTCCTAATATCTCTAAGTCGTTTACTAGAGGTGTAATATCCGTCTAATTAATTTAGTTAATATCTTTACTTATTATACCTAAAGCAATTTCTTCGTCTTTAACTACTCGTCGTATTCGCACTGTTGCTGCAATATTATCTCTTAGTAAGATTATACCGTTTCTATATTCTCGTTGTTTAAAAGAGGGATTAGTTTATATTATATTGGTAAGTCTATTCTCCTAATAACCATCCTCTTACTTAGAGTGCACTAAAGCGAATATTTATTTATCTTATAACGTTCGCTCTATCTCTAATACTAAATATACGTAACTTATTACTCTTAATAGTTACCTAGTTCCCTAATTAATTTATCTTAAGGTTTTATATTTAATTTGCTGCTACGCGGCTAGATAATAAACTATTTATTGCTTTAGTGAAGTTGCGTTATTTCCGTAATACAGAATAAGAGGCTGCTAATACTTAGCAACGGGCCCTTAAGTCTCGTCTTATGGCGTCCACTTGGTTAATCCGTCTTAAGAAGGTTTATAAGAAGGTCCGTTCTAAGGAGTAAAAACTTATAGAATAAGGTTTATAGGAACTTAGCGATAAAAAAACAGATTCTTTTTTAATAGAGAAGGAAATAGATCTAAGTAGTTTGGTAACTACTCTTTTTAGGTCCCCCTTAGGTAACTTATTCTTTAGCGATCCTTTTTTATTAATACTGCCTAACCTAATCTCTTCTAATACTCCTATACCTTTTCTATAGCGTTTTTTAAATTCTCTAGTAGTTTCTAGGTAGTCTTAGTATAGCCTATCCACTTAACCTTATACTATATTTTATCGTTAATATCCTTATAACTAACGATCTTTAAAACTTACTATTTGTCTTTTTCCTATCCTTTATACGTATCTACTTTATAAACTAGTGGCTTAATATTCCTATATGCTAGTTCTAGCATTGCGATATACTATATAGGGTAGATCTTTATTTTAGCTAATAGGTTTAACTTAAACGTAACCGGTAAAATCTTCTATATAATTTTAAAAGGTCCTAGTCTAACGTAGTCTAACTTCTTACTTAGTCGTCAACTCTTAAAATTTTTATATAGTAGCTATACTTTATCTCCCTCCTTAAGATCTGGTCCCTTAGATCTCTTAGTATTATAATACCTTTTTATTCTTTTTTATACTTTTTTTGCTAATTCTATAAGGTCTATATAAAGATTTATTAATATCTTTATTCTTTCTTTAGCTATGCTACTCGTTTTCTTCACTTGCTATAGTAATAATAATATCCTTAGCTTATATCCGTAATTCGCCTTAAATAGTAATATACCTATTCCTTCTTAAGGTGTTATATTATATATAAACTATATAATTAGTAATAGTAATACCTAATTGTTTTATATATAATTAATATAATGCCTTAGATACTGCTTTAGCGTTTAATTTAATCTTTCTATTTAACCGTCTATCTACGGATAATATATAGTGGAAGTTGCTACTCTAACTCCTTATTCCGCTAAAAAATACCTCCTAAAATACTACTATAAATCTTAGATCCCTATCCGATATAATTTTACTTAGTGCTCCATATCTTATAAACACTTCTTTAATATAGATTCTAGCGATATCTTCTACTAATATTTCTTCTATATATGCTATAAAATATCCCTACTTTATAAGCTTATCTATTATTACTAAGATTATATTATAATCTTATCCGGTAATAAAATTTCTTAACTTTAGTAACTTAATAATAAAGTCCTATAATATGACCTCCTATAGTCTTTCTAGTATTTTAATAGGTTATAGCCCTCCATATAGCTTATACCTTATTAGTTTATTCCTTTAACAATTTAGACACTCCTTTATAACTTTTCTTATAATATTTTAGATTCCGTTAATAATGTACTCTTCCTAGAGTCTTAACACTAAGCCCGTAGCTCTATTATGTCCTTAAGTTATTCCCTTATAAAAGTCTTCCATAAAATACTTCGCTATACTTCTTAGGATATACTTTACTTCTTAATTCTTATATATATCCATCTATAGATCTTCTAGCTATGCTTCTAGAATTCTTTATACCTAAAAGCTTCCTAGTGTCTTATAGACTCTTTCTAGCTCCTTTTAAGTTACTATAATTTTCGGATAATTATACCTAATTAATCCGTCTATGTCTTTTTATAGTAAAGCCCCTAACGGCTTTTCGTTATTCTATAGTTTAGCTTTTTAGCTTAGAGCGTCTACTCGTATATTATCCGTGCCTTTAGTATACTAAATCTCAAAATAGTATTCTATAAGTATCTCTGCCCATCTAACCTATCTTTAGTTAAGTTTCTTCGTTGTTAGGAATTCTATTAAGTTCTTATAATCCGTCTTAACCATAAATAGTTTCTCTATACCTTATAAGAATGCTCTCTATTTTTTTAGTACTGTAACTATACCTAATAACTCCTTATTATAGATGTTATAGTTTAACTCTAGTAGTATTATCTTTTAACTATAGTATACCACTAGGTACTATCCATTTTAGTATTTCTATATAAAGCACGCCCCTAGTATAAAGTCTAATGTATCTATTTCTACAACTATTTCTAGTTTTAGTTAATAGATCTTAAAAACTGGCTCCTAGGTAAATAACTCTTTAACTTTCTTAAATAATTCTTATTACTCCTCTCCCTATACCTATAGTTCTTTTTTCTTTATTAATCGCGTAAATAGTTTAATATCCTTTAACTATTACGCTATAAACCTTCTACAGTAATTGCAAAACCCTAGAAATAATCTTAATTGCGTAACATTCTCTAGTTCTTACTAATTCACTATAGCCTTAATCTTCTTTAGATCTATACTAAGTTAGCCTAGTTTAATAATAAATCTAATAAAATTGGTCTTCCTTATAAAGAACTCGTATTTCTTAATTACTACTAGCATCTATTCTTCTTATAGTCTCTTTAAGACCCATTTAACGTATTCCCTATGTTCTTCCTTAGTTATTAAGTAGATAATAATATCGTTAAAGTATACTATAATAAATTCATCTAAGTATTCTCCTAATATATTATTAATACGCTTTTAAAACATTACTAATGTGTTTATAAGCCCAAATTATATAACTAATGGTTTATATAGTCCTTCCTTTAATCTAAAAGCTGCTTTTTATTCGTTACCTTCCTTAATCCTAATCTAATAGTACGCCTATCTTAGATCTATCTTTATAAAGATTTATACGTTACCTATCCTATCCTAAATTTCGCTAATTAAGGGTAAAGAATACCTATCCTTTTAAGTAATACTATTTAACTGCCTATAGTTAATGCATAACCTAAGCTTTCTATTTTTCTTTAGTACGAACAGTACTAGATAACCCGCTAATAACTATAATAGTCTAATATATCCCTTTTGTAAGTTTTCCTAAACAAACTCTTTAAGTGCTTTTAACTCTTTTTTAGTAAGCTTATAGGTTAGAAAGAACCTTAGACTTATTCCTAGTTCTAACTCTATCTTATAGTTCTATGCTATATACTCTACTAGCTTTTTACTTTCTAGTAACTATAGTTTCTTGCTATACTTATAGTATCTCTTTAGTATATAACTTAAGCCTTACTTAGTCTCTTTATATATTACTCNAACTTAGTACNATACTANCTTNGTTTNCTNTNNNATCTTANNGCGTTAAGTATCTNTAATATTNACCTAACNTNTAATCTAATNNATCTTTAGATTATATTCCTATAACTAAGGCATTCCTAATACTGCCTTATCCCGTCCTAATAGTAGGATATTAAAAGACATCTTAATTCGTCTCCCTTTAATGGTTATCTAAATAGGTCCTATTTTAAGGTTAATAATCCCTCCTCTATAGGCTATTAGATCTCCTAAAATTATAACTAATAGGTAAGATTGCTCCTTCTGTTTATAAGGTAGTCCTATTCTCTTAACTGCTACTAGTAAGATATAGTTTCGCATTACTTTACTATCTATTAGCGCTTCGAACTGCTAATCTTACTATTTAACTCATAAATTTAGGTGTCGTCCTTAAATTCCTTTAAGGGTCTAAGGTTCTACTACTAGCTCCCTCTAGTCCTATAGGCCTCTACTTTTCCTAACTATTAGCTACTTAATCCTGCCGCACTTAGCTTACTCTTTAGCCAATACCTAGTTTATTTCTTGTCTTTAATATACTATAAGCACGTGTTCTCTAGGCATTCCCACTACTATTATCTATCTAAGTATTTTTCTATAAGGAATCTTCCTAGCTAAAGTATTAAGTCTTCTAACTTTTAAACTTCTATTAGATACCAGCCGTATATATACTTAGCATTCCTATATTATCGCTTATCTAGCGCCCAATATATCCTTATAGGGTATTTTTAATTCTTTTTCTTCGGATTCTTATAACGTGTTTCACTAGTAAGCCGGCCACCCCACCGAGCCGGCCACTTCAAAATACACCAAAAAGCCAATATTTTAGTCTTAAATATCTCAACCACTACTTAATAATATTTTCTAAAAATTTAAATATAAGCTTTCATATGCCTATTTTAGTACTCATTACAATATAAGAGTATGCGCTCCGGTAGTTGTTAAGATATTTAAAAATATCTTTATTTTTAACCCCTAAACTCTATATTATAATAACCACTAAGCTGTATGCTCTAATATTATAATATATACTAAAATAGGTATATAAGAGCTTATATTTAAATTTTTAGAAAATATTATTAAGTAGTAGTTAAGATATTTAAGATTAAAATATTGGCTTTTTGGTGTATTTTGAAGTGGCCGGCTTAGTGGGGTGGCTGGCTCGCTGGTGAAACACGTTATATTATATATATTATCTATATATATAATCTATACTAATATATAATATACTAGGTGTCTTAGGTTAACTCTTAGCTTATCTTTATTTATAAGTTTAAACCTTTATTTAGCTAATCTAAACGCTAGTTTATTATTTATAGGTACTATAATTTTCCTTTCACTTCTCTAGTCTTCTAATCTTTTTTCTAGATTCCTTAACGTTATAATTAATGCTCCTTTAATATAACTTATGCGTTTCTTTATAATTACTTAGTCTTAAATAACTTTTTTATTTAGCTATATATAAAAGTCTTTTTATTTATTATTATATCGCTGCTTATACTACTTTTAGTATAGCTTTATAAGCGTATATAATCTATCTATAAGAAAACATCTTATTATTACTGCATTATTATAACCTTTAGTATGCCTTTCTTTAAATCTAGTTAGAACTCCTAGGTCCTCTTCTTATTTTAATTCTTTAAGCTATTTTACTCTTAGCGTACCTACTATTAGCCTATTAGTAATTTTTTATATAGGTACTCTAACCCTTAGTAGCCTCTTTATTCTTACCACACTTTGATTTAATTTTTAAATCCTTTTTAGTCTTCTTTTAGTTTGTATCTAGCTATAGAATCCTTTAGATTTATAAACTTTATAATTCTAGTATTAACTATTTAACTCTAAGGCTAAATACTTTATCTACCTATTATAGGATACTTCCTCTTTATTACGGAAGTCTTATCTTCCTAATCTTCTGCTTTAATCTATCCTTACAGATAACTAGCTTATACTATTATCCTTTCTTTAAAGTCTTAAGTCTTAGGCCTTTTGCCTTTATTAAGTACTAAAGTAGTTTACTATTTTACTTCTCTTATGTTTTATAAAGTAATAAATATTATATTTAATAGAGTCTTAACCCTTATTACTAATCCGTTCTTTATAGTAGGTTTGGCTTCTACCTCTATTATAACTTCTTTAAGGTCTATATACTCCTAGTAAGCTACCTTTATTACCTTATTATTGCTAAATATTTTGCCTATTTTAAATTTATTATCTTTAATATCTAATCTACGTAATAGTTTATTAGTTTCTCTAAACTCTATTAATTTTAGCTCTTATAGCTAATAGCTTACGCTATACTTAGCGTTTTTATAAATTTAGTATATGTTATTATAATAAAACATAAAACTTTTAATTAAACACTCTTTAGTTCCCCGCAGCATACTATTGTCCCTTTATATATATATATTATCTACTAGCCTAGTTCCCTTTACCGTATAGTTATTCTAACTATCTTTACAGTCTCTAGCGAAATAACCCTATTTTCTATAATTTATATAAGCCCCCTCTTTAAACCATTTCTCTTATTATAGAGTCTGCCTAAATATCTTCTACTACTAAGATCCCTAGTTTAGCCTCTACTCCTTAGTCCTATAATTACTTAATCTTTAACCTTTAGGTTTTTATAGTTTTTTATTTCACTTTTTAGATTTTTTAGTACCGCTTAGGTCTATTAGCTCTAGTCCGCTATTTTATAGTTTCTAATTTTAACTATATTATTACATGCTCTGCGCCTTATACAACTATAAAACTCTATCTTATCCTCTCTTGGTTTGTTCTCTTTAATGGATTCTATTATTAATCTTAATTGCTTAATTTATAAGTTCCCTAAGTATATCCGCATTTTCTATTAGAATAATTACATCCTAGACTTTTGCCTTAAGTCCCTGTTTATACTATACTATAAGTGCCTTATTATTCTACTTAACCTATATAGCTAGTGTTTAAAACTATGTTATATACTTAATTGCTAAGGTTTATTATACTAGGTTTTAGAGCTTTATTCTACCGTAGTTATTACTTTTAGGTCCCCGAATATCTATATAAGTTATTCTATAAATTCTCCCTAACTTAAGAACATAAACTTTACCTCTAGGTTTATAGTCGTATTCCCGTTCTCTTATATCTTAGTAAGGTAAGATTTAAACTACTTAAGTGCTCTTCCCATTAGGAACAATCCTGCGTAAACTACTTAGTCTATTAGCATAGCGAGCTTTATACCCTCCTGTATTACCTTAAAACATATTTATACTAAAACCCTTTAAGCTTTAACTTCTCCCCTAAAAATCGCTTAACTAACAGTAACTTAACCTTTACTACTTCAATGCCATTAATTCGTTCTTTAAGTATTTAATTATTATCTATTAATTAATTAACTATTTTTTATAATTAACCTACTGTAATAAGCTATTAGTTAGTATCTTATATACGAGAATTCCGTTAAATTTTCCAAGGAAAATTTCCAAATTACTGACTTACAGCCAGTAATTTGGTTCCTTGGAAATTTAATGGAATTCTCGCGCCTGCGGCGGGCTTTTGTCCTTCTAAACTCAGTCTGCCTTACTGCTGCCCTACTACTACTGCCCTGTTACTGCCCTCTACTACTTATTACTGCCCTTTACTGCCCCACTACTGCTTAATACTACCCACTACTACCATTATACTATTTTTATTATTACCCTTACTACCTTTACTACTCCCCTTTTAAATACTAAAATAACTTCTTTTTTATTACTCCTAATATATCTTTATTTCCTAATTTATAGCTATATTTATTACTACTTATATACTATATTTTACTAATACTTTAGTTACTAATTTATTATTATTATTATTATTACTACTATTTCTACATTATTATAATTATTATATTAGTTTATTAATTTTAATACTATATTATAACTATTTTTATTTTTATTTTTATCTTTATTCTTACATTTATTTATATTTATAGTACTATTATTATATTAATTCCCTTTTAATTTACTAACTTTACTACTTAAGATATAGCTATAACTTTTATTTTTACTTTTATTCTAATTTTATATAGTACTACTTTTACTATTATAAAGAGTACTTTATATTATAGAATACATTTTATATTTAAAATTAAATTCTTTCTTTAAAAATATTATATAAGATAATTATATATACTAAAGACCCTACTATAAGGACTATTATAAAGACTATTAATATTTTTATATATATTTATATAAGATAAGAGTAGGAAAAAAAATAAAAATTAGAGTATTAAAGCTTTAACTGCCCTTTACTGCCTATTACTGCCCTCTACTGCCTATTACTGCCCTCTACTGCCTATTACTGCCCTCTACTGCCTACTACTGCCCTATTACTACCCTACTACTACCCTACTACTACCCTACTACTACTACACTACTACCTTACTACTATAGAATTTATGTAGCTACCTTATAGTAACATAAAACTACCTTTATATAATAATCGCGTAATATAGATTTATATAATTAATTACGTGACGTATATTAATAATAGCTATTTACGTCGTCGTTATTGTCGTTGTCTTCTTCCTTAAGCAACAGCACTACTACTACTACCACCATTACTACTGCTGCTGCTGCTGCTACTGCGTCTTCTGCTCCTGCTTCTGCTACTGCTGCTACCGCTGCCGCTACTACTACTACCACTACCGTTACCACCACCGCCGCTGCCGCCGCCATGTCCGCGCCCGGCCGCCGTTTCTCGCCCTTACCGCCGCCGTCTTAGGCTAAGGTACCTGCGCGCGGGACTTTAGTCCTAGTAGATAAGCGTACTGGTAAGTATTAGTACTATAAAAGAATTTAAGAATTTAAGAAGATACTAATATGTAAATAGCTGCTGTAGCTGCCGCTGCCGCTAGACCCCTCCCCGCTCCTACTACTGCCGCTACTACCGCTCCCGCTGCCGCCGCTGCTCCCACTACCGCCGCCGCTCTTGCTGCCCCCACTACCGCTACTCCCTCCCCAGCCAGCTTTACGGCTGTGAATTAGCCCGCCGCCCTCCCGCCCTAGAATCCCTCGCCTACCGCGCTCGCCGCCGCTGCCGAAGCCGCCGCCGCTAATATGGCCATAATGCGGGCGCTATATCCCCTGCCGCGCGTCTAGGGCGTGTCTCTATAGTAGGCTCCTGGCCTAGGTGGAGCTCTTAGGGTCTATTGGGGGGTCCGCCTAAAGGCCAGGGCCCCGAATATGGAGGCCGCCCTAGCGTAAAGCCGGGGTATAATAGCCCTATAGGCTTATGCGTCGTGCATATAGGGCGGTGGCCTATTTATGGAGTATGTGCTAGTTGCTAGCCAGCTGCGCGGTAGCTATACTAACTGCCATTATAGCAGTAAAGGGGCGCGCTACTCCTTTTAAGTCCGTAAGTTAGTAATATAAGCCGTAAAAAGCATAACTAATAGAGATAATAGCGTCTGCTGCCGCCTCCGCCTCCCCTACCGCAGCCTACTCCCACTCCCACTCCCACTCCCACTTTTACACCCACGTACCTTCCGCTACCGCCGCCGCCGCCAATAACAATAACAATGATGATAATGATGACGATAATAAGGAGGAGGAGGAAGAGGCGCTGTCTACCCGCGTCCGCCCCTATCTTAGGCGGCGCGGGCGGGTTATAGGGCTGCTCCGCCGTTTAGTGGCTATGCTTAAGGAGGAGTCGTCAGAGGATAAGGATAAGGAGTAGGGGAGGGGAGATAGAGGGGGGGTAGAGGGGGGGGGGGGTTTACTAGGCCCTATAGGGCATTTATAAAAGTTTTACTAGCCCTATAGGGCAGTTATAGAAGTAGTTATATAATAAAATAATATACCTTATTATAAAAGCAAAACCTCTAAATAGATACTGCGGCGGGCTTTTAGCTTTCTAAACTTAGTCTGCCCTACTACTGCCCTACTACTACCCTACTGCCTTACTACTGCCCTACTACCCTACTACCCTACTACTGCCCTACTACTACCCTACTGCCACCACTACTACCATACTATCCCCCCGCGTCTTAGCCTATAACGGCTAGTAATACCTCCAAATATATAATATTAGCAGTTATACTATCCCCATTCTGCGGCAGTAATAGCAAAAGCCCGTATATATCTGTTACTCTTAATAATATAATATATAGCTGCCTATATATAAAGACTAGTATACGTAAATCAACCCTAATAAAGTTAAAAGACTGCCCTTGCGACTTATTTACAGTTATAGCAAAGCATAGCCGAATTGGAAACTGCCTTCTACTGACAATAAATAGCAGTTCTCCCTCTATAGAGGTAAGCTTAATATAAGGGATTAGCCGTAGCTGCCTGTAAAAGCTGCCGCTAAGCATCTAAGCTTTAATATAGCGCCGGCCTAGGTGTGTAATAACTATATAGGTGCCGTTATATAGCCCTTTTTTAGGGTAAAGGTTCCGTAAAAGGATTACAGGCGCCCCTACCTTTAGGGAAAGCTTTAATAGAGGTAGGCTACTAGGGTTAAATGTTTATAGGAGCTCTACTGGCGGCAGTTCTATATAATCTTTTTTTTTATTTTACTCTACAGAGTCCATAGAATAAAAGGTGCTTAGGGAGCCGCAGATCCGCGTAAGGATAGCCTTGTTAATCTTAGCTATAGTATTGTTACGAATAGTTAAGATAGCGCGATTGTGGAAGGTATCTAGGTTATAGTGTGCCTATATAAGTAGATATGGAGGGTATATATACCCGTAGAAGGATTCCTAAAACTGGAACTGGGCTATACTAGGTAGAATACTAACCCTACTAGCTAGGGATATATCGTAGGATAAGCTTTATACCTAAGCGGTAAACTGCTAGTTTATCTCGCCCTAGCGGACACGTATATTTAACCATAGAAAGAGAATACGGAAGGTAGGCTAGAGGAATAACCGCTGCAGGTAAGCACCTATAATAGCTGCGCGGTTCCCCCACAGGACGATAGGTAGTATTTAAGCAAAGTCGCCGCCTAAGATAGTAGGGAGTCCGCTAAAGGTAAAGTCGTTAGAACGGACGTCTGTAAGTATACGGTGTACGGCTTTAAAGTAGTAGCGGTGCTGCATTGGCACCTTATCCTAGATAAGCAGAGAGGTACGGCGTAGAAGCTTGGCTAGATTTAAGTTTTTAAAGATATTATAAGTAGACTCTTTGTGTAGATTAATAGGTATCCAAAAATAGGAATGGGCAGTACGGCTGCCGGGTAGTAGAAGGGCCGTAATACCAGAAGAAGCTATATAAAGAACAATCTTACCGCGTAAGCGATAGTAGTGATAGAGGTAGTAATAGAGAAACGTTTTACTAGTGCTTATAGGGCCCTAGAGGAAGAAGCGGGCCGTTTACGGATCGGTATTTATAGCGGCAATAATAGTATTAAAGCACGCTGCTTGGTCCGTATTTAGCTGCTAGCGTAGCTTAGTAAACTAGCGTTCTTCCTCTATAGGGTTATATTGTAGTAGCTCAGCTATAAAAAGCGGGTTACTTCTCTCCGTAATAATACCCTATTAGTGCTAAAACTAGGGCAGGCTATAGTCCGCAAGCGTCTTTTGGTAATCCGCAAGTATCTATTAAATAAGGTATAGGCCGTAATTAAGATAGGCGTTATCGTCCTCGCTGACTATAGGAGAAATATTAGGTTGGCGGGCTAGAAAGCAAGGTAGGTTATTACAGATTAACTATTTAAAGCGGTCCTATAAGGTAACTGGTTCCGTAATAGGGCCGTAAAGTAAAGTAGTTACGAATAAGGAGCGTAGCTGGGCGCTAATAGCAAAAATAGCGGCCTCTATAAAGCAATTAATCCACTTACAATTATCCTTTAGCAGCCCTAGGGCTACGCAGGCAGTCTAAAAGGTTAGATATATTATACTAGCAACAGTATAGAGGTCCTTAAAGGAGGTAGGGCTAAAAACGGACGTTAGTAGTAGCCATAAGTAGAACCTCTCCCCCGTAATAGGGCTGTAGTAATATATACGGCCTATTACAGTACTTCGCTAGCGAGGACGCTATTCCCGCTACTTTATATAAAAGATATACCGCTTAGGGAAGTCTTAATATAGGTAGTTACGGCCATCCTTATACTCCGCGTTATACTTAAAGAAGGCCATTAAGGTAGAGTAGGAGAGCTTAAGGCGCTGCTAGATCTCCTATATGGACTAGTTTAGCTAAAAGTATACAGGCTGCTTGCCTAGAAGGTATACCGCAAGCTAGATTATAGGGGGGAACTCCTTATAAACGGGAAACTTAAATAGCCGCTAGATAGCCTCAGAGGGGCTAATATAACGGCCCTATAAATACTGGCTTACCTTATTACCGTCCATAAGCCGTAAAGTAGTGCGGTTGCTCCCCTTATATATATATTTATGGATATACTTAACAGACCGCATGGAGGCGTAGATCTTAACATTTATATATATATAATACTTTACGGTTAGATATAGGGAGTACGGAATAATTTAGCGGTTATTTATTTTAAACGTAGCCCCCCCTAGTAAGCGGACAGACTATAACTGCAGATTATTATAACGGCGGTATTTTAGATAGCCGTCCTTATATATAACGGTAGTAGGGTTAAAAGGCTTAGGGTACCGCTTTAAGTAGGTTAGCGGAAGGCCTAGCCCTAGCGCAACTATATAGGGAGCTTGCGGATTCTAGGAGCCGCAAGGGCCGTAAACTATTATTAACTTTACGATCTTAGTAAGACGGCTAGTAGGATTATCCTCCGGCTGCGGAAGCTCGGCGGATATAAAATAGTTAATAATAGCTAGGTCTAGCAGCCTATTACGGTTATATAGATATAGGAAAAATAGTAGGTATAGATAGGGCAGGCCCTGTTTCTAGTACTTAATGGTCTAAATAGAGCCGCGGTATTAGCTAAAGATTTGCTTTCGTTTTAGGTCGTGTAGGAAGTAGGTAACTTTTATATAAAAGACGCGTATAACTAAATCGGGCCTATTTATAGCGGTCTAGCTAGGCAGTAGCTTATAAGTAATCTCATCCTACTTAGGGTTAGTAGTAAACGTAATAAATATACTAGGACGGCTATATTTGCGGATAATAGCTATTAAATCCTAATAGCACTGGCTAATAAAGCGAGCTTTGCTAAGGAAGCTTAATAAAAGGACTACGCAGCGGCCTAATAATTTAGGGTCCAGATTGGCGCGGGTAAGAGCGTCTATAACGCCGTTATATAGCTCTATATAGAGGGTAGGTTAGTAAAAGCAGATCTAGTTAAGCTTATTCTAATTATATAGTGCCCATATATCTACAATATACTGCTAAAATAGCCGGTAGTAGGTAAAAGGGATTAACTTAGAGTGCCTACGGACGTGTAGGTAGAACTAAAAGTAGGCCTATTAGGTTAAACGGTCTCGCTAGTGGGCTTAATTGGAGTCGCGTAGTTAGAGACCCTAGTGCCAGCCAGTATTACCGCGGGGGAAGAGTAGCACGTAGTGGAGTGGCATATATGCGGCATGCGTTAAGTTAATACGGCAGTATTACGGCTGCTTATTAGGCGTATAACGCTCTGTAAGCACAATATTACGGAAGCTAGCATTACTATACTCGTCTGGTATAATAATGGCCACCTTATCGCTTATTAGGAGGTTCTTATAGCGCCAATTAGCACTAGCCTTTAAGATAAGCTATATCTGCGGGTTTAAAATAATCTGTAACGGGGTTATTACGGGCTAAGCCTAAAGCCGTTCCCTTGCGGTTTAATAAAGGGTAATAAAAGGGTTCCGTATCTTAGATAGTATAGCAGTAAGGTACCGCAGAATATTTACATCTAGCTAGGTATTAGGATAGGCCTATAGCCGGATATCTGTAGCATAACTAGGGTTATAAAAGTATAGCTAGGTATACTGCGGAGCAACGTTAGTAGGAGGCTCTAGTGGGCCCTATAGGTGGTAAAGCTCACCATATATCTAAAAGTAATTTAGGCCGCTATAGGCTATACTATAGTTAGTAACGGTATAGTTTACGGATGTAAAAGCTAATGCTGCATTATATGCGCGGAGCCGCTCCCTAAACTGCCTAGTAGAAGTACTACAGGACTCTAAAAGATCGTATAGATATTTTGGCGGAGGCTAAAATAGAGGGAGGTTTATATCGCCGTGCTTATAGCAGGCTTTAAAGCGTAGATTACTAGGCTGTAATATACTAATACGTTTATTAATCTAATATAGGGCGGCGTAGAAGTTATAGGCGACGTCTATAGGGCCAAGATCTAGCTACTCTGTAATAGGGCGGACGGTAGTAATAGGACTATAATCTAGCTGCTCCGCGATAGGGCGGACGGTAGTAGGTTATAGCTAAATTAATACGGGCAGTTGTAGCTAGATTAATACGGGCGGTATAAGGAGGCGGGAAGTAAAGGGAGAAGCGGCAGCGGAGGCAGCGGTGGAAGTAGCGGAGGCAGTAGCGGCTGTAGTTTGGTTTATAGGCTACGGAAGGTCCGCTAAAGGTTGTTATTAAGACTGACCCTTTCTTTTCTCCTATATATAGAGTTAGAAGGGTAGTAAGTAAAGAGAGAATAAAAAGTATTAACCCTATAAGAGTTATAGGTCTTATATGGAGCTCCAAGATAGTTTATTGCAAAGTTAGTAGAAGAACGATGCTGCCTATAGGCGGTGCAAAATATACGATCGGGAGGCATTTAGGTAGTAGTAGGGAGTAGTAACTAGGGTAGAAGGTAGAGGGTAGTAAGGGGTAGATTTGAGATTTAAGGTCGTAAGGTCGAGGTCGCAAGTTTGATGGGGTAGCACGTAAGAGAGCACGTCCCTTTATCAGGTAACTAGTACCAAATTGAACTAATTAAAGTCTTAGATTTAACCCAATTCCAGTATATATTAGACTAGTATCTCCACTTACTCCTAAAGTAGTTGCTACTATTAATAGTGTTATAACTAGTGCTTTTAATAGCATATTATTCGACTTATTAATACTATAACTAGGTAGTAAATGTATAACAAAGCCTTATAGGAAATACTATAATAGACTTATTAGTGGGCTAGGTATATAGGTAATTAATAAGTTAATAACGGTAATATAACTAGTGGAGTAGTTACCTAATAGATTAACTCTAATTATATTTTAAGATTTACTATAAAGAAGAGAACTATCTAGGTAGGGACTATAGTCCTTTAAATACATAATACTGTGCCTAAGAAATGTACGTTAGTACGTTAGTACGTCCTATATTCCTATATTCTAAACTTATAATATAACTGGCTATATAACTTAGCTACCCCTTATCCTATAGCTTAATTGGCTCTAGCGCCCCCCGTGCTATCTTAACCAACCCATTTATAACTCTTTTTAGTAGTTATACTACTGCCGATATAAGGTCCATGATATTATTAAGTAGCTTAATTAGCAGGCGCTGTTGTGGGTTTTGTTATAGCTCTAAAGGTAGAGCTTATAGTAATTTAGGAGGTAATTTAGAAGGTGGCTTTAGAGGCTCTTAGGGTAGTTTTTAAGATAGTTTATAAGCTTTTTATATCGCGAAGATAGCAGTAAGGGCAGTGCTAGTAGCGCTCTTAACTACTACTATTAGGGCCTTCTTTAGAGCATACTGCTGTGGCTTTAGCTATAGCTCTTTCTTAATATTAGATATATCCTCTTAATTATGCTACGGGACTTAGTATTCTAGTAGTCCTAGTTAAGATAGCTTATCTAATAAGCCTTCGTGATACTTATTGCCTCCCTTAAGCCTTATTATCTCCTATATATAATAAGGGATCCTTTTAATCTAACGCTAGATCCGCTACTGCTCTAGCTCCCTTTATGCTTTATACTAAGCTTTTTTAATAGGCTTTTAAGCTATAAGGGCGCCCTTCTTAGTAATAACTCTCTTAAGGTATAGCCACGCTGGCTTTATTATATTTATATTAGGCGAATTACTATACTAAGTAAGGCGTTAAACTTCTATAGCACTTATTAAAAGGTTATAATACTTAGCAACGTAAGAGGGAGCCTTATCTTCTTAAATTAGTATATTTAAAAAAAAAATTGTAAGCTTAAGCAAACGGAATTAGCTTTAGCGTAAGAATAAACGTTATATAGCAATACTAATTAACTCCTTTACTATTACCTCTTATAAGCTTACCGTGCCTTTTATCCCATTTCCATATAGGTTTCTTACCTATAAGATTCCAAATTTCTATTCTCCTTATGGTGGTAGTAAGCTCCTATTCTACTCTTATAATAGGCTTAAATTCGGCGTTAATTCTAATAAGATTAGCTATTATAGTAGCTTATTATTATATTATCTTAGGGGTTTAAATATAGCAGGGGCCCTTTCTATAATATAAAAAGCTGCCCTAGAATATAAACTCTAAATAGCCCTTCTACTGAGGTTTTATTATAGATTTAAGAAAGCGTTTTTCTAGCTGCCTCTATACGCGATAGCCTCTAAGGCAATAGCTAAGAATAACTAAAGTCTTATTACTCTAGATAATGTTTATTTAGTCCTCTAAAGTCTAGTCCTTATAGTAAAGGTAGAACTTAAGCCTATTCTTCTTTATCTATACTAAAAGGCCAGGCTTATAAGTAGGCTTAGTCTTATAGAAATTCTATAACCTAAGGATTTACTATATAGTTTTAGCGCTAATATTAGTATTAAGAGTAAGTTACCCGGTACTCTTTTCTCTACTATAGTAGTTATAATAGACCTTCTCTATAACCTCTTAAATTTTAGTAAATATATGTTTAGTTAGGCGACCTAATTAAGGTATATCTCTAAGGTAGATATTAAAAATTATGCGGCTTTTGGCCTTGTTAAAGCCGCGTTTCCATGCTTTTAGATGACTAATTTAATGCGGGAGACGCTTATTCTAGTAGCGGCTTAAATATCGGCATTTATACTACCGTAAATCTTTATAGTAAGGGCCTAAGCCCTTATATAGATGTTATATAAGTTACTTATTATAAATAGTAAGATATAGTAAGGATTTAATAGATTTTAAAAGCTTATAGAATATTGTTACAGGACACCCCCGTAACACCTTATACACGTCTACCTATTCCCACTAACTTAGCAACTAAAGACCGACTACGAGACCGCAATTTGCCGCAATCTATGGCAATCTAATGGCAATCTGCCGCATTCTGCCATATTCTACTAAGTTCTACTAAGTTCTACTAAGTTTTACTAAGTTCCACTAAGTTTTACTAAGTTCCACTAAGTTCTACTAAGTTTTACTAAGTTTTATTAAGTTCTACTAAGTTCTACTAAGTTCTATTAAGTTCTACTAAGTTTTACTAAGTTCTGCTAAGACTACCACTTAAATCCTATTTTACTCTATGTATGTATTAACTAAGCAACTAAGTCTATAATATATACCCTTTCTTCCTATTTTCCTACCTTCTTTCTTTACGTAATATTTTAACCTCCCCATATAGTTTATATATATAGCTTAATAATATCTACCTTACTATATATTATTGCCGCTTATACTCACTCTATAATAAATATAGTATTAAAGGGAGAGCTATATACGCCGCAACCCCGTAGTATACGCTAAGCATTACTTACGCTATATTAAGCTACTAACGGCTAGCGCATATAGGGGGGGGGGGGCTAGGTACTTTTGGCCGCTGCCTCTATAGAGGTAGTATTAGTATTAGTAACTAGTATAGGTTTTCTAATAAGCCTTAGGTCTTAAGTTAGTACTATTATAGCTTATATAAATGCCTTTAAACCAAAGCTTATAGAATACTATATTATAAAAATACTAAGTTAAAGAGAAGAAAAAGGGGTCGCTAGGACTGAAGTAAATAAATATATAAGGGCAGCCGCTAAGGCGCTAGTAATGGGCGAGTTAATTATAAGTTAGTAGAATTTAGCAGAATTTAGCAGGTAGTGTGCTATAGCGCCGTTATATTACCCCCCCTCCCCCCCCCTTTTAAAAGAAAGCCTACCCTTAGGCTTAATTAGAAATAAAATAGTACTAGGCTTATAAATATAAGATTATAAAATATAAGATAAAGAAAAGAAGACGTAAGTGCGTCTAGACTAAGTATAAGAGGTAACTATAAGTTATATAGAAAGTAATTAGCTAAGAGCCGCTAAAAATCTTAGCAAGGATCTAACTAATTAAATAACTTTAACCAGTGGTTAAAGTTCCTAGATATTTAAAGTTTTACAGTACTAGCAGAATTTGGCAGAATTTAGCAGAATTTGGCAGAATTTAGCAGATAGCTATATTAGGTCTTTAGGGCGTTTTTATCCCTATACTCTTCTAGTAACTTATTGTCTTTATTATACTAGTATTCTATCTATTTATTTAGGTACTTTAGGGGTCTAGGCGTATTAGGGTATTAGTTATAAAACCTTTTAAGCTTTTAGGGGTAGCCTATAAAGTTCTATATAGGGTACTAGGTTAAGTCTTAATTATACTTCTTCTATTAAATACGGTATTTTAGCGTTCCCTATACTATCTTATAGGCTAGTATTTTGTTAACTTTCTATTTATTATTACCGTTTACTTAAATTAGTAGGGGAGGCTTTTTTTTTTATATCTAGGTAATAGGTTATTTATAGCTTTCCGTAGCTTATTTAGCGAGAAAATAGGGTTAACCCTAATTAAATCTAGGAGCTTTACCTTATATAGTCCTACTATCTAGTAGTCTAGCTTATAGCTAGGTCGTTTAGTTTTTTAATTCCTTATTATAACCTAGATTATATCGCTAGGGATAAAGTTAGGCTCTTAATAGTGTTTATTCACCTACTATTTTATTAACCTTTAGGCTTTTTTTAGGTTCTTATAGGCTACCGTCTAGACTTCCTCTAAGCGTTTAGTATACTATTAGGCCTTACTATAGGATAGCTTCTCTTATATAGTCTAGGGGTTTTCTAGCCTTTTCTAGTTAAAGCTTATATAGGGTAAGTATCCCATTTTTAGCTAAATTAGGGCAAACCCTATGGAGTTATAGGGTAGGGTTACTTAGGCGTAGTCTATTAAGGGTAGTAGTTTAAACCAGTTATTTTAGAAGTAGTTAATAAAGGGCCTAAGCCTCTAGTCTAGGTACTAATTTATAATCTTCGTCTAACCGTTTATCTAGGGGTAATAAGCCGTAATAAGCTTTAGCTTAATACCTAGGATTTAGGTAAACTTATTCTAGAAGGCTAATATAAACTATAGCCTATAATTAGATATAATAATATCTAGTAGTCCGTAAATTTAGTAGACGTAATAGATATATAGCTAGGCTACCTCTTTAGTATTAATATTTTTATAACAGGGAATTAAAAACGGGCGTTTATTAAAGCGGTTAACTATAACTATAGCTATATCGTATCCGTTACGGTCTATAGGTAGTTTATAAAAGTCTATAGAGATATACTACTAAGGGCGCTCTAGTATTAGAAGTAGCTTAAATAGTTTTAAGGTCTTGTCCTATGGGGTTATAGGTCTTTAGCAGTCTTCGCAGTTCCGTATATATTAATTGATATTTATAACTGTTCTTAGCTAGCAATAACGGTAGTTAATAATTTTATAGGTCTTATTCTTGCTAGGGTATACCGTAGAAACTTAATAATAAGCTTTATAGATTAGTTTAGTCCGTAAATTATTAATATTAGAGACTATAAGCCGCTCCTAATATAGGAACAACCCTTCCTCCACTTTAAAATTAGGGGTTTCTTTTACGGCTTAATCGCAGAGGGCCTTTAGGGCATTAGCCGTACGGCTTATAGTTAAAAGGTAGTTAATTAGCCCTATTAGTTCGTCTAAGGTCTCCTCTATTAATACTAGCTTGTTTAGCTGGGAGTCTAGCTCCTTAAGGATCTATAGGTTAAGCTATTTAGGATAGAGAAAGGCGCGCGTCTAATATTAGGTCTTTAGCTCATCCTAGGGTCCTATATCTTATTCTCTTTAGGTTAGGGCGTTAGCCTTAGAGTTTTACTTACTAGAATAATATATAATCGTAAAGAAGAATTAGGAGAGTATTTTAGCCTACTAGGCTTATTAACTAATAAGCTGCTTTATAGTTATAAAGTACTCTAGGGCTTTATAATCTATATATATTTTAATTTAGGAGTTTATACCTTCTAGCTCTACGCGCTATTAAAGAAGAAATTAAATAATAGCTAGCATTTCTTTATTGTATACTTTATAGTTATACTTAGCCGGGTTTATTATTTTTAAAAAGAAGGTAATAGGGTACTAGTCGCTATAATAGAATTCCCGCTATAACCCTATTAGAAGGGTCCGTTTCTAGCATTAATTTAAGGTCTAGGTTATAGTAATAAAGAATTAAAAAAGAGATAAGCTAATCTTTTATCTCTTTAAAGGCTTCTATATAGTTATTATTAAAAATAAAAGGCGTATTCTTCCTAGTTAGTCGTATAAGACGTTTTACTATAATTCCGTAGTTATAGATAAACCAGTAGTAAAAGTTATAAAAACTAGGGAAGGATTAGATCTCTTTTACTATATAAAAGGGCTTCTAGTTATAGATTACCTCTACCTTCTTAAGGTTAACCTTAATTTCTTTTATAGTTATAATAAACCTAAGGTATTTTATACGTTTTATCCTAAACTTATATTTCTTAATATTAACTTATAAGCCTACGTTCCGTAGTTTCTCTAAAACCTTCTTAATATAAACTTAATGCTTAAGTTTATTATCTAAGTATATAAAAATGTCGTCTAGGTACGCCGTATAGAATTTATTAAGGTAATTAAAAAGAACATTATTTATATACCTTTAGTATATAGCCGGTCCGTTTATTAGTCTAAAAGGAAGAGCTTTATATTTATAGGAACTATAATAGGTACGGAATATTGTTAAATCTTTAAATATAGGGTCTATTCTAATTCGGTAGAAAGCTTAGCAGTATTAAGTTTAATAAAGATCTTTACCTAGCTTAGATATATAAAGGTCTTATTAATTAAAGGAATAAGATACTAATCCTTTTAAGTAATAGCGTTTAGCTTTTAATGGTTAATATATAAACAAAGGCCTTTATTAGGCTTTTTTATAAATAAAATAGGGGAAGTAAAAGNGGCTTAACTTAGCTTAATAAACCCTTTATCTAGGTTATTAATTAAGTACTACTTAGTTACTTTTAGCTTATCCATTAATTATTAGTAGAGGGGGCTATAGCTTAGCGAGTTATTAGCTTTTAATTAAATCTTATAATTATATATCTGGTAAGGGGGTAACTTATCTAAAGCCGCTTTTGAGAATATATCCTTATAATTTATATAGATAGTAAAAAGAAGGCGTTTAACTAGTTCCTTATTAGTTTTCTTAGCTAGCTTTTCCTCCCTATTATTAATAATTTAGTTAATCTTATATAGGCTTATTATAAAGACCTTATTGTTCTTCTAGTATATATTAAAGTAAAACGCTATAGCGCTAATTATAGCAATATTTACTATAGGAGGGTTATATAATAATGGGGGTATATATAACTTTAGGGGCTTCTAGGGTACTAACGTTATTATTACTCCTTTTAGCTTTTATCACATCTTTTAGAGGTTATCCCTTATATCCTATTAATACGTTCTTTTCTATACCAGTTAAATCTATATAATTTAGACGTTGTTTACGTTACTATCTATCCCACTTCTATATATAGAGTCCTCTTTAAATATAGCGCTTTAGAAAAGTATCTTTATTAGTATAGAGTTCTTTCTAGCTTTCTAGCGGGCGTTTTTTTTTAAGTAAAGGCTAGGTTACGGGCCTAGATATCCTACTAGTATATAGGGTTAGCCTTTATAGTTAGTGTCTTATAATTAGTTTAGATTTCCCTAATAAATAAGGTAATTTTGGTTTATCCTCTAGCCAAATAAATTATTTTTATTATATATTTAGCCTAATATTAAAATAGGATATCTATTTTTGGCTAAGGATTATATTATAAGACCCTAGGTCTAAAATATAAAAAGGGATACTATATTAGCGTCGTCTGTTAAGAGTAATATATAACTTTAAGATATAGGTAACTAGCTAACTAGCTTAGGCGTTATAGCCTTTTACCTAAATAGGCTTCTCTAATTAAGTGGCCTTTATATTTAGAAATTTGGCAATATAATTTATATAGGCAGTATTTATAAAGGCGAAGCTATTTATAAGATGATAAGCTCCGTACTACTTAGCTATATAAACTAAAAGGTAAGTAAGTGACTAGCTTAGTGCCAGGCACGGCTGTATGGAACAATATATATAGGCGAGGTGGCTTGGTTACCTAACAATGCATCCCTACTAATGGCGACTGTCCCTAGGCGCAATAGTAGTAGATATAAACTCGGTGGACCTATACCTCGGGAGCATATGTGTATAAATATATTAGACCTCTAACAGCTACAGCGCGGCGCCTAAAGAGGCTAGCCTTACGCTTTAATCGTAGGCACTAGCGTCTTTAGTTACGGTATTAACCTAACCAAGCTAAGGCTTAGCTGCGTAACCGGCTCCTTTAGTTATACGATTAGTAGGCTATTTCTAAGTTAGCCTAGGGTATAAATGAGGTTTAAACCTATAAGGCCCTAGGTATTAAGCTAGTTACTATATAAGGTAATAAGCTTTGTACTACTTAGCTATATAAACCAAAAGGTAAGTAAGTAACTGGCTTAATGCTAGGCACGGCTATGCGGAACAATATATATAAGCGAGGTAGCTTAGTTACCTAACCCTATTTGCTCTAGTATTAATAAGGGCGGTTATATTTACTCTATATTTATTTTAAGATACTATATATAGAACTATAAAATACTTTCTACCTATTAACTAACTAAGATTAATTTCTTTAAAATTAATAGGGTACCCTAGGGGGGAGTTTTTCCCTAGGGTTCTTCTTTTCCTAACTTATTAGACATTTCTCCTTTCTCTATCTCCTTAATATTGCCTATATCCTTTAGCTCTAGGCATAATAAGGTAAACTAACCCTCCTTATTATAGTTATATCACGTAGCTAAGGCAGGGTTAATTAGGGTATTACGACGGGTACTAGTTAATAATATAGTATATAGCTAGTCGGGCGAGGCTCGCTAGTATATAAATATAACCGCTTTTAATATAAAAGCTGTTATAGCTTATCTTCCTACTCTAGCTCCTATAGGTATAGTTAACGAGTTTTAACTACTATAAGCCTTTTTTTATTAATTAGAATGGGTATTAATTCGCTTTAGTTTTAAGTCTAGCGATAGATAGTAGGCTATAAGTCTTTAGTAGGTTAGTAGGTTGTTTAAGGCTACTATGATCTTCTCTTATAGTTAAACCGTTAGCTTATTATACAGGTCTAAATAGTAGTTCTTAAGGGGAATATAACCTTTGCCTACTAGGTATAAGAATTAAGTCTAAAACTTAGTAAAGGATTAGTTTAACTTTATTATTAAGCCATTATAGTTATAAGGCGTATCCTATACTTTATTTGGATTTATATATATAGCGGCTAAATACTATAGTATTATATTAATAGATATAAAGCGGATAGGGGAGTTGTCCTTAAATTTGGCTTAAAGGTAATATTAGGCATCTTCTATAGTTTAACTAAAGAGGTAAAGCATCTTAGCTTCTTTAGAGGGGAAATAGTTATAGTTAACGCGGAGTTTTCCTTATACTTAGATCCTCTAATTCTTAAAGGTAGAGTTTATCCCATTAGATAGGGGTTAAGGGTTAAAGAGCTTAACGGACTTTAATTACTTCGTTATTATATCCGTACTCCCTAGTATATCGCATTTAGTAGAGTAAATAGGTCGGCTAGGGCTTTAAAAAGGGGAAGCTAGGCTATTTTATAGGGCTGTAAGGCTTTTTAGGATCTCTTATAGGGTTTCTTATATATTTCTTACTTTAAGACAATTAGCTTTCTAGCTAGCCTTAAAGGCGCAAATCTGCTCGTATACGTCTATAATGTTATTATTATCTTTAATTTCTAATCCTAATTAAATCTTAGGTTCCTCTTAGGTAGAGGCAGCTCTCTTAAATAAGCTTACTTTAGGTACTATTGTTAGCTTCCTAGGGTATATTAGTATTATATGCTTTAGTTTTAATTCTAATAGTAAAGGTCTAATCCTGTCTGGCTTATAAAGGGGGATATTATTAAGGCCTTCCTAGGTAGTATAGTGTTATTTAATATCTAAGTATAATATATTAACACGTTATTGCAGATAAATGTTCTTTTTTAGAGTAGGATATTATTAAGGCCTTCCTAGGCAGTGTAGGGTAAGCTTAGTATAATATTATGGCTCGTATAAATGCCTCTAAACCGAAGCTTATAGAATGCTATATTACAAAGATACTAAGCTAAAGAGAAGGAAAAGGGGTTATTAGGACCGAAGTAAATAAATATATAAGGGCAGCCGCTAAGGCGCTAGTAATAGGCGAGCCAATTATAGGTTAGTAGAATATGGTAGAATTTAGCAGGTGGCGTGCCATAGCGCTATCACAAGTGCTTAAATTAAATTACTTAAAGGGATAAGCCTACTTAGCTTATAAGCAGTCTATATACCACTACTATACTAATTATAGGCTAGTAGTCTTCCGGGAGGGTTCCGGTTAGGTCCCTAGTTAGATATATTAATATATTCCTCTAGTATTTCTAGCTTAAGGGAAGATTTTAAAGTTACCTTTAGCGCTTAATTTTTTAATTAGCTTAGGTAGGACTAAAGCTTAAAGGGGTTCCAGTTACTTCCTAGTAATATTATAACCGTTATAAAGGATATCTATCTATCGCAGTCACGTAAGGGGATATTCAATTTTTATATAATTGGGAGGCGTAGGGCTATAAGGTCGCTCTAGGGCTAGTTCTTAGTAGTTTTGCTAGTTTCTAGCACTTAAATCTGCTAAGGATTTGCCCTAAAGCGGCTAGATNTCCCTANCNGNAAGCCTATAGCTNCAAGACTATNTAACTATAGTAGTNNCANTAAGGCTAGNTCTTAGTGGTTTTGCTAGTTCCTAGCACCTACTAAAGAATTGCCTTAAAGCGCTATCTATATATAATGTATACTAAGTATAAGGGATAGCGGGTAGGGAAAGCAAATTAGCTATATAGTAACTGCGTTTAATATTTACGAATATTATAGGAGGTCTTAGCATTATGCGTTGCTAAGGTAGATACTGCCAAGTAATATATAGACGCTAGTATCTATCTATCGCAGTCACATAAGGGGATATTTAATTTTTATATAATTAGGAGGCGTAGGGCTATAAGGTCGCTCTAGGGCTAGTTCTTAGTAGTTTTACTAGTTCCTAGCACTTAAATCTGCTAAGGATTTGCCTTAAAGCGGCCAGATGTCCCCAAGCAAAGCTCCTACGCCCAACAAGACATTACCTCATTCTGCTATATTCTGCTATATTATTATATTCTACTAAATTCTGCCACCTTATCGCATTCTGCCAAATTCTGCTATATTATCGCATTCTGCCAAATTCTGCTATATTGTCGTATTCTGCTATATTCTGCCATATTCTACCAACCCTAAGTTATAAGCCAACTAATTAGGATTTTCTATACCCGGCATAGAAAATTGCTATTAGCTTACTTACCACTAGCGCCTTAGCGGCGCTCTTAATATCTTAACTTGCTACCTAGTAATCCTTACGCTAAGAGTGGTACACTACGCTAAAAGTAAGAGTTAAGGCAACGGAGATTAGTGGTTTTAGTCCTAATATATAGGCGAAAGGCTTTTAATAACTACCGGCCTAGCTACTAAATTTGCTAATATAAATACCCTAAATCTTTAGCGAACTAGGTAGCGCCCTAGCGGAAGGAGTAGTTTAACTACTTAGGTTAATTCTAGCAGCTACTAAATAAGAGGAAAGATCTTATAAACCCCTAGAGAGGTAAAGGGTTTACTATTAAGACTAAATAAGGGAGAGTTAAGGGGTTAAGGGTCCCTATTAAACAGCTTTGTTATAGTAGCAACTAAGCATAATAGGCCGCCTACCGCCGCGATGGTAATGTTAACGCCCTAGTATTACTTATCGGCTTTACTCCATTTAAGGCGGAATATTATCCCACTAGGCGTAAAGGTGATATTATATTAGGTGGCCTTTTTTGCTAGGAAAGTTATTCGGTTCTTAAGCTCCGCCATAGTATATATAATCTCGCCTATCTATAGAAATCCAGTAAATGCAAGGGTAAATGCGGCATTAGTGTTAATATCCAGTAGTAATAGGCCGTGTGTTACTACCTAGGCTAAAATATCTCTAGTAATAGGTTGCTTGTCCTTTTTTACTAAGGGAGAAATAGTGGTTACTTTAGTAAGTAATTGGTATACTATAGGATCCTTAAATGCTATAATTAAGATACCGTAATCTATATAGCGCGAGCGAATTACGGAGATGTAGGCTTATAAGGTTTCGGCCTTAAGCCTACCTATTTATGGCTAGGAGGTACTAAATACGCGGTAGGTAATCTATTCGCCTAGTTTACGCGGCTTAGCTAGGTAGGGGGAGACTCCTTTAAGTGCGCAGTATAACTCCTAGCTGTTAACTGCTAAGGAATAGTTCCTATGGGTTACTAGCGTAAGGCCGTTCTAGAGAAGAAGCGCGTAGAGGTTAAATAGCGCGTTAATATTATCTTTAAAGTTTATAGGCGGTTATAAGTAGTCTATTAGGTTTACGGCACCTATTAAAAACTTATTAGCTTTAGTAGTAATAAATTAAGGGCCTAGTGTGGGTAGAACTAATAGATAGCTGCGGCCTGGAATTAAGATAGTATATTAGCTAAGCTATTTAAATCACCTAGAATCTACTTTGCGGATATTATAATATCATAAGCTATAGCAGCAAGCATGATCTTATAAAGTGATTCGTTTACTATACTACGGATAACGGTCTTCTTAATACCCTAGTAAACCACTATGCTATTAGTGTAAATAGATAGCGCGCTATACTGTTAGTTGGTAGACTATAAATTAAATACGTAAGCAATAGCATGCATCTCTTTTGGATTAATATAGTCTACTCGTTAACTAGGCTTAGGTAATATGTTAAACGCCTAAGATTAAGGGAGATTAGCTGTATACCACTACTAGTTATCCTTATATTTAAGTTCCTTAAAAAAGTAAAAGCCGCTAAACCTAAACTAGGTAAAGGCGTTAGTAAAGAAATAAATACGGGCACGCTTAACGTTGTTAAAGAATAATACCCTATTACTTATAGTAAGTAGGTTAAGCCAGATATATAAGTTACTTCGCAACTTGGTGCTAAATCGTCTAGGTTTATACTTATTTACTAAAGTCTCCGGCTAAGTAGTAATAAAGATCTAAAGGGATCTAGAGTAAGATTAACTAAGTTTAATTACGTAGGCGCACTATATAAGGTAGCCCGTAAGCTACTAGGCTTAAAGGAACAATAATAAGCCGTATTAAAGTGCGGTAGTGACTTTCTTAATAGCACGTAATTGTTTCTATAGTAATAATCGCGTTTATATTTATATAGTGTTAATAGTATATCCTAGAACTTTAATAATAGTTCCTGCTATATCTTTAGAGTTATTTTAAGGGATACCTAGGGAGTTAATAACAGAGATATAAGTCTAGGTAATAGCCGCTAAGTTATTCGGGTTGGTAAGGATAAAGATAAAGTCATTTAGGTAGTATTCCACCTCGTAAGGTAGTTATAAATAGAGTATCCAGTATAGGCCTTCCGCGAAGAGGTTAAATATAAGCGGCGCAGTTTAAAGACTAAAGAATAGGCAGCATTTTTAGTAGGTAACACCTTCCTAGGAGAAGCCTATTAATATTCTTGCCCTATAAGATAGGGGGACTATATAGAACGCGTCTTTAATATCTCTTTTAAGCAGTAGATATCTACAACCTATAGAAATAACGTGGGCTTAAATAGCGGTAACTATAATATATACTAGTGTTCTATATTCTTCTAGGATTGCGTTATTAACTAAAGATACTAGTAGAAAGGAGAGATCGTAAATTTAGCGGTATCCTCTATCTGATTTTAGCACTAGGCTAAGAGGTAAGACTATAATAGGCCCTATCGCGATTCTAATATATTCTTTTTTAAGGTCTAATATTATCTTCTTAAAGATAAGGTTGGCGTTATCCTAAAAGGAGTTATAGTTTATATAAGATCTCGGAGTAGGGATAAATTCAGCTCCTATCTCACAGCTATAGGTTAGGATACCTACTAAGATAGCTAGTAGATTACCTAGGTAGTTAGATAAAAGGGAGTACTACGCTAAGATCCTTAGGGGCGATAGAGAGTAGTAGAGAGCCTTCGCCTCTATAAAGGTAGGGAATAATAGTAACGTATTAGGCCTAGGCCCTAGGCGTATAATTAAAGTTAGTGTTATTATTAGGCTAGACCCTACTTTATAAGGTTCGCTTTACTATTCCTAGGCGCAAGCTTTAGATAATACAGTATAATCTTTACTACACTTTAAGCACTTATGCGGGTATTTATAAGCTATATTATCGCAGCCTCTGCTATTAAACTTATGGTAGGTATAGGAGGTATCCAACCTAGGTCTCTTTAAGGCAGCAAAGCCAATAGCACTAGATATTGTAAGGTATAGCGCTATATACTAGGCTGGCATTTACTAATTAGCGGGCTCTAGTTAGCCATTAGTTATTATAAAGGTATAGTAGTTAAGTGCTAAATTAAGTATACAACCTACCTAGATATACTAGGTTAATAAGGTATAAATTATATTTATCTAGAGAAGTATACTAGTAATAAGGTCTAGCGGGCATATATAAAGGGTGCCAGTAATAACCACGTAGTTAGTAAAACCTTTAAACTAGACGCCTTTATCTATAAATAGCTTCCTATCTACCTTTACCTTCCTTATAACTAGAGTACNATTNTNAATCNNTNTCTTNTTNGNGATNTTAATTTAAGCGGTATANACTTAAAGANNGGCGAGGTTTACTANATTAAAGGTACCCTTAAAAATGTCTAGGTAATCCCTTTTTATAACGCAAGGAAGGTGGAGTTTAAGTAACTTTATACTAGGAGGGAGAGGCTTACTAAGAACATTAGTTATAGTAGCTATTATAATGGCCTATAAGGCCGAAGCGGCTAAGCCTAACTATAATTAAGCTATTTAAGCTAGGTGGTATTTATACTAGTGGGCCTCCTCCGCTAGGTGGGCTTCGCGCTCTTCCTTATACTTCTAAATCTCCCTTTTATCTTAGGCTTATTCCCTTTACTCTTTAGCAATTTCGCGCTCTTCTATGGCAGTGGCGCGTATATTAGCGTCGGACGGCATTATAGGACTAATAGAGGAGGGTGTAGCGGTTATAGACGATGGTGTAGTTAAGGTAGGTCGTCTAGGTGGGTTTACTTATTGGGATTATACACGCGTATAAATCTCCCAGTTGGTTATAAGCGGTAATAGCTTTATAAAATAATTCTTAAACGAATGGATAATAAATATATAATAAATATTAATAAGTTTAGCGATATTGAAAGCGAATTAGCCACGTAGTGACTGCGTTTAATATTCGCGAATATTGCAGGAGGTCTCAGCATTGTGCGTTGCTGAGGTAGATGCTGCCAAGTAATATATAGACGCTAGTATCTATATTTTTTTTAGCGATAACTATAGGTATATAAGAGTTTTTTAAGCTCCTAGTATATCTAGGTATTAGGGCTTATTTAGCCGTTTTACTTAAAGGTTTATATTATTACAATCTATTACTATTAGAGGGACCTTTCTGCCTTAATGTAATGGCTTCTATAAGGTATCTATAGAGTTTCTATTTAGGTTATTATAAAGTTTTTAAAGGGGGAATAGTAGATATAAATAAAATATATAAATAAATAATCTAGTTTTTAAGCCAGCTGCCCTTCTAATGTAAGAGTACATATATTAGATCCCGCCGCGCTTGCGATCAATATCGCAAGCACTCCGTGTCTTTTTGGCCGAATGGCGACGTTGGGGCGGGAAACGTTACATCTAAATAGAGTAGGAAGGATTTAAATATAAGGGGACTTTGTAGACAGGGGGCTATAAGGCACGATTGTGGAACAAGATAGATTGTAGGGAGAGACGAATCCTTAAGGAGGTAAGGCCTCTAGAATCGTGGAGACTATATACTACGGGCACGTGCCTCTGGCACGTGACCGGCGACTATCCAAGGGGCGTCCGGGGGTTGTCCTGAGGGCAACCCGAGGTGACTGCAATAATATCCCTTACAGGAAGTGGCTTGTATTTTATTTTAGAACTTTGTAAACCCCCCTTGGGCCTCAATTACAGCTAAACAGAGCTGAGGAAACAACAAAGAGTTAGCTTTTTAATACATATAAACAGGGTATATAATTGGAGTATTGAATTGTGGGTACACTTACAAGGGCCCCTTGCTACTTACGCCCCAAGGCCTAATACCATGGTAAGTAACAATGTAAGGGATAAAGATTACGCAGCCGACTAGTAAGGGTAGAGGACGGGATAGAGATAGTAACAGAAATAAATATAAAAGAGGGGAGGAATATAAGAAATTAAAATAGAAAGCTCTATATATAATAAGTAGCGAATAAGGAGTAGATAGAGACGGAGGAACTAAACAACCTAGAGAAGAAGAGGCCGGAGGTAAAGAGAGAAGAGAAGGAAACACACTTCACCAGTTATCATACAAATTGCAGCCAAAACGGCCTCCAAGTTCGACCCAGCACCCTCCCAGCTTACCTCGCAACCCGCACCCACCAAATCTGACCCATCTCCTAGCCGCACACACCCTTCACGCCCCCTTCCGCCCATTCCCCGCAATCGCCACCACATTCCTCAACGTCCCAAACGGCAACACATCCGCGATCCTCCTCGCGCCCGAAAACAGCATGACCAGCCTATCCACGCCGCAGCCCCAGCCCCCGGTCGGCGGCATGCCCCACCCCAGCGCCTCGATGTAGCTCTCGTCAACCGACACCCCGGCTTCCACTTTACCTTGCTGGTACTGCAGCTGCTGCTCGAACTTGCGGCGCTGCTCAAAGGGCGAATTTTCCTCTTCGTACGCGTTGACGTATTCGCGGCCGCGGATGAAAAGCTCGACGCGTGCGGAGACGAGCTGATTGGTGGTGGGATCGAGGTAGGATTTGGAGAGCGGGGAGAGTGGCTCTGGGTGGTGTGTTATGAACGTTGGGACAGTGCAGAGGGGCTCAATGTATAGTTCTGAGAGGGTGTCGAGGAGGCGAGGGACATTGGGGTTGGATGGAAGGGTGATGTTGAGCTCAGAGAAAAGAGATAGAAGCTCGGTCTGGGCGGTGGGGGATGAGAGGTCCGGCAAACTGCGGTTGATGGAGGATTCGATTGTTGGGATGAAAGGGAGGCGTTGGAAAGGGGAGCTGAAGTCGATGTCAGGTGGCGACAGTGAAGTGAGTTCAGTGGCCTTGAGATCTTGGGCCATTACTGCCATTTGTTGCAAGAGTCTTTCGGTCTTGGAAATAAGGTCCTCAAGATGTGCCCCGACCTCGTAGAACTCGCAGATTGTAAATTCTGGGTTGTGGGTAGCATCCACACCTAGATCTCAGGAATTAGCAAAGCCAGCATAGAAACACCTTGAGCGCTCACCTTCATTTCTGAAGACACGACCAAGCTCAAAAACTTTCTCATTCCCAGCAATGACTAGTCTCTTAAGATACAGCTCTGGAGCTATCCTGAGCCGTAATGTGGTGTTTGATAGTTCACTGGCCTCTGTCTCGAATGGCCTTGCGATAGCACCTCCAGCGCCTGCATCAAACATGGGTGTCTCAACCTGGATGAAGCCATCCTGTAAAAAGTATTTTTGCAGCAGTTGGTAGATGTGACTCCGTAAGTGGAGAACATCTCCTCGTTGGCGATTGACCAATTGGTGGACATGTGGATGCCGTGTCAATGTCTCTGGATCTTCGATTGTTGAAGGTATTTGATGCAAGGACGGTGAAAGAGCTTGTGGAAGTTCTGTTGCAAGGATAGAGAGTTCACCACTCGTAGTCCTCGTGGGATGCCCTATGATTGCTAATGTCCGTTAGACATGTAATACTATGGAGAATGAGCAAAACTCACAGAACCAATCACCCTTTCGGGCAACTTGTTTGAATTGTTTGAACTGCTCAATGGCTACACCATGATCGGCGAGGACTTTAAAATCACAGTAGCCTTGAACTTTTCCATCCTGACGTTCAATATCGACGAAAGCTAACTTTGAACCTGCGGGGCGCAGAGACCGCACTCTTCCTAGAGCTGTCAGCCCCACACCTACTCCGACATTTCTTGCGGCTATATACCAAAGATCTCAACTGTTGTATCTTTTTTAGTGCCTTGTACCATGTCGTAAGCGTCGTGGAAGGCTTTAGGCGTCAATCGTTCGACTCCAGGCTTCTCCTTCAATCGTGGATGATACCTTCGGAGGTCTCCAGCTTTCTTCAGCTGTGCTAGACGTTTTTCTACATCATGGCTTAAGGATGGGGAAGTATGGTCAACCTCAACAAGAGTTTGGGCAAATCGTCGTTGGATAGAGCAGTACAGTTGGGCATGTTCGGCACTCGTTGTTGGCTTGAAGCTTCTGGAAAGATATGGTCGGAGAAACCGACAATTCCTGCTCATACTGTTATTTATCAGCTTCGGCCCATTCAATTATACGAGACAGCAATAGATAACAAATTGGAAAGTAGTCAGTCGATGTGAGTAGTTACAATCAAGCGTATGAAGAATCATACGTCATTCGCAACGGTTCTTAATAATCAATTCATCATAAGACTTTCGCTATAGAATAGTGGAGCAAATAGATCCGGCATACCTGTTCCTTGGGCTCTATTGATGCTGTTGTAAGAGAATGAAGAGTGGATGAGGTCGCTTTGAAACATCTATTAGAATTTCGTGTGCACGTGGAGTGGATGGTCCAAGCTCCCACATCACCTTGAGAGCCCACAAGGCCAACACCATCCACCAATTCTATCCTCCTCTCCACTTAAGGCTCACTAAATTTCCAACATGACAAGGCCAACACCATCCACCAATTCTATCCTCCTCTCCACTTAAGGCTCACTAAATTTCCAACATGACAAGGCCAACACCATCCACCAATTCTATCCTCCTCTCCACTTAAGGCTCACTAAATTTCCAACATGTCGTTCCTTTTCGGCGGTCGGCCGCAGATCTCTTCGGAGCAGAAGATTGCTCAGGCAGAGGCAGAGATTGACATGGTCTCTGATATGTTCAGCCGGTAATCCATTTCTCTCTGTGTTTCCTCCCAAACATTAAATTATATGCTATCTTTATAATTGCACTCAAGCTAACTATCAGCCGCAGCCTCGTTCAATCTTGCTCAAAAAAATGCCTGGACAAAGACTACCGCGAAGCCGACCTCAACAAAGGCGAATCGGTCTGCCTCGACCGCTGTGTCTCCAAGTTTTTCGAAGTAAACGTTAAAGTCAGCGAGAAAATGCAAGGGGAGGCAAGTCAAAACAAGGCCGGAGGCATGTTCAGCATGTAAAGCGGGCTAATGGCATATTACTTTAACTCTGGCGTCCGGGGAAGAAAACTTGTGGAGCGGTATGATAGAAGATATGGAGGTCCCGATTCAAGTGGATACTCGGCTTGTTGGATCGGGGAAGACCTGGAGGATCAGTTTTGGTCCGGATATTGTATAGCCGGATATTGTATAGGACGGTCCACGTCGATGGTTGCACTTAATGATTCATCTATTTCTGGCTCTCGGCTCTACTCATGGGGATAGTCCAGTTTCAGTGGACGGGGTGTGTGTATAATTAGCTTACAAGTCTGTAATGAGATATAACGTTATTCATATCGTTACCGATTGTTCCAATATTATTCCATATGCCCTGTAGCCTCCCGGTTATGTCTCCATGTTAAAATATATGAGTTTCTTATATATATTCGGTCCCAAAGTCCTTCTAATGCCCATTAAAGACCCTGTGGCGTGCAAGGACCAAAGGTATGGCGCTTCGCGTGCACGCCTTATGAATAGAGCTCAATACCAACGTAAAGTAGAACTGTTTCTCGTTTGATTTACATTGTTTTATTATACATATATCGTGGCATTTGTATGCTTTCATCAGAATGCTAATGTGAAGAACATAGAAGCTCGCCTCCGCATCATCGCAAATATCGTTTTCGTAGCTCCGGATAGCATAGCTTAACAGAGAATTACTTTGATTCCATCCTATGACCCGCCTATTCTTCAAAGAGCCTTCAATCATGAAGTCATTTTCGGTCAATCATAAGTGGGTCAAACGAAAGTGATAAAGCCTAAACGCAGATGTACCCCAACCAGCGAAGAGCAAAAATGTAGCCACGACAGAGACATGGATATGAAACACAGATAACGCAAGAGAAGAGGACATTTCCCCCATCATCGACAAGTGAAATGATTTTCTTTTGATAACTTGAAACAGGACATAAAAGGATCTGAATTAATGTAACATGAATTGGGTACCTTCCGAGGTGATGGTTGTCAAGAAACAAGGTCCGATACGAATGTCCAGTTGGAAGCCGCAAGGGTAGTATTGCCTCACTGTACGAGATTGTCTAGTTTGGCCACATAGTAGGCTGTCAAACACATGACTTGGTTAATTAGTGCTTATTGTGACCCGACTGATCGCCACGCCGGCCGGCTTTGCGTGCTTCGGACAGTCGCAAGAGGCTCTTAGTGCCTTCTCCGGGGCCCGTACCTTTTCCCATCATCTGACGAATCTGCTTTACAGCAAGTTGGGCCAATTCCGACTGGTATTTAGCTTCTACAGCATTTGCCCTGGCCTCTTGTGCATGTATCTCAGCACGCTTTGCATTCTCTACCGTGCTCATAATTATCTGATGAAGTCGATCAGTAAATGTATATTTCAAGGCTAGATAAAGCTAAAGCTACGTACCTCCGCGACATTAAGAAGCCTGAAACGCTCAACGGCACCACTAGGCAAAGTGTTTGCTGCTTCCCGAACGTATCTGACGAGAGAAGGAGTTTTAGAGGAAAGATCCGAAGCCGGAGATTCTGGAATGGGCGAGTTGACCATAGCTCGAACATGCGAGCCTTGGTTAGTGGGAGAAGAAGCGTCTTTTTTCGCAGGGGTAGGCGTTGGTGTTCGCCCACCGCGAGAAGTCACTATCCGCTGGAAAGTCGCAGGTAGTCGACCGTTCCTCGCCACTGAGCTTCCATCTGGAGTAAAGTTAGATCTAGGCTTAGCTAGTTCCTTGTTTTCAGTTAATTTTAGAATATTATTGCTACCGTGCTTGTGAAAGAAATTGCGGATAGACATAGCAATCTTAGCCTTCGACATAGACCCGCAATCGGTGTAGGCCTTGGAAGAGAAGGTGGCTTGAGAATATCTAGGTTTGTGATGACCCATCCCAGCTGTCTTGAAGTCGCTTGACAGGCGAGAATCCGTGATTCGCTCAGGAATTTGATCGGGGGATGCACAAACACCAGGAACAAAGGTAGAGCGATGCGATGAATATTCTGCATTCGACGCACGAAGAGATCCTGGTTGGAGCCGAGACGGATAATCAATCGGGCTTTGTTCCTTCCGTGATGCCCGCGGGTGATTAATTGATAAAGGCAATTCTGGGTTAGTTTTCTCCTGTCCATTGTGGATCATGTTCTTGTGTTCAGGCGGGAGTGGTATGAAATTACTCTGGGCAGTTGAGGCCTTCCAGGAGTTGGTGGGAGGCGCACTGACTTTATGGGTTTCAGATCTAGAGACGCTATTCACTGCTAGGTTTGGTGCCAGTTCGGGGGAAGACTGGGATTCTGAGCTTCTGTCACGTTCCGACTCCTTTGAGCTGGCCATAGAGCTAGAGTTCACTTTGGCACGCCTAGCTGAGGCGAATGAGGAACTTCTTGATGGATGAACCCCAAGGCTACTAACATGTCTTTGTTCGACTGGAGAACTTTCTTCGGAGTTCGTGGGATTTCTGCATTGGTGCTGAGCCTGCTTTGAGGTGGCTTGGTGATTCCTCGTGTCCTCTCGACGGTTCTCAGGGCCCAGAATCGGCTGTCTAGCACTTATCCCAAAGCTAGTTTGCATCACTTTTGATGCTTGATTCGCCGGTGGACTCTTCCGTGGTTGCTTTCGACTATTTGGTATTCCTGTACGTGGTTCCGCAGTTTGAGGAGAGGCTGGCTTTCCTTGCTGACCGTCCCGTCCCACTGTCTGGCGAGAACCATTTTGAACTGCTTGACGGTACAGATCCGTGTGGATAGAAGGCACATCTGGCATGCCACTCGATTCGCCGAGGATAATATTATCTGCTTCTTCGTGAATTGTCAATACCGCCCCCAAGCCAGACTTGAGAGAATGGGCAGACAAACGCTTGACGCGAGCACCTGATGTTCGACTCTCCATACTCGCGCGGGAAGCGAGATCAACTTCGTCAAAAGATGCCGGGCTTAGTCTAGATGCGCTTCTCGAAGCTGTAGAGGAAGCTCGAGGCAGAATACAGGGGGCCGTGCCAAATATATCCGAATGACGTTTCGGACCGTCGCGCATGGTAACAACTTCATCCGAGTCCATATCCGTGTTTGGTCCGTAGTCGTGGACCGTAGACTTTCCGCCAGACTCAGAGGAAGGCTTGTTATTGAGTAGAGGCCATCTTGTTTCGCCTGTAGAACTCACATTTGTAAACAATGCGGCTGACGGAGCCCTCACTGAAGACGATTCTCGTTCTAAGGGCTGAGCCATGGTAGGAGACGGATAATGCATTAGTACAGGAATTGAGCTTCTCTTGCTTCCTGTGTCTGTGCGTAGCTGCTGGTCCCTCCCAGAATCGACGCCGGCGGCGTTACGATCAACTGTAGCTGTTTTAGAACCCAGACTAAGGGTAGGAATAGGAGCGCTATGTGTGTTACCAGAGACAGAAGACGTTCGGGAGCTAGAATGGAGCCTTGAGTCGGCGGTTTTGATATTAGTCGCTGAGACTCCAGTACTGGCAATTGAGTCAACCTCTGCATTCGGGGATGAAGAATCCATCCTGACACTGCTCCTACGGGACTCAAAATGAGCTAGCTTGGGCTTCATAGGAGTGTTGTCTAGTCGTCTACCACTCTTGTGTGGCAGTGGCCTCGCCATGAAGCCGGTAATCACACCAACCCCATCGGACCTATGGTTCGTAGCCCTCCCTCCCGACATTTGGTCGTGAAGGAACGATGTCCCAGACAAAGCCGAAGGGACTATTCCACATTCGCTTTTCGTCAAGCTATCAGCAGAAGTACTTGGTGAAACATCCAGCTATAAAATGTTAACACAGGAGAACCCCTTAGGACATGAGTGTAGTAAAAAGAAACGCCGTGGAACGTAAATCGACTTAGCACAGTATAATGACGGGAAAGGGAGGAAGCTAAGATTCTGGAACTCACAGTCAAGTGCATTTGAGGAGCACGACCAGTGGCCGCAACATTTAGGGGTTGTTTGTTCGTATTTCCCCGAGCTGTTCGAGCCTGATTCTCTTTGCCTCCAGTTGTCTCCTTCATACGCTTGCCTATAGGACAAGGGGTATTGAGTCTGTTGACTGAATTATGGTCCTTAGCCCTGGCTGTAGGGGGATTATTACTGGCAGGTTTTGGCCCTTGATCAAATTTCTGCCTGATTCGGTTCAAATTGGAAAATTGTGGAATTGGATGCTGGTCAGCAAATTTCTTCAAAGTACCTGGAGTTGAAGCCTTTTCGGGATATAATGCGGGCCACTCCTGCTCTTGAGGTGTACCTGCAGCCATCTTCAGAGGCTTTTCCGAAGCGTCAAGAAGGGTTCGACTCAGCTTAGTAGGACTGGCATTAGTTGTGACCCGAACTATAGGCGGAAACGGCAAAGGTTTATCAGTAGGAATTACGGGAGCTGTTCTGCTGGCTGCTGCTGCGGCCTTGACGGACAGTCAGTGAGTATAAACCCTTTTCAGGGGCCAGAGAAGTTTACCGTGTTTGAAGAATCAGTTCTGCCTGGGACTCTCGCCTGTTCAGAAGCTCCCTTTGGAGTATGCCCATCAGTGTTGGCACGCGTGAGACCGACACGCTGCGCCGCTGTAGAAACCCATTCTTTTGTACTATCCCTAGGCAATGAGTTCGGCGTAGCGGCTCCATGTGGAAATTTCGATGTAACCGTTGGCGTTCGAGAGTTCATAGACGAGGCAGTGCTATCCATGAAATGCTGTGGAGGACAATTTGTCGGCTGTGTTTTACGAGCAGGAGAACCCCCACTAGGAAATCGTGAATAAGGAGACAATTTTAAGTTGCGAATAGAAGATCTCTTCGAGGATTGGACTACGACGCGTCGTTGGTTGTGACTGATGTCAGTGAGCGGATTAAACATCGTTGAACGCAGCAGTTCATTGATGCAATTCGTCTCGCAGACACACGGACAGTTTTTGGAAGACGAATGGAAATTACGAAACCAATTGAAATCCTAAAAGAGTGAAATGGGGTAGAATGGTGAAGGGAGGGAGAACTTGACAGCTCGAAGACTTAACGCCTGTTTTGTTTGCGCTTGACGCGTTATTAGACTTTGGCTTTTATTCACTCTAGGACATCAAATCAAGAAAATTCACTGAGGAAGAAGTCTTGGCAGCGCTCGCATTCTGACATTCATAATGGAGCCGCCTTCAGTGAGATCCGCCACCAGGCGCACAAGAGACTCTTCTTACAAGGATTGACGTACGTTTGCACCCAGAGACGGAAGCATGCAGGCACAATACATCGATGAAACAAGGTACCGAGATCCACGAACCCTTGATAGAGACGCTAAAACACTCGCGTTCATCGGCGCCGAGAGCTTGTCTTGTTTGTCGAACTCTACCTAGGTAGTTTTCGTGATGGAGTTCCATCCTCCACTACCGCCGTCTAAACTGCGAAACCTCGACCTTCCCAATATTATGGATAGGGGAATTATGCCCACAGGCAATCCAGTGTAACAATCACATTCTCTTCACATAGATTAGCTCGGTCTAATGCGCTAAACACTGCTCTAAACGTTTGCGACTACGCGTGCATAAGGTGGGTATCCGATCAAGGTGTGTGGCCAGTTAGATGAAGAAACCAGGCATGAAATGAAATATCCCTTCCCAAGACTCCGTAAAAACTACACTAGTTACTGCATTATTTATGGTGTGATTATAGACTTTGTTGCAAAAGAAGAGTGAAAGGGAGGTAAGGGAGATAAGGTATTTGATGGATGAGGAGAAGGGGAGATACGTGCAAACGGACTTGAAGATTGCGGATTTCCCGCGAGCAGTTCCAGGGTTTGATCAGCCATTTTCGTCAGACCTTTGAACATCTTCGGACGCCTTGCCGCAGCTCAGAAACGATAGTGAAAGGAGAAGAAAGCATGCTTTTGCGGTATGTATAGTATTAAGACTTTCCTCTTCGAAATCTATTCTAGAGTGGATAACTCACCGAAGCACGACCCGCTCAGTCATTGCCGCTATAGATACGTCTTGGATAGGCGGGCGAAGAAGCTCAATGCATCATATGCAAAGAGAACCAATAATTTTCTAGAGGTTTCATTAGAACCTTACTGCAATTATCGTGCCGTGTGCCGTAATGAGCTGTGAGGAAACTGGCACGGCTGGCCTGCGGCCTTAATTCTAGCGAAGGCCGAGCGGGGAAAAGTTCATCCGGCCTCTCCAAATCGAGATTCTGTATTCTGTCATTTCAAGCTTCCTAAGACGTCAATGAGTATCCAAGGCTGGGGAAGAGGAGATATTGAGCTTGATTTCACTCTTTCTACTTAAATTCATTATGGCGAAAAACTACAAGGCCATGAAAGAGGCTTTCGTGTCGAATCACACCGGGAGCTCTGTCTCGGAAATTAATTATGTTACTCTCGTCGCTCCTGTATTACACACCTTCAAGCATGAGAAGATTCCTTTACTAATTACCTTGCTAATAGTCCACGGTGCTGTTGTGGTCAGTTCTTCAATCGCGACTACGCCTGTTCACTCCTTACAACCCGTCAGCAATTTTGATCGACTTCCTGCTAAACTGTGCTGCAATACTATTCGCTACGACCATATACTCTTCGGCGCCAGCACTCCTTAATCTGCTTCTCCTGCTCCCTGCGCTATCGGTGTACCTCACATCCACATCACCGCCGAAGCAAACAAAGCCCCGACCGCCAACGCAATCCAATGCCTCGTCCCAATCCACGCAACCTCCTTTCCCTGTCAAACCATTTGTGACGAACTATAGAGGGACTATGATGGTGGTGACTTGCGTAGCTATACTGGCGGTCGATTTTCGGATCTTCCCTCGACGGTATGCAAAGGTGGAAAACTGGGGTACCTCGCTGATGGACATGGGAGTGGGCTCCTTCGTCTTCTCTGCCGGAGTAGTCTCTGCTCGGTCAATTTGGAAGGGCCAGTTAAGCAAGAAGTCGACGCCATTGTTCAGAAGACTGGCAGCTTCTGTAAAGCATTCTCTACCTCTTTTGGTTTTGGGCGTCATCCGGCTCTATAGCGTCAAAGGTCTAGATTACGCCGAACATGTTACTGAATACGGAGTGCATTGGAACTTCTTCTTTACTCTAGGCTTTTTACCGCCATTTGTCGCTATATTCCAATCAGCATTCAGCATTATCCCCTCATATGCAATACTATCATGTCTGCTAGGCATTGCGTATGAAGCTGCTTTGGATTTCACCGACCTGAAGGCATTTATTATCACAGCACCACGCACTAACCTTCTGTCACAAAATCGTGAGGGCATTTTCTCATTTTTTGGTTATCTAGCAATTTTTCTAGCTGGACAAGCCGCAGGCATGTACGTGCTACCCCGCCAGCAACAAATTGCAAGGGATGCCACGAGGCGAGAGATTCTTCAGAAATCTACGCTGGCCCGCTTAGTCATGTGGACATTTATTTGGAGTTCCTTCTTCTTCTTTTCTACAAGTTATTATGGCCTAGGCCTTGGCCATGTGGACATTTATTTGGAGTTCCTTCTTCTTCTTTTCTACAAGTTATTATGGCCTAGGCCTTGCCGTCTCACGCCGTCTAGCGAACTTACCGTACTTCCTCTGGGTGACCGCTTTCAACTGCGGACAAATTACTCTCTTCTGCGCGATTGAGTCGCTCTGTTTTCCAGACATCTATAAAACTGGAGATATCGAGACGGAAAAGAGAAAGTGTAAAGAAGCTACAAGCAGAGTCCTCCATGCCTTCAATCGCAATGGGCTTGCCATTTTCTTATTGGCAAACCTGTTAACCGGTTTGGTTAATTTAACCTTGCCGACGTTGCACATGCGGCAGATGCAGTCGATGGGGGTTTTAGTGACGTATATCTCTATAGTATGCGGAGTTGCCCTGCTGTTAGATAGGCAGAACATTTCCATAAAGCTGTAGAATAGTGTAAATTAAGCCTGTCATACTCATATCATGTAACAATGACGTGTGTTAAAAATTCTGTGGATCTAAACTTGCGCAATGCGTCTCGCTTGGCCAAGACATTGGCTTCATTTCCCTATCGATCTCATGAAATCTCCACAAAATCAACAATGACCAAGGTCTCACGCCTTCAAGAGTTCCTCACACACTCCACTAACCCTCTAAAGCACTAACCACGCCCTCTATGTCTACGCCAACAGCGAAACGGCGCCGCCTAGACAACGCGACGCGCACTTTACACAAACCGTTCAAATCGCCCTTCCGTACGCCATTGAAGCCGCAAATCGCAGCAGAAGACTCATCCAAAACCGCAAACACGCCTAGTACCGTAGATCACAGCCATGTAGTGCCCGTACAATCAACAGCCACCCCCACCAAACCGCTCCCCACCCGCCCCGCCGTATCCACACCCTCCACTCGCGCCAAAGCTTCCACAGCGAGCACCAAGCCCTCCACAACAAGCGCCCTCATTTCCCTCCGCACAGACATCCAGACCCTCACCCAAGCGTACCGCCTAGCGACCTCCACCACAGACGCCGATCTGGAAGTGCTGATCGAGCGCTGGCGCGCCGCCAGCCGCGCTGCGGCCGAGGAGCTGTTCGCCAGCACGCGAGATAGGGTCAATAGGATGGGCGGGGTGGGAGCATGGCGAGAGAGGGAGAAGGAGCAGAGGGAGTGGAGGACAAAGTGGGAGAAAGAAGAGATGGAGGCGGAGCGAGGAGGTAGGGGCGAGGCGGAAGGGGAAGAAGAGGGAGAGGAGAGAAGGGAGAAGAGTGGCGAAAGAGAGTACGAGCGGGGTCGTGATAAGGATGAGCAGGAGGAGAAAGTGGAGGAGGGGAATGATGATGATGTGAGTGGTACAGGACTTTGGAGTTTGGGGGGGCGGGAAAGATGGGTCTTGTGTCTAGAAGTGGCTAATGTTTAGTAGTCGTTCACGATGGACATGATGCTTAGGACACTTAACATCGATATTGACGTTATCGGGTACGATAGGCAAGGCCAGCGATGGGTTGGATGAGGCTTTCGGACGCAGGTATCCCCCAAAAGGAAATAAACCGCCATGCCACGGCTTTGGGCGACAATGGACTCTATCTTCCCGCTCGAAATGCAACTATGGACATCAGACACTTAAGGGGATATTACTTGGCAAGAGCATAAGCTGCCGTCGTTCCCCATCTCTTCATCTGGATTCCCAAATCCAATTAGAAAGGTGCGTACATGGTCTAGGATCCTATTCAACTAGCTAACCTTCTTAGTATAATGGACTGAATATACATTATATTTAAGATAGTCATTAATCCCCATCACCTCTAAGCAATTGAGGTTCTCTAAGCAGGGCGAGATCTCGGAACGTAAGCTACTCATACCTAAGGCCTGAACGGGTTTGACAAGGCCGTACCTACTCAACGTACGACCGACTATAAATGCCCCCAGGGTCTCAATACTCCTCCTGGTTTGAGAGGGTGTTGAACGAAAGATGGCACTTATGTAACTGTGATTCGTGCTGTCTTGCATATATAGAGTTCTAGTCTATATAGTCATTTCCCAAAAGCCCATTTTACACAATGCACCATCTCTACTATTGTTACACTTGCTATCGTAAGATACAACCACCACTGTCATCTAACCTCTAACCGGAGGGGTTCATGTATAATGTAATTGCACGCCAAATTTGGCTCATTCTAGCTCTAGTAGCAGTGGCATATCACCCAGAGATAACGAATATCATCCCCATCTGTATTTGAACTTGTAGTCGCCCGCGCTTCTCAATCAGCGGGAGGAGATGGTAGATCCGATGGCTCAGCTTGTATAAAAATGTCACCTTTGGAGAAGTAAGCACTGGTAGGGTTCAAGGAAGGGATCTGGCACACTTACTGAGGGGCTTATCAGGGTAGACCGCCGCCCGAAAACGGGCCAAAGCCACGTGAAGCAGATGTGAATGTTGCTCAAGTCCGGAGACAGGTACAACGTTCGAGAGTACTCTACACGAGTAACAGGTGAGCTTACCGAGCACTCCTACACGGCCATTATACACAACTTCACAGTGTGTACACTTGTAACAGCCTTTGTGCCATATTTTTTTGTCGAGGCGATAACAATCGTCCTCAACCGGCTTATGACAGGCATCACAACTATCTGCGCTCTTGCTAAGAAGTTCTAGCAAGGGTATCGATGGTACACACAGCTTAGAATCCTTGGCAGTCGTAAGGGCCTTCAGAAACACTGTGAGAGCTTTGGATACATGATTATCTTCCAGTTTTAGGGAAGTTTGGAGCCCGATCCGCACCAGTAGTTTCATGTAATGTGCAAGGTCTGTTACAACTGATGGCAATTCTTGGGTGACTTCAAGGCGAGTAACACCTATCTTTGCTGACTTTACGCAAATGTGAAAAAGATTTACGACCTTTTTGCACAAAAGCTTACTCTCTTGCAATGTAGAGGGGCCTTTGGAGGTAAATTAGAGATACATTCATCATTTGAGATGGTAGCTTACCTTTCCAATCCACTTGAGGCGTCACCAGCCGGCTTATTGCATCGATCGCCCAGAAAATGGTATCCACCTTTGCAATAAAGCGACTAGTAATAAGCATCATCTCGCTATAATCGCCGTCGCTAGTATGTAGTAACATGCTAGATATATCGGTTGCGCACAGCCCCTCAAACGCCGAGCAGGCTCCCCAAATCCGAACCCCACTCTCCTCTACGCGTGCCATTAACTCCTGCATTCCCGCATAGTTAAAGTCAGGTCCAATCGGGTTTGGAAAGGGCCGCTTCGTGAAATCTATCTGGCAACTACTCAAACTTTTCCCCGCGATCCTAACATTCCAATATTTGTGGATCATATCTACGGGAGCATTAGTCCATCTTAATGGCACTGTAAGACAAGATACTAACAGCATTCAGGATGCCAATATTGATTTGCTCCATCGCGGAAATTCTCCACGAACTTCTTCAAAATCAGTGTTTCACATCCATCACAGACCTGGGCCCATTGCACCGCATAATGGTAAAGACAGTAAGCGGCACCGTCGTGTTCGTAATAGTTGTCGTAGGCTCCAAACGCCCTGTCGCAGTCAGAGCATCCAAAATGCTCGACGTGATATTTCCGGTCAAGTGCTGAGATGTAATTGTCACGGAGTGCCTTTCCACATTTGAAGCACAGCATATCGTGCCGGCGAAAGTAGTCTGTCTCGCAAAGAGCAATTGGCATGCTAGAGCCTCCATCTTCCAAGGGCCAGAACTTGCTAGCTATTATTTCCCCGCAATCCTATGATAACAATTAGCCTGAATACAACATCGTTGGTGCAGGGTCATTTTTACTGCACAAGTGAGACACTCTAAGTGGAAAGCGTTCCCCAAATTACACACAAATTGACGACTAAGCTTTTTTCCGCATTTGGCGCAAGGTGTGTTCTTGGAGGTAGCAATGACCGGTTCCCGCCGCATTGGAAGGGACGGTTTCCACATAAGCCCAACTTGTTTGTCTTTTACGGAGAGGAATGGCGACTTGACAATGGCTACTGGCTTTTGTTCCACTATAACAGAAGTTCGTTCGGCAGGGCTTACTAACTTCGGCCGCGTTAAAGAGGAGGATGGGGCATCTTGTTGGATTTGATCGGTGATAGATCCCAAGGGAGGAAGTGTCGGAACCAGCGTTAAAGTGGGTGGCGGATCGTCACACCGGCCCTGCCCGGGGCCAGATCCGCTTTTTCCTTCCCAACTAGTCCATAAGGGAGAAGAAGTCGGCTCTAGCAGTAATGAAGGTGATATATATGGATTGGGCTCAACATTGTGTTTCAAAGTGGGGTCCTCTTTTCCTCTCTGTTTGTTTATTCTTCGGATAATATCCATGACTCTCTTTGCTGACCCTGAACTTCCACCGTGGTGTCCTTGTTGCCGCTCGTCATATACATCAGCAGATTTGCGACTCTTTTGCAGCGCGTTCGGCCGCTTACCGCGGCCTTGCTGGGGAGGAGAATTATAGCTGTTAAAGCTAGGTGGGTACTGAGAACGGTAAGACTGAGGTATTAGAGAGAACCGGCCGTTGGTAGCGCCCGATTGCTCTTTCTTCGTTTCCATTGCATGCTTCGAGGCGTCACCTCTGCCGGCGTCTCCTAACACTGGTGCTTTCGTGGAGAGAGGATATTGGTCTACTTGGCTAGCTGAAGAATTTTCTTTCAGAGGAAAAAATTCGCCCATGTTCTGGTCTGGTGGCTGTGCAAAATGCTGTGACGACTGCGAATGGAGTGATTTATCGGGTAATATTGGTGTAGATAATTGTGACTTTCCCTGGATCTGAGGCATAATCTCTGGAGGGTTAGATAACGAGCTGTTATCACCTCGAACAATCCCCTTCTGATCTAGCTGTTCGGCAGATTGCTGTTTGCTCGGCAAAACTAAGCTTGGATTGTTCTCAGAATCGTGATGTTTAAGTTGTAGTTGTTTGGGCAGCGGCTGTATAGGTTGGGATACAGATGTGTCTTCATAGTCCTACGGATTATCAGAGGAAGACCTTGGCGGCATGCCTACAGATGTACCAACCAAAGGCTCAGGAGAACTTTCTGAAGTAATAGCGCTCTCAAGCTGTACATTATCCATGGGCTCCTGAAAGCTTACTGAGTCTAAAGGCTGAGCAAGGTCAATCACCGAGGCCCATGAATGCACGCTTTCTGCGGACTCCAGATCGTCTATACAACAGAGTCCGGAAAATATATATTTCGTCTCCGGGTCCGAGTTAACCTCCACAATGGCCTCAAGAAGCATATGCGCAGTCCAGCGAGCTTTTTGATCTTCTTGCATCAGATTGGAGATCCAGGATCGCGGGGCGTTGTCCGAATTCAACCCTTTAGAGCCGAGAATCGATAACCAGGAGGAAACGCCAGAAGGATTAAGATAGTAGTGAGACAACACCGAACCAGGCCCCTCAAGATGGGTATAAAGCCTTGATACAGATTCTTCCTTCAAAACGGTCCAAATCTCTAGAAAGACGCAGCCAAGGGACCACATATCTGTAGATGATCGTTAGTTAGAGGCAATCACATGAAGTGTATCGACTTACCGGAGGAGGAATTTCTCGGCAGAAATTTGGCTACCTCTGGTGCACAGTATCTAAGGGTTCGAATGGTATCTCCCGATGTCGTGCTCTTTCCGACCTCGGTCCAGTCAAAAGATATGCCAAAGTCCGTCAGAAAAACGGCATTTGTCTTTACTAAAACATTTTGGGGCTTGATGTCCTTGTGCCGAACGCAGTTTTCATGAAGATAACATAACGCTGAAGTAAGGCAACCAAAAAAGGTGCGAAGAAACGACCGCCGTTCTGAAACTCGTTCCACGCTACCAATACTCTCAACCTCAAGATACTCCTTCAAATTGCAATCAGCCACGGGTGACATGATTATACTGACAAATCTGGGATCTGTATAACTGCCAATGAATTGTACGATATGGCCGTGCTTCAACTTTTTTAGATGTGCCAGTTCGTGTTCGAATTCTTTTAACACTTTCCTATCCTTCTTAAATGTACGAGTTCTAGGAATCAACTTCCTAGCGTACTCCTTATAACTGACTGTGCTGACAACTTTGTCAACATACCCGTATCCCCCCTGCCCAAGCTCTGCAACTTTTATGAAAGGAACATCATCGGAGTGCGAGAAATGCTTATGTTGTCCAGTCTCTCGTTCGAGGTCTAAAGACTTGGTCAGAACTAGATGCTGGGTTCGAAGGAATAGGTCCATAGCGGAGGGACTGAGCGAACTGGGTAAAGTCTTATGCTCGAAAGGGAACCAGTAATCCGTGATGCCTTGGGCGAGGAAAATGTCGATGGTAGGCAGCTGGTCGATGAGACGTAGAATTGAATAAATTCTGGGTATTCGACTCCATTGTTCCCTTCCATTGAATCGAAGTACATCGGAAATGCCACGAAGATGGGTTTCTGAGAGTTGTTCTGACAAACTGCGTTGTGTTGGGTTGGAACCATTGCCTGGGAACCAAGCAAACATGGCAGTCTCGATACCCTCCGAGGAAGCTGTACTTTGAGGGACACTGCTGTCACCCTGCCGTAAGGGAGACGATTGTTGAGCAGACTTCATCGTCGCTAGTAGGTGCGCATCTGATGGGCTACGATCTGCACGATGAAACCTCTATGCCTAGACATACTCGGGTCAGGACCTTGAAGGAGCAAAGTAACTCTGAGTATGAGGCTCTTGTTTTGATTCTGGAGCTGCAGCCTACCTGACCCGAGGAAGCTCAGCCATCTTTGCCCTCGAGGTTGCCGGGGTTAGGTACCAAACATAAGCGCCCACGCCCGGTCCAATTAAGTTCTAGAACCCATTGGTGAAAGCACAGCTCAGAAACCAAATCAAAGTCCGGGGACTTCAAATGATTCTGATTCTGATTCTAATACAGTCGTTCGGTTAAACCTCTCAGAATTAGAACTTATAATATAGGAGTTGTTCGGTTGCAAATGGGCTCTAGATCAGAATCTGTTCGATCCGTGCGCCCTTTAGTATCGCCCGTTTTGTAATTAGTGGCGGCTACTATCGTGGCTCAGTCGAATCTGTGATCGAGTCGATCGTTCCGTAAGCCTCCAGAAGAGGTTCCAGATTTAACTTCGCATAATCTATGATTGACTTTGGTGAGCGATTCGAGTAACCCCCTCTGCCACCAGGCCTCTATCGCAACTCCCTGCTTTGGTGTGGTAGTGGAGCCTCCCCCTCAATCAACGCCCTCCCCTCGATCGACGTTTTCTAACCTTCGCCAGCCCCCCGCACAAGCCGCAGAAGAGTTACCGCGACGCCCGCGACGCCTACAGGGCATAGGATAAGGCTGGCAAATGCGAGAGCGGCATCGCGATCGGGGTGTGTAGAGTCGCCATATCACAAGAAGTCGTCACTTTGGCGTGTATGCGAGAGCTCTAGAATCAATATGGAATAGAACGGGAGCTGGAGGTTGCATATCCCTTCGTGTGGCAAAATGCGATTTTTGATTGGGGCGTATTTAGCCTTCCTGCTCAGCCTCGGTTGGAAGGATGCTTTGAAAGGTCACCATAAAAAGGTCATCAAATATTTTTTTTTTAAGAAAGCTGGGCAGGAAGTCGTAATACATAACGTCATGGTTATACGTTCCTGGCACTTCTCTATTGACTACCTGCTAGTTATATAGGAAAATCCTCCCTTAAAGCCTCAAATGCAAGAAATCGTTGCCACACGAAGGGATTGAAGCGGTGCCAAGAACCTCATTTCAACTACTGTATACGGTATAGCTTGCAAATTTGACGCGCTTGCCGATGCGGAGGAGCTTCAGATTCAAAAGTCGTCAGATCTACCAAACAACAGCCTCATATTCAGATATGAGCTCCAGATCGGTTATATTATGGAGCCTTCATATGCACTATGAAGCTGCAACCGAACAACTCCTTTTAGCCACAAATATTTTGTTATTCCTTTCACCAAAAAACACGCTATTATTTAGAACTGTGCAGAGCTCCACACGGGGGCCTCGCATCCCTTAGCACGATGAAATGTGCCCTACGGTTATCGATAAGAGCCAGCCAATAGAATCAATAGGATCAAGGCTCCGTGATAGGCGTACTTTTGATTCTGGTGTTCGCGCACAGACCACCTTCTCATAGGATCCCATCGTGCTAAGGGATAGGGCTTCGTGTAGAGCTTCTTGTAGAGCTAATGACATGCAGGCTTGCAAACATAGACCACGCAGCAGCCTATCAAGATCTTTCCAACCCCCCAATTAATTTTTCTAGACCTGCTAAAGCTCTCCAGAAACCCTGGCAAAGAACTTGAAAAACTGGCGCTGCGTAACAACCTCCAACGATATTATTATTAACGATTAAACGTTATAGGACGTTGCTAGCTGGACTTCGGGCGTAAAAATAAATGTCCAACTCGAACGACAGGATGTGTCCGCGGCACTCTAAGTGCAAAGCCCTCTCACGCGCGCCCGAACACCGTTGCTATGCACCCATATCCCAAGATCAAATCATCCGGCTCTACCGCGCTGCGCTGAACGCTCCACAAACCCTTGCCCTACCCAGCCAGAACGGAGGTAAAAAAAAGGAGGGGGTGAATTAACAGCAATTATTCCTTCTCCTCCTGCCACTCCCACTAACCCGAAACACCTCCTCCCACTCCCTCATCCCGCTCACCCAGCCCTCTCTCCCCCCTCTTGCCCTCCCTCTTCTCCACCTCGCCCCCNCCACCCCCTCAGCTCCCACCCCCATAACCCCACTCTTCACACTGCCTCCATCCTCTGTCCCGCCCCATCCTCCACTATCCCCATACTGGATCCCGCTGGCCGGATCATCAGGATCGATCTCGCCCAGCTCGATCTTCGTCAGTATAATGCGCGCCAGCCGCTGAAACAGCTCGTCGACGCCCTCGCCCGTCAGCGCGGACACCTCCACCGCGACGGGGATCCCCAGGCTCGACGCCCAACGCGACGCCTCCTCGCTCGACACCTCGCGGCCCTCGGGCGCCAGCGTCGCCGTGTTCTGCACCCCCAGCCCTAAGCCCCGGCTCGGCGGCAGCGACTTGCGCGAGTCGAGCGACGACGGCGTCAGCGGGATTGCGCCCGCCGCCGCGGCTACTGCGGCGTCTGATTCATCCGCGATATCCGTCTTGTTGCCCGTGAGGAGGAGTGTCAGCTGCGGGCTGGCGAGGGCGCGGGCGTCGTTGAGAAAGGTGGAGAGCGCGGCGAAGGAGGCGTGCGACGCGATGTCGTAGACTAGGATTGCGCCGGCTGCGCCGCGGTAGTAGGAGCGCGAGACGCTGCGGAAGCGCTCCGTGCCGGCCGTGTCCCAGAGCTGTAGCTTGATGCGCTTGCGTCGTGGGCCGGTGCCGACTTTGACGATTTTCGAGGCGAATTCGACGCCGATTGTTTGCGAGGAGAGGATGCGCCCTAAGAGTGTGAGTGGGCGGGTGGGAGAAGGAGAGCGAGGAAGGATTACATTCGTTTTTTATGAAGCGGTGCAGGATGCAGGATCTGTGGGTTTTGTGAGATTGAGGAGCTTATCGTGGAGGGGTGGTGGTAGAGGAGGGGAGCGTACTTTCCGCAGCTGCTTGGTCCGAGTAGTATGACTTTGGCTAGGTAGTCATACATGCTGCCGAGCTCCTGGAGCAAATGTTAGATTGTAGTCACGAAGGATATCACAAAGGTTGAGTGAGTTACCTGGTCTCTCATGGAACCAGAATTGGTAGAGGCCGTCGACGGCGCTCGTTGGCGGGCCATGGTGATTGCCGCGATAAGGCAGGGAACGCCACCAATTTCGGCTGTGGCCTCTTATGTGGTTTAGCAATTTAGAGTAAAAGGCTGTGGGAGGAGAGATGAAATTACGGACAACGAAGTCGCAGGCTCGGAGGCGACGATGCTTTCCTTGCAGAGGAAACAACGGCAGCCAAGCGGGCTGAGCGAGACGAACCGTCATCCTGGTCGAGAGCACATGTCATGGAGCAAGGTTCAGGGCCGTTCTTCAAACATCGAATAAAAACATGGCATTGTCAAGAAAGCAGTCGCAGGTACCATCTATGGGCCACGGGTGGTGTTTTATTAATGCCCTTGCAGCAGCGTGCAGACGAATCGACAGCGATCAAGGCTGCCTACTCTGACAGGGCTTTCCCACCTTGACGGGCAGCCTGGCTGGCTTTGGGCTAATTTTTTGCAAGTCTCCACGCCACGCCAAGTCCTCCTTTCTGCCAGATCCTTCTACGATCCCACGATGCTGCGAAAGCGGTGAAGGTCAGATGATGCTAGTACAACTATAGTAGGTAGGTAAAATGGACTAAGCGGCCTATGCCTAGATTTAGGAGTCCAACGTAAAAATCAGGTACAGTAGTCTTTCCATCCAAGGCCGCCCGTAGCCCGTCGCCCGTCGCCCGTCGTCGAGGCATAAAAGTCACTCACGCCTCCCATTTTCACTTTCTGGTCGCGTGCGTCATTGCAGTGCTTCCCACACCATACTGCAATACTTTCCCTATCGTCATTTCCATTTACTGTATTTGTCTCTACCATTCTTGTCGCATTGTCTGGCATATGACTTGGTCAATTCGCTGTAAAGTAGCCCCTTAGTTTGATCGCCAGGCTCAACATGTCGTGGTTCTCACGCTTCAATCCGACGCCCGCTTTCCCGTCATACACTGGGCCATACAAGGTCGGTTCCGTAGACGTCGAAATTCCCGCTGCAGACCTCGACTCTCCAAGCCCTGCGCCAAATTCTAGCCTAGCCACGGTCGCCTTCCGAATTTTCTACCCGTGTGAGCCTTCGTCGCATGAAAGGCCGGTGAGGTGGATACCGAATCCGCAGCGCGGATACGTGAGCGCATATGCACGATTCATAGGAGCCAATTCTGCCTTCTCCGACATTTTTGCGTAAGTATTTCGTTCCCTTTCGTTGAAATTGGATCACTTCTGACACATTACAGCGTCTTACCTCAACTGCTGTACTACGTCACCATCCCCGTACACCGGAACGCTCAACTGCTCGAGCCACCCACACAATCGAAACGATGGCCAGTCATGNTATTTTCCCATGGTCTGGGAGGCTCGAGAAACACATACTCACATTTGCTGGGCTCGTTGTCTAGCCACGGTATCGTGGTCATTGCTCCGGACCATAGAGACGGGAGCTCTCCGATAACATACATTCGAGCGACGGAAGAGTCGGAGGCGAAGACGATCGACTACAATCGGATTCCCCATACGCCCTCGCCAGAGGTATTTGAAGAAAGGGACGAGCAGCTAAAGATTAGGCTGTGGGAGTTGGGCTTGATCTATGATGTACTCCTTAAAATCGATAATGGAAGTCCTGTTAAAAACCTAGATCCTAATCAGAGTTCCCGTTCTCGGAAGCATGAACATAACGAGATTTTGTCCATGTTCCGTGATATGCTCGACGTGCATCAGCCCGGTTCAATAAGCTGGGGAGGCCACAGTTTTGGTGGCGCAACAATGGTTCAGTTCGTCAAATCTACATTCTATCATACTTCTCCAGGAGAGAAAGTAGATTATCTACCGCTATTTACTCCTTCGAAATCCTCCAGCATAGTCCATCAAATCACACCTGCATCGCCGGTGGTACTGCTGGATATGTGGTGCATGCCCCTGCAGAGTCCCTCCACGAAATGGCTCAGGGACAAACCAATGCCATGCTACGACCCAACCGGGCCCGGTGGTACGGTTCTACTTGCTGTTCTGAGCGAAGTATTTTTCAAGTGGCGTACGCACCTGCAGGAAACCAAGCGCGTCTTGTCGGAAGCGCCCGTTTCGGACACGCCAGTACACACGAAGTCTGGGCCTCGATTTTTCTACCCAATCAATTCAGCACACCTCTCGCAATCCGATTTCGGCATCCTGTTCCCTTGGGTCACGACAAATATTTTCGGTGCAAAGGAGCCCCAAAGAACTCTGAGGTTAAACGTCCGTGCAATACTCCAGGTTCTTCGCGACGCTGGAGTCAAGGTTGCAGATACAAGTCGCATTGACATGGAGGAAGAGAAAGCTAGTCTCAATGAGGTTGTGGTCTCAGAAGGCAAGAACCAAGATTGGAAGATCCTCGATACCAAGAGTGGTAGTGTCAGAGGCTGGGTCGCGCTGACTACCGACCCAGATCCCGTTGATGATGCAGAGGAGACGGAGAAGGTATCGAAAAGCCCTGCCGCTGCGGTGGCAGAAGGGGAAGCACTCGGGGAGATTATAAAAGGAGAGGGGCTATGAACGATCTCATTTGTATTAGACTGGTTTATCTAGATTAAGCGGTGCATATCATCTACGGAGTTTTTCATGATTACGACGACATGGCAGGGTGTTGATAAGGTCTTTCGGAATGGCGATACGAGTATATATGTAACATACGTGGCTTTGTGTTGATAAGATCGAATGCTTTACCATTATAACAGCTGATTTGATCGATCTTTGTCACTATAAAACTTTGCCTCAATTAGTTATTGCTATGATCGACACTTGAGTGAGCTTTAAGTTTAGTAATACGTATACGAGCTAGTCGCGTGCACAAACCAGCCTAGATTTCCGGGTATGACCAAGACTGCAAGAACCTTCCAGAAGATATAAGAACCTTCTAGTAGATTAACGCATGATAAATAATCCCCCTTTATGAACTTTACATATGATCAAAGTTCTGGAGTTAGATTCACTGCTTGGACGCCTTAAGTTTGCATACAATCGAAATCTCTTCTGAGCCGACACAGGTGGTCCGAGCGTCCGAAACCTCAACTTATTTAAAGCCACAAACGTACACAGGCACCGAAACAACTCGCTGTCAATCTTCAGATATATCTGAGTTTCCAACAACTCTCGCTCCCAATTGCAATGCCATTATCTGGTCAACACCTCTGCATCGCGTAAATCTATTACTAGCAACTCATATCGCCAACAAACAACGCGAGTTTCTCACACGAATGACACTATCCAACCTGCCTTTCTTCTGATCCCTCCTATTCACCTCAGTCACTGCAATTATACAAAATTGACGTCACCGTTGGGACGCTATTTGATCCACCGGTTTAATCTTCGTTCATCTATCTACTAGTGAACGACCTCTCATCCTTCCATAAAACTTTCTCTCACCTTTGTTCTCACCTCTACCTTAAGTGTAGCGTTCACTCAGACATCCAGCCACTTAAATCACAACCCCTCTTACAGCCACAAAGCGCAGACGCCTAAGTAAGTTAATTGCGTTATACCCTACTCACAGAGAGGTGAGAAGTACTACCAACGATCTACTTCAACCCATTATCGTCCCTCTAGCATCTCGTCTCGGATACCATAAACTACGGCGCTTAGTGCTGTCACTAACTGCCACAGATTGTCGCACGCAGGCACACACGTAGACCCACGTAGGCCCACGTAGCAAGCAGGGTTTCTCTTAAGCTCCCTTGAATTCAAGGAGACTTAAGTACTTCTTCCTCTACTTTCCTAGGCATTTTAGTGGTTTGAGGAGGAACTAAACTCTAAAATCCTTAACCTAGCGGAGCTTAAAGACCTCCCGAGCTAGATCCAGGGAAGACTCACCCTAGTATACTCGCTCAAGAAAGCATCCCCGCAAAAAATAAATCATTGGCTACCATCTAAAGTCCTAGAGAAATTCCCCGATAAATTTCAAACTTTATCAATACCAAGTGTGAATCCATCAACTCTCCCTTGTCCAACTATGGATTATGACTACCATGCGGACATAGCCGCGCGCCGTGCAAAAGTCTTGGCGAAGATGGAAGAGCAGAACAGGATTCGAAAGTTGAAAGAACAAGAGGAAGCCATGCGACGGGCGAAGGAGCAGGAGGAGAATGACCGGAAGGCAAGAAAGCAGGAAGGGAGTGGCCGGAAGGCAAGGGAGCAGGAAAAGAGTGTACGAAGGGCGAAGGAGCAGGAGAGTATCCGAAAGGCCAATGAGCAAGAAGAGGTCATTCGGAAGGCCAAGGGGCAGGAGAAGCGCATACAGCAAGGATATACTCCTGGCAATTCAGCTTCCCCGGTTCCTTCATCAGCATCCACACTGAATCCCAAAATGAAGCGCTTGTCACTTGAGGTTGTGGCTAGCCCAGAGAGCCGGAAGCGAGATCGAAGCATCTCTGGAGAACGCAGGAAGGTGCGACGTCACAAACACATTCTGCTAAGCTCTCCAGAACCAGACGCCTCCTCTCCAGAGCTGCAACCAACTTCGACGATGTCAGCCAAGCAAATCAAGCTTTCGAAGCCGGTAAAGCCATCGATACCTTTAAGGCCTGGGAAGAAGCCTAGATTAGATGGTAATGAGCGAAAAACAAGTGCAAGCGCAAGTGCGAAAGCTTCCCCAAATGCGCAATCCCCATCCCCTGTTGAAGGCCAGCCTCCGGAGTGGTACACCAAAATTGGGGACGGGCCTGAGATAGTGCTGGTTAGGAGAAGATCGGCGAATATACTGACAGCCCTCTCAAGGTTCAAAGATGCCATCAAGGAATGCGAGAAGCCTCCAAGATACTCAGACCCCGTTCTGTTGTTTCAAGCCCTCCGTGAGCAGCTCCACAACCTAGAATTTCTTGCGGTAGACAAGTTTATCCTAAGGGCCGCACGTCTACTGGACAACCGAACTGGCCTTCCGAAAATATTTAACCCAAAGTACAGCGAGGGCGTCGTGTACCCCTGGGACATCCGTGCGGACGCCGAGCAGCTGCACAGCAGGTGGGTCATGCAAGTCTTCGACACAGATCTCCTCCGTGGCATCGTCCAAGCGCGGCAGAAGGGCAAGCAAGACAAGCGCAACGCCGACAGCATCGACCGGAACTTCCCCGGGCGTCAATTCGCCAACTTCTACGGCCAAGGCCACCTCGTCAACGGGCAATGGTGGCCCACGCAGCTCTGTACCGTCCGCGACGGCGCGCACGGCGCGGCGCAGGGCGGCATCTACGGCGAAGCCGGCAAGGGCGTCTACTCGATCGTGCTGTCCGGCGGCAACCACTACAGCGACGTCGACAAGGGCGACACGATATGGTACAGCGGCACCGACAGCAAAGACGAGACGCCGACTGAGAACACGAGACGCATGCTCGAGACGCTCGAGACGCCGCCGCCCCTCCGGCAGCCGGTCCGCGTCATCCGCTCCTGGAACCTGCGCAAGGAAAACCCGTACCGGCCACAGCGCGGCTTCCGCTACGACGGCCTGTACGACGTCCAGAGGTCGAAGGTCCTGGATGGCTCGAAGGCTATCCACGCTTTCTACCTCGTGCGCAGGGATCACCAGGATCCACTCCGGTACCAGGGCGCCGAGGCGCGGCCGACGGCGCAGGAAATCCGAGAATACGATAAGTTGCGGATCTTGGAGAGGGGTACGGGGTCGGAAATTGGTTGAGTGGCCCTTTTTTGGCTCCCCTGATGCGTTGCTGTTGGGGGTTTTTTTCGCACCGGTTCCGCAGACCGTGCGGCATCCGGCGGGGAGGATTTCTGACTTGCGTGGTTGGCGGAGAGCTCGTGGAGCGGGAATGATGCGGTGATGCGTCGCCTGTGTGGGTTCGAAACTTCACAGCTGGCAGGGAACTGCTTTTGCTTCTTTCTCTTTTGGCTTGTGACTTTGGCTTATGAATGGGTTCAGGGAGGTTTGTTCGTGGGGGCTTTGTTGTACGATGAGGGTTTGTGTTGGGGGTTTGGGAGGAGCGGGAGGAATGGAACTAATGTGGAATTTGGTTTTGGGATGTTTGACTGCAAGGCTGGTGTTGTATGGAGAGCAGCTGTTCTATCTGGCAGCTTAGTGAGGAGACTCATTTCTCTTATGATGGTCTTCTTCCGGTAACGAACGGCGTCTTGGAGCATAGGCGGGGGGGATAGCAGTTGGTCACAATATTTCAGGGCATGTGGATATTTGGCTTCATGATGGGTATGCTTGGCTTGGCTTCATGACTAGACTACGGGCCTTGGAAGGGCTTGTGGCTCTTTTGTTGCTGAATGAATGAAATAGACTTCTCACTGTCTCTCGACTCATGGTGCATGGTGGGTTTGAGTGATGTACCCTTGGCTTTGAGTCATGTGTCCGGTCGACTTGCCCTTTAGTAAGGACCGGACAGCTATGATACTGTATCTGAAGCACTCAAGAATGGGATATGCAAATGAACATTTCTGGCTCTTTAAATATCTCTAACTAGGGTCTCAGGTCTTTTGAACATACCGGGAGCATTGGTCATGACCCAGACTAGGAGCAGCCTTCCTAGATTCATGTGATTCGCCAGCGACGGTCTCCACTTCATAGTTTCTTCCTACACACTACGTACACCATGACAGTGATCGGCGAGAAGAATGCCAATAATCTAACACGGGTACAGCAACAACTGGCGCGACTGTTTCCGCTGAGCGAGTCCTGTCCATTCGCTCACCATGCCGCAGAGCTAGTGTGTTGGAATTACAAGGTCATGGGGTCACAGCGGAGGTATCTTGAGGGTCTAATTAATGATAGAGATGACGCAGACGATGAACATAGATTGATTCGTGATGCAGTAGATGCAGTAGATGCGGTTGATGTCTATATAGATTACATGCGGACTTCGACCTCGCAATGTGTCCAGAGCTTAGTCAGCACCTCTCGCTTAATTCTGACATAGTGACTCGCCAATAAAACGTCATAACGTAGTCGGTAAGCAAGTGGGCCATGTAAGCATCCGGGCCACCGCAAAACCCCACCAAAAAACCCAAAAATCGGTCTTTAATATCTTAACAACGGCTTAATAATAAATTATAAAATTTTATAATTAGACTCTTATACTTACCTTAAGACCTATATTAAAGTTTTAAAGTAATTTAATAAGTGGTTCTTAAGATATAATAATTTGGCTTAGATTTAAGAGCTAAATCTTAATATATTAATAATGGCTTAAGTAATTACTCTAAAACTCTAATAGAGGTCTTAAAGTAAGTATAAGAGTCTAATTATAAAATTTTATAATTTATTATTAAGCCGTTATTAAGATATTAAAGACCGATTTTTGGGTTTTTTGGTGGGGTTTTGCGGTGGCCCGGATGCTTGCATGGCCCACTTGCTTACCGACTACGCGAAACTAGCGCAAAGCTTCATCACCTTAACGGAGTTCTATGTAAACGAGATGCGCGTGAATAACCAGGCAATCAGCGAAAACCCCACGGGCCAGGACGGTAAGAAGAAAGATAAAATTGTCATCATATCTTGTTTTCCTGAGAGCACCCTAATTATATACAGTACCTAAACGGCTCGTGCACGCGACCGGCTCGTGCACGGTTTTTCCTCACCAAAATATACCAAAATACACCTTTTTCTACTACCTATAACTTTATAACCTTGAAATAAATTTTTATAAAAATTAAAATATGGTTAATCAAATACTAGGGTTATAAAGGTGACCCTAGTCATAACTAATTTAAAATTTAAAAATTGCTAATATATTAATTTAGTGGTAAATAATTAGCAAAAGCTATTATAAGTTATTATATTATTAGTAAGAAGTCTTAAAGCTATGAGTGTATATAATAGAGTGTATATAAAGTTTTTTTTTAGGCTAATTGTTGCCGTTTGCAGCAAATTGCCGTAAACTATACGGTTGCGGCGGTCGTATATAGCTGTTAGCAATTTGTGTAAACCGCGCGTTTTATAACAAATTTACAGCATCTAATAGCAAATTGCGGTAAAAAGCTTAACTACTAAACTAATACTAGCTTTTTGCTACCCTATAAATAAATAGTGCGCAAACTATATATATTATAAAAACTATACAAATTATAATTATATAATTATATTATATAATAACCAAATTATTATATATTCTTATAGATTACTATAATATACTTTTAAATATAGAGATATTTACTTAAGTAAGGGGGAAGCCTCTTATAGAGGCTCTAAATTATTAATTATTAGTATTCCTATTAGCGACTTAGTCAATCGAGGCACGAGCACGGCAAGAGGGATGCGCAAGCCTATACGATTGGATTGTCTATAAACGAGGATCCAAAGCTAGAGAAAGGAAAGGAGAAGAAGAGTAGCACCGCTCGATGTTTTATACGATCTTCACGTCATATAACCGCAATCTGCGGCAATCTGTGGCAATTTGCTAGTACTATAATATTACCCCCCCCTTTATAAAAGCCTACCCTTAGGCTTTATAGTCCGTATTACACCTATAGGGTGTTCTTATCCTTATATTCTTCTAGTAGCTTATTATCTTTACTATGCTAAGCACTTTATTTACTTATCTAGGTACTTTAGGGGTTCTAGTTTATTAGGGAAACGGCTATAAAATTCTTAAAGCTTATAGGGACTGCTAATAAAGTTCTATATAGGGTACTAGGTAGGATCTAAGTTATAGCCTTTTTAACTAATGTAGTACTTTAGCGTTCTCCTTACTAGTTTATAGGCTAGTATTTCTTTAATTTCCTATTTATTGTCGCTATTAACTTAAATTAGTAAGGGAGGTTTATTCTTTTATCCGGGTAATAGGTTATCTATAGCTTTCTATAGCTTATCCGGTAAGAAAATAAAGTAAACCTTTATTAAATCTAGGAGCTTTACTTTATATAAGTTGCTTATTTTCTTAAGGACCTTATATAGTCTTACTATCTAATTATAAGGTGGCTTTATAGATAGGGGGCTATAAGGCACAATTGTAGGAATAGGATAGATTAGTAAGAGAGATAAATCCTTAAGAAGGTAAGGCCTCTAGGATTGTAGAGACTATATACTACGGGTACGTGCCTCTAGTATATAACCGGCGACCATCTAAGGGGCGTCTGGGGGTTATCCTAAGGGCAACCTAAGGTGTCCGCAATAATATCCCTTATATTGCCCCCCCCTTTTTACAGCTAGCCCCTAATCGCTATTACCTTACAATAGGGAGATTATAAAGGCTCGTCCCAGAAGGGGTTTAGAGAGATATTAATATGCCGCTGTATATTATCTATCTATTTAACCCCTACTTTAAACTCTTAAAAAACCTTAATAAGAAAAATATATAACTGGAGAAAAGACGCGAGGATTGCTAGGAGATCTATTGGAAGCCTACTGGATATATACTAGTAGCTACTTAGGCTAATATAAGGATTTTTATACAACTCTACTTCTAAGCCTTTATACTGGTCTGTAATTAATTATAAGTATTATAGGTAATTTAGTGTTCTAGTATAGTTCTGTAAAAAAATTTGGTATAAAATTTAATATATAGAGCTTTAGCTTGCCGTTGTCTTTAACTGTTAAGATATAATCTATAATCGTTTTATATAATCCTCTATATTACTAACACATTATTCCTATATCTACCCTTAGGCTATTAAATACGGTTAAGGTATTAATTACTTAATTAAGGAGACTTATCTCCTAAGATTTAGTATATATGCTTTCAAATCTAATAGTTCTGTGCCGTATATTTAGCTTAGCTCTACTACCCAGTAAACAGGAGGGATACTTTATAATAGCACCTATAGCTATTATACGATTATTAAGAACGTCTATAATGTTATTCTTTAATACTATAGTATCGTTTTAGGTATAATTTAACCTATATATGTCTTTAATTGACGTCTTAATTGCCTTTCCCTAGCCGCATTATTAGTTTTTATAAGGAAGTAATAGCTAGATAGCTTATACGCGTGTTTCCTTTCTTCTAAGTGGCGCTATTATAACATAGTTATATTAGTAAGGTTGCGGCTATTTACTAAAAGGGTATTAGAAGGTATAGTATAAAGATACTTTACTTATTAAGCTTAATCCTTTTCCTTAATACCTTACTTTCTATTACTAATCTTCGTCCAATTTTAGGCGTATCTTTAATATATTATTAAGATTTTCTTCTTTTCTATTAATAATTTAATATACCTCTTTGTTCTTCTACTAGCTACTCTTTTAAGTAGATTCTATAGTATATTCTAGCCCTACCTCCGCTAACTTGCAACTAGTGCTAGTCCTACCTAAATAATTTTGCCTATACGTCTTTAAAAGACTAGAAATCTAATAATAGGATTTTAAAGGCTTATAATAAGACGTATTGCGTTAAATCTAATACCTTTAGTCCTTATAATTAATACATGCGTACTAAGAACGGCAGTTATATTAAGGTAAGCTTTTCTATTCTTAATAGATTTCTATTACTAACTTTAAGCTTTAATAGCCTAGGCCTAAGTAGCAACGTTCTTTTAATGTTTTTAACTACTATATTGCCCGGGCTCTCTCTTATTCTAATATAAATGCTAAATAACTTAGTCGAATTTAAGACTATACTATAGCTATCTATACCGCCTATAATTCTTAGTAAGCTAGCTAGTAACGCCTAATATAAGAGTAAGGTTAGTATACTAAGGATAGGGTAAGGAATAGGGTTAATAAGAAAAAGGTTACTATCTACTATAGAAAGGAGTTCGCGTATATACGTTAAGTTTTAAAAGAGTATAATATAATATATTACTAGGTAGGTTACCCTTTAGGTATCTAGCGGATAGGTAACTAATAGTTGCTATAGTAAGGTCTGGGTAGTTCTGGACTAGACTAACTAGCTAATATCTCTATTTATTCCGGGCTTAAGCATGTCTTTATTAACTATAAGCTAACGCCCTAAGAGCTTTATTAGTATTAGTTTAGACCTAATATTAGTGTTAAGCGTTTAAGAATCCCTACCCCTACTAAGGGGTCTAGATCCTATTCTTATTAGCTATTACTTAGTAGCCTAATAGATACTAATCTTGCTCCTAAGGATAAGGTATAGTGGCTTTTTAGGTTAGGCATTTGGAATTTATTCTTATATATAGTAGCAATTAAGGACCTTAATTAGGTGCTTAGAAAGGCCTTGTAAGGCTTTTAGAGAGGGCTTAGAAGCCCTAAAAACAATATTCCTAATATAGATAAATAAATAAAAATGCAATTCTAGTAAAATGCCCTATTAACTCTATACTATATATATAAAAAGGCTAAGGACCCGTTCTGCTTTAGGCTATAGCCCTAATCCTTATAGTTTCCAGAGCTTGTCCATTCTATATCTAATTTAACCTATTTACTCTTTTTACAAGCTTTCTTTATAGGTCGCAATAATACTATAATATTAGAGCGCTTTCTATAATTTATAAATTATAGACCTTAGTCCCCATATTCTTTTAGAATATCTTTATAATAATTAAAGTAATCCTCTAGTTCCTATATAGAGTCTTTAGCGGGCTAGCCTAGCTATTTAACTTTATATTAAAGCTTATTCTTAATAGACTTATGGCATAGCATAGCTTTAACCTTATACTACTCGCCCACTACCTTAAGGTATTTAATTAGGCCTAGACGGAAGTTCTTTTTTAGTAATAGTCTATACTATAGCTCTAGTAGGTTTAGGCTATAAATAGGGGTAGCTAGAGACGGTAGGCTAGCTTACGAATTTATTCCTTAACTTAGAAGGGACCTAGGTATTTTATATTAAGCTTCTTTAATAGTTAACAGGTCTTAATATTTGTTAAACGTAATAGAACCTCATCGCCTGCTCCGAAATGCTTATCCTAGTATTTCCGGTTATACTAGAGTCTTTACTACTTTTAGGCATCTTGCAGGCTCTACTTTATATACTTTTATTACTCCTCCTATTCCTAGAGGTATCCTTATACTCTCTAGTAGATATTCTTAAACTTTCTAGTAGGATCCTATAACTAATTATACGGCCTTAGCTAGTAATTATTAAGTATACCATCAAACCCTAATAGTTAAATACTATAGGCAATCTGGATTAGTGCAAACTAATATAATAAATATTGCTTTAAATTATAAGCGTACTCTACATACAGAAGTAGCTTATACCAATTATCTTGCTAGTAGTTTAAATATATTTATAGGTAAGACTCTAGTTCCTAGTACTGGCGTTCTATTTACCCGTCCGTTTATAAATAAAAAGCTATACTATAATAGTGGTCTATCTTTAAATGGAAGTATAGGTCTAACCAGTACTAGCTTATAAAGACGCTGCCCCTATTAGTAATAATAAAGTACGGCTAATCTACTTTAAGAAGGCATTTCTCCTTAATTAGATTGGCTAGCGCTTATACGTTAATTGTTTTATTAACAGGAAGGTATTAAATATACTTTAAAACCCTATTAATAAGTAGAAGGACCGAATTATATATTCGTCCTTAGCTATCTTTAAATAGTAGGAGATCTATAATAAAGTCTATAGCGTAATATTGCTATAGCTTACTAGCGGGGGGAACTAATTTAAGTAGACCCTATAGCTTGTGCCTATAGATCTTATATACTTAACATTTCTTATAATAGTTAATATACTCCTTTACTTCCTACTTAAGCTTTAGCTAATAGTATTTGCGCTAAAGTAATTCCACTATCTTAGCTTAACTATAGTAGCCGCCTAAAGGATTATTATAATTCTTTATAAGAATCTTCTATCGTAGATTTGCTTCTTATAGCACCTAAACCTTACCACCTTTATATAATAGGCCCACTAGGTCTAGTTCCTAATAGTAGCGCCTAGCAGCTTCCTTTCTATTATATTTCTAGTCTGCTTTTGCATTAAAGGTAGTATAGAAAGCGTCCCTCCGTTACACCTTATAGATAAGATCTATTAACCTTTTAGATAGTTCCTAAGTAAAAGCTATTTTATCTTATACTACTCCAAGTATAAAACTAGATAGTGCTATAGATTTTATAACTCTTTAATACGTGTATATTAGGAAGGCCGCTATAAGGTTAAAGTCCTTTAGTTATTATAGGGCTCCGAGTTCCGATTGCTCTATAGCTTTACTATTAGTTTAAGGGGATAGCTTAGTAATTAAAGATAGTATATTACTATATTTTAAGAATATATTAGGGACGTCCTATCTAGGTATATTTAGGCCCTTATTAGCTATGGACCGGGTACTAGCTAGAATATTAATAAAAGCTAATAGGGTTTACACCGCCTAAGACTTAATACGTAGAGCTGTGGGTGCTTAAGTATTCTATACCTAGAGCTTATTCTATAATATAGGAAGTAAGATATCTATTATCTATTTTCCTTCTCCCATTTTAAAGCCTTTAGTATAGTCTAGCCGTTATAACGGTTTATTAATAGGGTTACTTTCCCCTAGCTTAAATTTAATCTTAAAATTAAATTATATAAGCTCCTTTATAGTTATAAAGTAGCGTAAATTATAATAATCTAAGAGTACACAAGTGGTATAGCTCGCGTGCTTAAGGTAATATCGCTACTATTTAAAGTAGTTAACTATAGCTAGTAATTCCTTATCGTAGGTATAATACCTAACTTTAGGCCCCTAGAATTTTCTATTATAGAATACTATTAGTCTTTAGTAGAGCTAGGTAGCGTCCGGATACCTATTAGGTTATAGTAGGATACTAATAAAGGCAAAATTTAATATATTAGTAATTATTATTAATAGCTAATTTAGGCTAAAATGCCGTAGTAATAAAGCTTTTATAAACTTTACGCGAAGTTCCTAAAAGGCCTTTTAAACCTTTCTGGGCTATAACTATAGTTTATACTATTTAGTTAGTCCTTTTTTTAGTTTTCTTCCTTATAACCTTTAAGCTTTTTACTCCTTAGGTTAGGTCCTAGAAAGCTTCCATAATATAGTTAAATAGGTATTAGGCAACGTCTAAGTAGTTATAAATAAAGCGCTTATAGAAATTGGCAAAGCCTAAAAATACTTAAATATCCCAGTAGCTTTCTAGCTCTAGCCACTTTTAGATTATCTATACCCGTACTAGGTCTATAACTACGCCTATAAGTATTATAATATAACTTAAGAACTTAACCTACTTAGTATTAAAGATATACTTTAACGCCTTGGTATAAAGGCCCTAATTATCTAAATATTCTAGTACTTTGCGGACGTGTTACTTATGCTAATTCTTATTTTTTTTAAGTAGATTAGGATATTATCTAAATAGATAATATATATACAGTTAACTAGTCCCCCTAAGGCTCTATAAATATATAATTGGAATATTATAGGCGTATTGGCTAGCCTAAAAGGCATTACTAGATACTTAAAGTAGCCGTATTAGGTCTTAAAAGCGGTCTTCTACTTATCCCCTTCTTTAATACGGAGCCTATAATAGGCATCTTATAGATTTAGCTTCGTAAAGATCTTCGCCCTAAATAGTCGATCTAGTATTTCACTAACTAGTAGTAATAGGTAACGGTTCTTAATTATAATCTTATTAAGACCGTAATAGTCTATATATAGCCTTACAGTTCTATCTAGTTTTAAAATAAAGAGGATTATCGCGCCTATTAGCGACTTACTAGGCCGGATCCACCCCTTTTCCAGTAAACTATTAAGGTACTTCTATAGGATCTTAAGCTCTTTACGAGAGAGGTTATAGATAGAAAGGTTTAGTGGTTGTTTACTTTTTTTTAGATTAATTATATAATCGTACTCCGAGTTTTATAGTAGGACTTTAGCTCTTCTACCCAAAAATACCCTTAGTAAGTCCCTTAGGCCTACTAGAATATTTAATAAATTAGGGTCGCGTTCGTTCTCTATATTATTATTAGGTAGGTCTTAGAGCTCCCTTAAAATACTCACGGGCAGCGTTATACGCTATAGTGGTTGTTTATATATAGTTGCTACTATATATTGCACCGTTTTATATAATAGCCAGTAGAGGGTAGGGAATTCTTTAACGTAGCGTTTAAGGTGCTGTAGTATACTCTCCGCGTATTATTTAAGCTAAAGTAACCTATAACGGTTAAAGTATCTTATAAAATCTTTAAGATTACCACCTCCCTATAATATCTCTATAACCTATCCGGTAGTTCCCTATAAGATCTCCGTTATAGAAGGGCTATTACCTATACTAGTGTTATGGCTAAGCCCAACCCACTCAGCCATACAAACCACCAAAAAGGTAGCAGCAGTGTCTCGCGACTGGACGGGCTGCCGGTTGGAATGTCTTATAAGCTCTCCAGCCCATACGTGACGTATGGGTAGCGCAAGGCATAACAACTAGGCTTTATACCTATCTTGCTATTAAATAGAGGTTAAATCCGATACTCCTTTGGGTATAAAGTGTATACTATTTCGCCTAGGGCTACATTCTCTAGAATATCCTTTAGGCTTATTAGTAATATACGCCCTTCTAAATCTTTATTATTCTACTATTTAAAAGCTCCAGTCTTAAAGCGTATCTTAAGATCTACTTCTATAAGCTAAGGGTATCTAAGGATAAGGTTATAACCTATAAAGTTAACCGCCTAGAAGGGTTGCGGGCTAACTACCTTAGTACGGTTATATATATTGGCCACTAACACTATAAGCTTATAGGCACTATATAGTTTAATTAATACTTATCTAGGAAGCCTATAATAGGTTTCTACTACTTTAGTAATAGGATAAGTTTATACTCTTTTACTAAATTATATTATATAAGATTAATTTCGGCGCCACTGTTATACAGCGCTTAGAACTAACGTACCTCGCCTATAAGAAGTACCGTTTCTAGCTTAACAGTAATATAGAAAGTCTCTCCTTCCGTATCTTGCCCTAGTTATAGCTAGAAGAGGTCCGTAACTAGGGAATTTTTTAATAGATTATTAGTGCGGTTATCGCCCTACCTACTTTTCTAATAGGATTTACCTTTAGAGTTTTCTCTTAACTTTTTAGAGTGTTTTTATAAAGGTACTAGACGGGTATTAGGTTAGCCCTAGAAATCTTTCCCGTTACTTATAGCCCCTAACTTTAACCCTTTTAAAGTTCTCTTTAAAAACGGCTTCTTTAAAGGTTAGGTCTGCCCTATATTACTACTAAAGTGCCTATACTTTTAGTGACCCCCTAGCTTTTTACTAGAAGAGGTCTAGTTCCTTACTATATTTTTAGCGTTTAGAACCGCTTATTTAAAATCTATATATATAGTAATCTATAATAGAGCTCCTACGCGCTTTATTTCGTTATAAATTACTAGCTTAATTCTAGCCTAGATAAACCCGATCTTCTTCTTCTTATAGATACTACTGCTCTTATTTTTAAAGGGCTTTAGATTTATCTATTAAGCACGAGTTTCTATAAAGTTTATAAACTAGCGGAAGTTATAGCGGTTAAGCTATATCCTATTCCAGAATAGCTCTATATTATCGTATTATATAATATACGGATCTTAAGTCTATTTCTTTAGGAAGGTTTACAGCTATAGCTATATAGTAATTTGCTCTTTATTAAGCTAATTCAATATAATCTAGTTTAGCGATTAGTCTTTAATCTTACTAATAATCTAGTATATACGCTTTTTAGTATTATCTTATATTATTAGTATCTTAAAAAAGTTATCTACTTTATAAACCCAATTATCTAGCTGCTAGGCGTTAGGTCTATAGCGGAGTTCTAAACTATTAGAGGCCTTAGCCAGTTAGTTTATTACGGACCTTATATCGGCAGTAGTACGACTACTAAGGATAGACATAAACGGGTTAGTTAAGATAGTATAGGAGGCGCTAGAACCGATCAAGCTATAGGATAAGGGGTAGCCGAGTTACGTGGCTAGTTACGTTATAAGTTCGGAACGTGGGAATATAGGAACGTGGAAACGCGATATACTAACGTACTAACGTACTAATATACTAAACCCTTTACTATAGGGAGGAGTTATATATTTAAGGACATACGGTCTCTACAGATAGTTTCTCTTCTTTATAGTAAATTTTAGAATATAATTAGAGTTAATCTATTAAGCAACTACTCCACTAGTTATTATTACGTTATTAACTTCTTATTTACCTATATACCTAGCCCATTAATAAGTTTACCATAGTTCTTACTACAAGGCTTTGTTATATATTTACTACTAAGGTTATAGTATTAATAAAGTTAAATAACATGCCACTAAAAGCAGCAGCCATAACAGCGTTAACGGTAGCGACTACCTTAGGATTAGGTAATAACACTAGTATAGTAAATACTAACTCTTAGCTAGTTACCGTTAGATAGCTATAGGAAATAGTTAATTAATTAACAGATAATAATAGGATATTTAAAGAAAGGATTAATGGGATTGGAGTAGCTAAGGTTAAGTTACCCTTAATTAAGCAATTCTTAGGGGAGAAGTTAAAGCTTAAGGGATTTCTTATATAAATATATTTTAAGGTTATATAGAAAGGAGTTAAACTAGGAACGCCTATAGATTAAGTCGCTTACGCAGGATTATTCTTAATAGGAAGAGCACTTAAGTAGTTTAAGCCTTACCTTACGGAGGTATAAGAGTATAGCATAACGACTATTAACTAGGAGGTACGGTATATGTTCTTAAGTTAAAACGGGTTTATAGAATGCTTAACGTAGATATTTAAAGACCTAAAGGTAACTACTATAGTGGAACAAAACTTTAAAACCTAGTATAAAGAACTTTAGTAATTAAGTATATAATATAGTTTTAAATATTAGTAATATAGGTTAAATAGAATAATAAGGCGCTTATAGCATAGTATAAACAGGGACTTAAAGTAAAAGTCTAGGACGTAATTATCCTAATAGAAGATACGGATACTCTTAGAGATTTAATTAATTAAGCAATTAAGATTAATAATAGGATCTACCAAAGAGAGTAGACTAAGAAGAGTTAGGATAAAGTTCTATAGTTATATAAGGCGTAGGGCACGTAATAATAAAGTTAAAGTTAAAAACTATAGTATAGCGTAGAGCTAATAGATCTAAGTAGTACTAAAGAATCTAAAAGATAAAATAAGAAATTATAAAAACCTAGAGGATAAGGATTAAGTAATTAAAGGTCTAAAGAGCAAAGGCTAAACCAGGGATCTTAGTAGTAGAAGACATTTAGGTGGACTCTATAGCAAAAAAAATAGTTTAAAGAAGGAGCTTATATAAATTGTGGAAAATAGGGTTATTACGTTAGAGACTATAAAAGTAGTTAGAGTTACTACGTAGTAAAAGGAATAAGACTAGTAGAAGATATATACGTATAAAGGGATAATAGTATACTATAAGGAACAAAAGAGTGTTTAATTAAGAGTTTTGCGTTTTGTTATAATAATATATACTAAATTTATAAGGACGCTAAGTACGGCGTAAGCTATTAGCTATAGGAGCTAAAATTATTAAAGTTTAGAGGAACTAATAAACTATCTTATAGATTGGATATTAAGGATAATAAATTTAATATAGGTGAAACATTTAGTAACAATAAGGCAACGAAAGCAGCTTACTAGGAGCATATAGACCTTAAAGATATTATATAAGAGGCAGAGGATAATTCTACTATAGAATAGGAAACATTAGTAGGGATTAAGACCCTACTCCATATAAAACTATTTAAGGGTAAAACTTTAAAGAAACTTTCCTATAAAGACGTTAGGTATTTATTTGCAATTAGTTTAGAATATGTTTACTAAGGGTAAGATCTAGATTACGCATTTAATAAACTAACTTAATTACCTTATTTAATATCTCTAGAGGCGGCTTATTTAGGGGGGGTGGTATATAACTATATACCCTATGCGAGGTAAAATAAATATAAGGAGTTTCTTCTAAGTCGTTTAGAATAAAAACGTGAAAAGTAACTTTATAGTCCTAATAGATAAGTTTCCCTAGTCCCTAGGGGTAGTTAATTCCTAGAAATACGTTACAAATATGTTATAAACATAGTTAGAACGTGTTCTAAGTAGGTTATATTTTTTTACTGCAGTCTACCTTCCTATAGAGATTTAATTTAATAACTCTGTATTACTCTATTGCTTTATTACCTATATTACCTAGTTAAATAAGAGATATTAAATACGCAGTATCGTATTTCTTATTTGCTAGTAATACTTTTTAGAAGTACTCTAAATATATTTCTATAGTAGCCTATATATAGGTAAGAAATAAGTACTAAATATTAGTAATATCCTAATATAATTAGTTCTAAACGTAATTTAGTTAGGTTCTAAATATATTTAGGTAAGATAATTATATATAGAGTATCTTTGTTGCTTAATTATTAGTATATAAGCCTCCGTTTAAGAGCTATATATATTTTTAGCTTAAAATTATCTTTAGGCTGATAAAAACAAGCTTATATATATTAACTTAAGTACTAAATAGATTTAGAGCCAGTTCCGTACCTATTTATATTATATTTACAAATATCTAGGTCGCTTCTATTTAGGGCTGCCCGCTCTCTCTATATTAGACCCTACGTCTCTTTAGAAACTATAGTATGTCTTAAAAATTCTAATAAATTCTAAAGATATTCGCACTGTTTTACTCTTAAACAACGCATTATATATTTTTTACCTCTTATATTTAAGAGAGTGGATATTATAGGCTTAGGAGTATATACTTATCTAGTTTTATATTAGATCTAAACGCGTTATAAACTAGTTATAAATATAATTAGAGTATAATTTAGATTTTTATTAACTTACCTATATAGCTTTTTATGTATCTGTGCCTCTTAAGTTAATACAGTAAGTATAACCTTTATTTAGCGTCTATGGGTACTCTAAAAGGCTTAAATAATTCTTAATTATAAGTGTAGTAAGAGGATTAGTAAATGCCTTAGTAAGAAATATAATATAAGAAACTTTAGGCTAAATACGTTTAGAACTAGACTAGAATATATTTAGAATATATTAAAAACTTACCTTAATTTAATCTCCTAGCTATATTTAACTTTCTTCTAGCATACAGTGATGTGCACGACCAGCTTCACCCCCCCCCGTTTAGCGAGTTGCGGATTCGGTTCGGGTATCCAATTTCGCCTGATTGCCGTATGCTTGGCTACAAGAACTTTACTTCTGGCGGACTTGCGACCGGCCTTCCTCCGCAGTGTCGTGATCTTTGTCAAATATCGTAAGGTTTCCACCCATACGGTATTGCCAAATTTCATCGGCAATTGAAGAGACAGCGTTGTATTCGCGTTTTGGCGGCCATAACGGAGGCGTAGTTAAGGGGGAGAGGAGGAAGCGTACGTCTTCAATTTGGTTCTCCTGGCCAACCGCGAATCTCCAGGTCAACTAAAGCGATTCTCTAGGGCAACCAAAAAGGTCCTTGCGCGTAGCCACAGCCGTTCGCTACAATTACTATGTACAGTCGGTGGCAATCAGGCGAAATTGGATACCCGTACCGAATCTGCAACTCGCTAAACGGGGGGGGTGAAGCTGGTCGTGCACATCACTGGAAAATCTTTTAACTTAAGAACACTATCTTCCAAATTAATTTTAAACTTATTTTTATTATTACTAGAGAAATCTAGTAGCTAGTAATTATTAGATAGATTTATTTAAATTAAAATATATTCTAAATACGTTATAAATACGTTATAACTAGTTACCTATAATTATTGGTTCTATTTTGGAGCTAGGGGGTAACGGGTTAGCCACCCAAACGAGACAGCCACCCATTCGAGACAATGCACGGACCTCCCACCAAAATCAAAATCAAAACATCAAAATACTCCTTTACTACACCACCACTTGTCCTCTACTACCCCCAAATCGCTAAATTATAATGTATTTATGCAATAGGGTAGATTTGGGTTGTTGATTTTGATTTTGAATTGAATTGATTTTAAATTGATTTTGATTTTGGTAGGAGGTCCGTGCACTGTCTCGAATGGGTGGCTGTCTCGTTTGGGTGGCTAACCCGTTAAGTTATATGGTGGGATAAGCGATTTACAGGGTCCCCCCCCGTGCGCGCAGCAGCGGTGGCATCTAATTTCGCTTAAGCTTCGCCTAAGTTAGTATGTAGAGCTAGCAGAATTAGATGTAGTGGCCGCTAGGGGGGAGGAGACGTCGCCTTACATTTGAAGCTATTCATAATATCTCTTCCTTACCAATATCGTGATCTTTGTTCTAGATTATGGTGTAACTCTTATCGTCGCCTCTATCGAATATGGCGCCTAATATACGCGAATGGCAATACGTCTTCCTTAAAATCCTTATTAACGCGGGCGCCACCAATTAATAGTGTTATGTTTAAGCCAAGTGCTCTCGCAGAGCTATTTAACAAATTTAACGGAAACTAGAGAGGTATGGAAGGACGAGACTTAGTCGTATATACTTCGGCCTAAAGAGTACGCTAAGCTCTTAGATAATTATTGTATTACTTTACCAACTTAATAAGGCACCAAATCTATATCTAGATAAGATGGCTTAGTATATATACGATAGTTTTAGAGTTATAGTAGGCCCGTAAACAATTACTGCAGAGTTAAGAGTCGCTGGCTAGAGTAGGAAGCTAGTAAGCTATATTCTAAATATATAGATAAGGAAATAACTTACTTATATATAAGGCTTATCGCGTTGCTTTAGAGCGGAGTTAAAAGGACCGTAATTAATACTAGGCTAATATCTTATAGTTTACTATTAAGTAACTTATCTTTATAGACGAATCTAGCGCTAATTTAAAGACGGGTATATAAAAGTCGGCTTAGGCGCTAGTAGGCACAACGCCAATCCTATATACTCCATATAATCGCGGCAAGCAGCGGCTTAATATTCTACCTGCGTATACTGTTAACGGTGTACTAGTATTATTAGTATATAGCGGCTTAACGAACGTAGAAGGATATAATTACTAGATTAAATACTACCTCCTACCTTACTATAATCCTTATCCAGCTCCAAGGTCGGTAGTTGTTATAAATAATGCAAGCTTCCACCATTTAGAATGGATTAAGTCTCTTTTTACTAAGCGTGGTATAGTGCTTATCTATCTACCTATATATTCGCCTAATCTAAATCCAATTAAGGAGTTCTTTAGTAAGCTAAAGGAGTATATTTAACAATATTTTAGATTATAAAGGAGTAAGCCAGAGCTTTGGGGTAATAAGTTTAAAAACTTCCTATAGTAGTGTATAGATACTGTAGGTAGAGGAGTAATAACACTAGAGCCCACTTTAGCTATAGTGGGTATATATAAGGAAGGATTAATAGAAGAGTTAGTAAGTCGTTAGATTTGGGTTAAACCTCATAATCCTTAGCGTAGTGTTTTTTAGTAGGAGTTAGACGTTGCCTTAGTCGGCTTACTATATTATAAAACTCTTATATAAATTACTAGTAAAATCTATATTCTACCCTAAACTTTTAGGCAAAGCTATACTAGTATAAAAAATCTACTGCTTATCTTCCTTTAAATCCTTAATACTACCAGAAAGCTAAGTAACTTATAAAGTCCTCTAGTTCTTAATATCCTAATATACCTATTCAGCAATTGCCTCTAGTACTCCCTTATTAATTATTATATTAACCAGTATCTTACCCTCTTTATTTAGCTTCTACTCCCTAATAATCCTTAAGTCCCACCGCTTCTTATAAGTAACTTAATAGGCGGCTTTAAGATTACTCTCCCACTCTAGGTCTTCTTATACTGAGAGCTTCTGCTAGTTAAAATACTCCCGTAGATTAGCTACGCGATTTAGGCCTTATAAACGAGGTAGAGGAACTATAGATAATAATCTTACAGTTAGGTCTTGCCCTAACGGTAATATAGCTGGACGCCTATACTACCTACTAGTTAGATTAATATAGAATTAATTAACAACGCTAGGAGTATTAGGTATAGGCGACTTAGTAAAGGCAAGTTAAGACTTCTTACTACCTCCTTTTTTCCAATCTTAAAGCTTTTCAAATAGCTTACTATAAGGTGTGCGAATAGTAGCTAAACTATCCTTAATAGCCCGCGCCCACTCCTTAAGGTCCTCCTGCGTTAGCTTATAGTTAACTTAGCAATAAATCTAGCACCAAAAAGAGCCTAGGCACCTCTTCTTATACTCCCACTCCCTATATAGCTCTAGCTAGAGCTCAGTAATCTTTAGGCGGGGGGCTAGAGGACGAGCAATATTACTAGCCTTATGCTGTTTAGATTGCGGTATATTTAGAGGCGTATCCTATAAGGAGATAGTAGCAGCTAGCTGTGTCAATAATGGCTATATTAATAACTGTGCGGCCATTATAAAACGATTAGTAGAGTAAGCGGTAGATTTAGCTTAATTGTTTACCTTAATATATATAAAGCTAACTTTAACTAAGAGCTGCTTAGTAGAGCCGTCTATATTCCGGTGCTTCTTTACTAAGCTTATAAGTTCACTATTAATTAAGCTCTAGCTAGCTTCCTAACTAGGATTAATCTTAAACGTTACTTAAGTCTTATTCTTCTTAGTATATAAAACCGATGTATTACACAACTCTTATATAACGCGACGGCTAGGAAGCTGCTACTTAATAGCCTTATTAATTATAGGCAGTATATTATAACTATATGCGAGCAAAAGGCTTAGGCGAGAGTTAGTAAAAGTATATATAACTATATTCTAAGTCCGTACGCCCTTCTTAAGCTTCGCTAACAATAAGAGACGATAGTTAAAAAAGATACCTCTACCGCTTAGCTTTACCTGCTCTAATTCATACTTAAATTAAAGCCTTGGTGGTGGCTCCTCCTCCTTACTTTCTATTATTAAATCCTTAGGTATTGGCTTAAATACTTATAAAGGAAGTATAGGGGGTCTCCGCGATTAACGCGGGGTTTATATACAGTGGCCAATATTATCTAGATTAAGCTCTGGGTAGAGGTACGGTGACTAATAATGTTATTACTGACTTAAAGGACGATAGGAACCTATATTTAAAAGCTGCGTGAGACGCGGCAGCTGCGGAGGAGCCCTCATTATATTATAATCCTGCAATTAATAGAAGCGTTAAACCTCCTTATAATTTGCCTCCTCCGCTGCCTTAGGATCATTTAATATTTCCTTAAGCTCGCCGTTAGCAAAAGTAGCTNCCTGCCGTAATAGAGGCAACCCATTAAACGCTGTCGGTAGAGAGAAGTTAAGCTGCGTGCCAATCTGGCTACTAAATACGGGCAGCAGAGTCACAACCGTACTTATACTCAAGCTCTGCATCAAGATAGGTGGTTAAGGAATAGATAAGGATAGTATTGGCGACAGTTAAGGCCTTTAATGGGGTGGACAAAAAGGACTTCCAACGGCGGCGGCGGCAGTACGTTTGGAGCTCATATTGACGAGAGGAAGGCTCTATTACACCAAGATCTAGAGCAGATATCACAATATTGGTAAGGAAGAGAAGTTGCGAATAGCTTCAAATGCAAGGAGGCGACGTCTCCCCCCCCCTAGCGGCCACTACATCTAATTCTGCTAGCTCTACATACTAACTTAGGCGAAGCTTAAGCGAAATTAGATGCCACCGCTGCTGCGCGCACGGGGGGCGACACCGAACCTTGCGGACCCTGTAGGCTTGGTTAACCACGTAATCTTATATTTTCAGCTAAGGCTGCCCCGTGCAGGGATTGTGCATTAGCGCTTATGGTAGACCCACCCTTTAGCGTGGTAAGACCGACCTGCATCCACGTAGAGAACGACTCTGTGGAAGAATGCCCCAGAAAATTAATGAAAAAAGGAAATTGCCATACAGGGTCCGGGAGGTTTGGTGTCCCCCCCGTGCGTCCAATTTCGCTTGAGCTTCGCCTAAATTAGTATGTAGAGCTAGCAGGAACAGCTCTGTGCACGACCAGCTTCCTTTGGCGAGATTTTAAATTCGCTACGCGCATCCAATCTCGCCTGATTGCCACCAACTGTACATAGTAATTGTAGCGAAGCCGTATGCTTGGCTGCAAGAACTTCAGCTGTTCGCGATCGGCCTTCCTCCGCAGTGTCGTGATCTTCGTCAAATATCGTGAGGTTCCCACCCGTACGATATTGCCAAATTTCGTCAACCTCTCTGCAGAGACAGCGTTGTATTCGTGTTTTGGCAGGCACAATGGGCGGCAACCAGGCGAAATTGGATGCGCGTACCGAATCTGCAACTCGCTAGGGGGGGGGGGTGAAGCTGGTCGTGCACATCACTGTAGTACGTGGTTAGGGCTTGAGCCACGGCCCACCTCGAATTCGGAGCTCTGAGCTCGATTTTGAAGCTATTCTAGGCTGATCTCCCCTACCAAATTGTAATATCACCTCTAGATCTTGGTGTTTTACCCCGTTGCTTTCCTTAATATGGCTCCAAATATGGGTGACTGGCAGTACGCCTTTATTTTGAAACCCTTCTTATAGCCCGCGCCAGTATGCGTGTATGCGACCGCGTTTGGAGCTTATATTAATAGGAGAAAGAGGCTTTATAACACCACGACTTTTGGTGAGGGAGAAGAGTTCAGAATAGCTTCAAAATCGAGCTCAGAGCTCCGGGCCGTGGCTCAAGCCCTAACCACGTACTACAAGGGGGTAACACGAATTGCTCAGACGCCCTCCCTGCTAGTATGCAGAGGAAAATAAGCGAGCCCCAAGTAATATAGTAGGGCTAGGTTATTTTGTGTACCATACTAGCAGGGGGGGCGTCTGAGCAATTCGTGTTACCCCCTTGTACACCCCTTCCTGCTAGCTCTACATACTAATTTAGGCGAAGCTCAAGCGAAATTGGATGGACACCGAACCTCCCGGACCCTGTATGAGGCACCAGAACTCAAAAATTCAGGCCAGGGACTTGGCCTTACGCCACAATACACCATCCTTCCACCAAACTCGTTCTAGCCGGGCCGAGGCCGCACTGGACTCTCGCGTTCTGTTTGCCATAGGCCTGGAAAGAGTCGCACATGCGGGGACTTATTATCCAAGCCCGTCAATTCTTGTCGAATTTCTGCCTTTCTATGCAGAAATACGCGATAGTCATACCACGATCGAAAGTGGATTGCAGTATTTGATATTTCCTGACCCGGTACAGATTTTTCGCAGTATTGCACGGCCAATACCAAGTCGGACTGAGGCTGGGCGAGTGCTGAAAGACTATGCCATTATCTGATGGCGCTTTTCCCCATTTCGTTAAGCATATCCACAACCATGCAACTACGGCATGATCCGTCCCGTGATCTATTTCAGCTCATCTAACCATGCTTCATTCGGGGTCCAGCTCGGTCACACACTGGGACGCGAAAAAGAGCCGCATGTTGGTGTTTATGAATACCGAGGGAGCCCTCTTCTGAGAACTTTCAGTCTTGTTGCTGCCGCTTTGCATTTGCTGCGTAGCAAAATGTTGACTGCGCTTCCAATTATCCTCGTGCAGCTGCTGGGCTCGGTTCTTGTAGCTGCAGAATCACTTCCCGAAATTACACCAGCTCCTGTGCTTGCCAGACAAGCGCTATCTTCGCGTTTGATCGGATACGCGAGTGAGGATGGTTCTTGTAAGTGATTGCTGCATGAAATTGGTGCCTCACATTGACCGGGGAAAAGACGTTCCCTACACGTGTGGAATCGGATACATCTGGACGACCTCTGGTACCTTTGGCAAATGCTGCTCCACGATCTTCACAAGCTGTAACTTCATAACGAGCTGTTCGGGTCGCTACGTTTGGAACTTGTCAGGGCTAACTTCCTGGTACGTCGGCTTGTGTAGTTCAAACTGAATGTATGCTGACACTCGCAGTACCGACGTCGGCTACTCTTGCAACACCGACTTTGTCTACAAGACCCAGGGAGATGCAACCCCCGTGCTGTGGTTGGGTTGCGCAAGCACCTCGCAGACGGCCTACTTTGTTACACCACCCTCTGTTAGCGGTAATTGATTTGCCCTTACCTCTGAAAGATCATAACTGACATTATTACCCTCCAGCACCCACGACAACCTCCAGTTCCACCACCCGATCCACACCAAGCTCCCCTACCTCCACTACAACGATTCCCTCAAGCAGCACCATCTCCACAATCACAGACACTCCCACCGCGCTTCCAATCACGCCCGAGGAACGTAAAAGCAAAAGCAAAGCCTGGATCGCGGGCCCCGTTATCGGCGGTATTGCTGCTATCGCTATAATCGCAGGTGTCATATTATTCCTGCTGAGAAGAAGCCGATCATCTCAACAAACTTCAGCTGCTGGCCCTTACCAACCACAGCCGAATCCCGAATGGTCAAACCAGCAATCGCAAGCCATGTCCCCGCCCGTGGCCCAAGCCCCCCAGAACTACGGTGCCTATGCCCCGAAACCGCCCATGTCTCCTCCGCCCCCGATGTCGCCCGCCCCGGCCTACAATGCTGGAGCTCAAGGATACTGGCAGCCGCAGCCGCAGCAGGGACAAGATGGAATGTACACGCAGCCGTACATGCATGCTCAGCCTGTCGGTGAGGCTATGGCCCCGGCGCCGAGGGACGGTGCGATGGAATTGGGAGGTCAGGGGTATAGTGGAGCGCCCTCGCCGGCTCCTGCGCCAATGCCGATTCATTCGCCTGTGCCTATACAGCAGCCGGTGCCGGCTGCGAGGGATGGGGTTGCGGAGTTGGGAGGGGCAGGGAGATAAGATATTTCGTAGAGAATCTGAATTGGAATCTAGGTTCTAAGGAGCAATGCTTTTAAGATTCGATTAACGTGGTCGTTGCTATTTCCTATGAGGCACGTCAACGTTTTGTTCATGGGTTTACAGCGTTACGTTACTTCCGTGGGGCCGCCATATGGATATTCTTTTCTGGCTCCGAGGCTTTCTCATAATTTTGACATGTGCGTATTACGATTATCATCTCTTGTCATTCCAAACCTGCTGTCTATCGAAGTGGCAGGGAAGAAATAAAAAATAGAGGAAAAGTTAACCTTTTATAGTTGAGGTTAAGCATAGGCCATAGCCAAGCAAGGCCAAATAAGGCACCTTACCTACAAAGAAAGGACAAGGACCGTGGTAGATCGACACCCCCTAATTAATATTCGCACACCCCCCTTAATTTGGCTTAGCTCCTACCACATCTAGTTAGAACTTACGTGTGTTTAGCTCGTATGCATCTACATCAGTGTAACTGTCGCGCGCCCATACCCAACACATCACCTCACATTTGCCTTACCTCTCCCCACCTTTACTATAGCTCTCAACCCACCCCCCTATAAGGTGTACGACTTTCCAGAGCTTACAATTAATAATATTAACGAGTTTGCAAAAGGGCAAGGCTATGCAGTTACAAAATTCCGATCTAAAACCGACAAGTAGATACTACTAACTACGCAAAAGATATGGCTTGGGCATGCTAAAAGTCGCGCCTATATTAATACCTCTAGAACGCGCTTTATAAGCTCCTGTATAACAGAGTATCCTTTTAAGGCTACATTGACACGTATACCAATTAGATGGAGCCTAGAAGTAAAGGATCTTAATTATAATTACGCAGTAGCCGTCTACCTAACTGCTCTATCGCAACACCGTTGGCGTACTTATAATATAAACAAGACAATTGCTAATATATTAGGCAGTAGTATTAGGGCTAATAAAATACTTATAAATTTACTAAAAGACGTTATAATTACTATTTAAGATATATATAACGAATGGAAGGAAATTAAGAAGAGAATCCTTAAAGGCCTTACCCCTACTTAAGCCTTAATTAAAGCACTAGGCGAGTATAGTGGCGATAATCCTAAATCAAAATACTACTTCGCCCACGAGGAAGACGATTATAATTACGTCAAATATTTATTCTTTGCTTATCCGGAATTAATTAAGTTCTTATATAAGAATCCTAACGTTCTATTACTTAATTACACTTATAAAATAAACAAGTTTAAGATACCCTTTCTATATATAATAGGGGTTAGTAATAATGGACATAACTTTAAGCTTACTTATTACTTCCTACCTAGTAAAATAGAAGCTAATTACAGCTTCATAATTTAACAGCTTTATCTTCTCTACTACCATTATAATTTAAAGCCTAAAGTTATAATTATAGATAAGGAATAGGCTCTTAAGAATATACTACGCATATACTTCTCTAGTGTCCCTTAGCTTCTTTACCTATCGTATATTAATAAGAACGTTTTTACGTACGCGTAGAGTAACTAAGTAATAGACGGAAGCTCCTCCGATAAGGAGAAGGGAAAGGTTTAAGAGTATTGCAATAACTTTATAAAACGCTAGGCAAGTTACTACTGCTAAAATACATTAGAGAAGTTTACTATAGCCTAGCACGAGCTTATAGAAGACTACCGCGACTAGAAAAAGCTTATTAACTACTTATAAGATAAGTAGTAGCTATATTATAGAGAGTTTATTACCTGCTATATAGATCTATTTATACATTTTAGAAATCGGTAAGTTAAAATATAGTATTAAGTAGAGTATTTGCGTAACGTCTTCCTAGTGTTTTATCGCGACTTAAAGGCGCCTACGCCAAATTAAAGCGCTTCCTTTAAGTCTCTACTAGTAATCTACTTAATATTATATTAAATATCGAGAACCTAATTAAGAATGATATAAATAAGCATACGGAGACTCTGGCGCGCCACTAAGATTGCCTATTATATAACGTTCGCAAACTAGAGTTCGATAATATCTTATATAAAGTAATACTCTAGGGCCTCCGTTATCTTAAAGACTAATTAACTCTAGTAAAGTTACCTAAATACTAGCTAATCTATAGCGGCGCATAGACTACAGTATATGGCCTTCCTTACTGCTATACTCTCTATAGGCAGCTGCACTAAAGCTCTACCTTAGTACTAAAAATATAGCTTACCAAAATCGATATACACTGGTGGTTTTATCGCCCTATACTAGATACCAGGGTGGTTTTGGATAATGCGAATAAGCGAGCATAAAATATCCTTTATCTAATAGAATATGCATAAATATCGCAATCGATAAGGATAAAAGTGCCCTGTGCGGAGCTTTTCTACCCTAACCAAGTAGAATAGGACTCGATTCTAGCAGAATTTAGCAGATACTGCAGATATTGCGGATATTACGGATATTGCGGATATTGCAGATATTATAGATATTGCGGATATCGCAGATATTGCAGATATTGTGGATATCGCAGATATTGCGGATACTGCGGATATTGCGGATATTATAGATAGGCGTAAGGTATTATAGGGTCCCTATCTACCTTCCCCCCCTAACTATATAATAGCTATATACTTAAAGAAAAATTACCTATTTCTCTTATAGTTCTTCTTTAATGCCAATTCTTTAAACACTTTATTTTTTTAAGAGTTTTAGGATCCATCTGCATTCTCTCCTATAATACCGTACGATGTCCTCCTAAAAAGACTCTTTCTGGCTTATTACTTATTGCTAGAATTAAGAGAATTTTGATTGCTATAAGCGAGAGCCGTGGCTAGCGTTTTCGTTGCTGTTCTTGAGACCACTACTAAAGTGCAGTTGTTGAAATCTTATATGGCGTCTCAGAGATAAAGTCCTTATACTTGTCCTAACTTTTTGGTTGAAATATTATACTATTAAGATCCTCGGCAATCTTATTAAACTCGTTAAGGTCTTAAGCTGGAGCTAGCTTTTCGTACAATGATATACTTCTAGGCGTAGAACTCCTATTCCGATATCTTTCCCAAAGCTCTTTAACGCTGTTAAGTGTAGGCTTATGCCACTCCTTTTTCCAAACCTGCTTAATATATCTTGTATAATGGGCTAGATAAAGAATAAGTATAGTGGCGTAAAGGGGCAAGTTATCTGTTTTATGGTAATACCTATTAAAGGTATTCCAAGCATTTTTAATGCGTTTAGAGAACTCCTTATTAGATATATACTCCTTCTATTATATATTAGCTAGGAAATAAAGAGGGGAGATAGACTAACCTGGGATTTATTAAGGTGCTTAATTATAACATCTATTGTAAAAAGTATATTCTTAAGCGTTGCTTTATGTCCCTGGTATTTTAGGGTTGCCTGGTAAAATATCTAAAGAAAGCTTTTTATTATATAAAGCGCCTCCCAGTCCTTTAGACTAAGATAGTCCTTTTTAAGCGTATTAAGGTTACGCTTAGTATACGTATTAAGGGTAGACTCTTTCTAAATTGCTACGCTGAGTATAAAATACTAGCTATTCCATCTTGTACGATTATTAAGCGGAATTCTTCTCCCTATAAGACTTTTAAACTCCCTTATACGACTAGCTGAGTTGTGGGTGTGTATAGTAATATTATAAAGCTTTCTAAGTGCGCCAAGCTTCTAAAATAAATTACTCTTCTCTTTCTCCTCTTTTAGATCTAGCTCTTTTCCTTCTTTATACAACTTAATATCATTAAGACTAATTAAGTTTTCGAAGAGGAAAGCCTATATGGTAAGGTTAAGAATATAACCCTAATAGCGGATCCGTTAGTAGACGGGATTCTATTTAATTCCTTCTTCCTAGAAAAGCTAGTTGCTTATTATATAACAGAGCTTATTATTTATAGTATGGTTATCGGATATAACGGCACCCAGCTTTCGCGTAATCCCGTAGTCCTTAAGCACTAGAAGAAGAGTATTCTATTACTCATCCCCGCTATAAAAGGCTACCGTATAAAGGCCAAGAAGAGCGTTTATAAGCTTTTCCTGGCTATTAATAAAATGGCCGCAAATTACGAGGAGAAGGTAATTATTTAGAGAGGTCCAGATATTAACGGAGAGATAAATACTTGTTAGTGTAGACTACAGCCTCTTTTATACGATATCCTTTTGCGATAGCTATAAGTTATAGATCTTTTTACTAACTGCTAAATAGGCTATAGTTATATAGCTGTCTACTTTAGGATTAATTAACTATAGAAGAATATGGAACTTTGGCCACTTAACTATCCAAAATAGTAAGTTTTATACGATAATTAATGTAATAAGGGCCTTATTAATAACTTCCTTATTTAGGACCGCTTGGAGTACTTCTAAATCTAGCTCTTCTATCTTGTTTTAAGATAACGCTTTAAGGTAAAAGTCTTTTAATTAATCCTGTATTGCTTCTTTTATATAACTAGTTTTAGGCTTAACTATAATGCTATGCTTTAACGCCAAGTAATTTTAGAAGTTGGAAGTTGACTATGTAGCGTATAACTCTATGTAGTGTTTACAATAGAATAAAAGATGGGCTTTTTTATTTCGTACGGGCTTATTACTGCCTAGTGGATGGGTATACTCCTATGTTAAAAGAGCTGAGCGACCTCTTGTATTTTTTGATTTAGAGGTATTAATAGAGTCGAGAGCTTCTGATTCCACTTCTAAAGCTATATTTTGTACGATAATAAAGAAGAAAAAGGCGACGAAAATTTATTTGGGGTATGCTAAGACTTATCGCGATAAGATTTATCCAAAACCACCCTGCTAGATACTCCTACCAGCCCACCTATTGATCCTTTACTTCTTATATAAGAGCCTCTAACTATTAAGCGTCGCCGCGGCTGCCTAGTGGGCTCTCGCATTAATATATTAGCTTATTGCGAGCTATCTACATTTAAGCTAAATACTAGATACACTACGCGGTCATAGGCGTAGGTATAGGCGTAGGCGTGGTTATACTTATAGAGGTAGCTTACAGACACTAAGCAGAGGTAGTAGTACTTAAATTAGCTTAAGCTAGGCCTTATAAGCTACTACGTAATCTAATTAATTAACTTAGGAGTAAGTATGTAGTAGTATAGGTAGTAAGTATAGTGATAAGTACGGTGGTGGAAGTTAAGATACTACTACAAGTATATTGCTAAGTATTAGCAGCAATATTTAATAAGCTTATAGAAGTTAGGAGGCCTTGCCCTTTTAACAGAACTATACTAAGGGGTCCTTTAGTATATTCCAACTTTGATTTAAACTCTACTACTTATATAATAATTAAAATTAAGACTTGATTAAGGTAGTATAGTTATAAAAGTTATATTTTAAAAGTTTTGATTTTTATAATATAGATGCTTATAAGCCAAATATATATAAGTTCTAACTAGATATAGCAAAAGCTAAGCTAAATTAAGGGGGGTATGCAAATATTAATTAGGGGGTATACGAATATTAATTAGGGGGTATCGATCTACTATTGTCCTTTATTTAACCATCCCATACTCCAATTTCAATTAAATTTGCACAAGTCATTAGTTCGCTTAATTTATAGAAAATAGTTAATTTTAGAATTAAAAAGTGTTACGGACGCCTTAAGTACGATGTTACGACTACTTAGGGAAGAGTTGGAAGAAGCTAGTTGGTTAATTTAGGCACGGTTTAGGATGGAACCAATAGAGCTATGTAACGAGGAATGGTAACCGAGGTTATATGGGGTGATCTGTATAATCTGTACAATCTATATAATCCATAATAGAGTAGATAGAGCACACGTACATTACATATAAGAAGGATTTNNTAGGAGTANNGTTGTGTATTTAANGNNCCNNAGTCCCTACCTAGATAGTTCCTTCCTTATAGTAATTCTTAGAATATAATTAGAGTTAATCTATTAAGCAACCACTCTACTAGTTATTATTACGTTGTTAACTTTAACTTGCTTACCTATATACCTAGCCTAATAATAAGCCTATCGTAGTTCCTGCTATAAGGTTCCGTTATATAATCACTACCTAATTATAGTTATAAGTGTAGAAAGTCGAACAACATACCACTAAAAGCAGCCACCACCATAATGCTATTAACGGCAGTAACTACTTTAAGGTCGGGTAATACCAGTATAGCAGATACTGACTTATAATAACCTATAATGGTTAGACAGTTATAAGAGGTAATTAACTAGTTAATAACAAATAATGCGGCGCTAGAAGAAAGGGTTAATGGGATAAGAGCAGCGAGGGTTAAGCTACTATCGATTAAAAGATTCTTAGGAGAGAGATTAAAGCTTAAAGGATTCCTTACGCAAATATACTTTAAAGTTACATAAGAAGGGGTAAAGCTACCTATACCTATAGATCGAATAGCCTATACGGGACTATTCCTATTAGGAAGAGCACTTAAGTGGTTTAAGCCTTACTTTATAAAAATATAGGCAAACGGAATAACGACCACTAATTAGGAGGTGCAATTTATATTTTTAAGCTAGAAAGGGTTTATAGAGCGACTTATACAAATGTTTAGAGACCTAGAGGCAGTAACCACGGCAGAAAGAAAACTCTAAGATATTACGTAATAAACCTTAGCAATTAAGTATATAATATAGTTCCAGACGTTAGTAATATAAGTAAAGTGGAATAATAAGGCGCTTATAGTATAGTATAAATAAGGACTTAAGGCTAAAGTCTAGGACGCGATTATTCTAATAAAAGATGCGGATACCTTAAGGGAACTAATAGATTAAGTAATTAAGATTAATAATTAGATCTACTAAAGGGAATAGGCTAAGAGAGGTTAGGATAGAGTTCTATAGTTATATAAGGCGCAGAATACGCAACGACTAAAGCTAAGTTAGAAATTATAGTATGGCGTAGAGCTAATAGACCTAAGTAGTACTAAAGAAGCCCATAAGAAATAAAGTAAGAAACTGTAGAAACCTAAAGGTTAAGGATCTAGTGATTATAGGACTAAGGAGTAGAGGCTAAACTAGGGATCTTAGTAGTAGAAGACGTTTAGGCGGACTCTATAGCAAAGTTAATAGTTTAAAAACGGAGCTTATATAAATTGCGGGAAACAAGGTTATTTTATAAGGGATTGTAAAGATGGTTAGAGTTACTATATAATAAAGGGAACTAGACTAGTAGTAGAGGATATATACGTATAGAGAGATAATAGTATACTACGAGGAACAAAAGAATGTTTAATTAAAAGTTTTGCATTTTATTATAATAACGTATACTAAATTTATAAAGACGCTAAGTATAGCGTAAGCTATTAGTTATAGGAGCTAAAATCTATAAAGTATAAAGGAACTAATAAACTAGTTTGCAGATCGGATATTAAAGACGATAAGTTTAATAAAGGCGAAATATTTAGTAATAATAAGGTAATAAAGGCGGTTTACTGGGAATATATAGACCTTAGAGATGTTATAATAGAGGTAGAGGATAATTCCACTATAGAATAGGGAATATTAGTAGGGATTAAGACCCCACTAGATATAATATCTATCGCTTTGCAAGACGCAAGAGAAGTAGGGTAGTAAACTACTTCGGCACTTAATAAAGGCAAAAAGCTAAAGGCTTAAGACTCTCACAGCGAGATAAGAGACGACTAAGATTTTTAAGATAAGATGAGGCAAACCTAAGGACCTATAATAAATAGTAATCGATAGAGTAGGGCAGTAGCTTAGTTTAAAGATATATAAATGAGCTCGGGACAGAGTTTCCTATAGGCATAAGACTCTTAAGACAAGATAAGTAAGATTTAAGACTCTTAAAACGAGATAAGAACACTAAATAAGCCTAGTTAAACTAAGGTAGGAGCGAAGCTTAAGTTAGAAGCAAGCTTAGAATTAAGAATTCTATAAAACTAAGACTTTAAAACATAAACAAGGACTATTAGTTAGATTAGAGAATCTATAGCATAAATAGTAACTAGACTAGGAGACAGATATATAGACCTAGAAGACTTACTAGGGGAATATAGTATTCGGCCTAAAGATCAAAAAGTTAATACTAAGATTAAAAAGCAGAAAGACTTTAAGGATTCACTTATAAAACGCAAAAAGAAAGAAACTATAAAGGAATTTAGAGCAAGAATTACCTTATAGCAAGAATAGAAACTAGATAAAAAATCTAGCACATTAGGACGTATAAGGGACAGAGTACCTATATAAAGAATTACTAATAAGCCTAGAATAGGCATACTAAGAGCTAAGTAGCTTACTAAATTAGAATAAGAAGAGGATCTAGGGATTCTAACTAGGTTTAAAGAACAACATATAAAGGGCTGTTACGACGTAGTAATAAGAAGATACTTCCTTACGGACGAGCCGTATACACTTTAGTAGCTGTACTAAAAGTGGTATAGGTAGAGGCACAATAATAAGTGGGAAGATTTCTATATGTGGTTAGACGAAAAAGTTATCTAAGACTATCTAATTACGGAAAAAGCGATAAGTTACATTAAGGGAGCCTTAATTATAACGTTAAAAGATCTAAAAGAGCATTTAGAGGACTAGAGAAGTAAGAGACGTATCTTAGTACCTATAAATAAAGTCGCAACGTTTAGATTAACATAATAGAGGTTTAAACTTAAGGATAAAGACGAGCTAAGAGTTAACCCAAAGTACTAGGCATACTATACGTTATTATAGATTGTATGCGTAGATAATACGTATAATATATATAGAGCACCCAAAAACAAGTATTAAAAATATCCTATAAGAATGTATTAGATAACTAAGGAATAGAAATACCGGAACGCTAAGTATATATAAAAATAGCATCTAATAGAAGTTTAGGAGTTAGGTAACTTAATACTTTAGCTAAAAAGATTCCTTACGGAAGAATGCCTAGACGGATAATAGTAGTGGGAATACCCAGAGAATACGTATCTATAGTATATTAAAGATAAAAAGCGAACTAAGTATTGGCTAAAGGTGGACTAAGTATAAATAGGATTAAGTAGCTAATAGTTAGGAAAAGTAGAGGCCCATAAAACTAGAGGGAGCTAGTAGTAGAGCCTTAGACCCTTAAAGGAATTTAAGGATAATACCTAAATTTATAAGTTAAATAGTAAGATTAGCAGTTCGAAGTATTAATAGATAGTAGAGTAATAAGGAACCATATCTTACTAGTAGTAGTTAAAAGAATAGGATTACCACACAGGAAAAAGGAATATTCTTACCTATTAATGATAATTTTAGGAGATCTAATAGCCTACGGAGGAGGTATTATTAATCTTGAAATAGGACCTATTTAGTTAATTATTAAAGGAAGATAAATTAAGATATCTTTTAACATATTACTATTAGGGAATAATAAGGCAGTATTAGAAATGCCTTAGTTATAAGAATATAACCTAAAGATCGATTGGGTTATAGGTTAGGTTAATATTAAAGATACTTAACGCCGCAAGATATAATAATAAGCTAAGTTAGTATAGTACTAAGTCGGAGTAATATATAAAGAGACTAAATAAGGCTTAAGTTATATACCGAAGAGATACTATAAGTATGGCAAGAAACTATAGTCACTAGAAAATAAGAAGCTATTAGAGTATATAGCATAGGATTATAAGATAGAATTAGAACTAGAAATAAGTCTAAGGTTCTTTCCAATCTATAAGCTTACTAAAGAAGAAGGTAGAGCATTAAAAGAGTTTGTCTAAGAAAACCTATAAAAGGGATATATTAGACCATCGCAGTTATTAGCGGGTTATCTAGTACTATTTATACTAAAAAAGAATAGTAAACTAAGGCTGTATATTAACTATAGATAGTTAAATAGCATTACTAGAAAGGATAGGTATCCTTTACCCTTAATTAACGAAATTTAAGACAGGATAGGTAACGCGTAAATCTTTATAAAGATAGATCTAAAATAGGCGTACTATTAGATTAGGATTAAGGAAGGCGATAAATAGAAGGTAGCCTTTAGGTTAAAAAAAGGACTATATAAACCATTAATTATACAATTTAGGCTTATAAACGTACTAGCAACGTTCTAGAAGTATATTAACAATATATTAGGAGAACACTTAGATAAATTTGTTATAGTATACCTTAACAATATTATCATCTACTTAATAAGTAAGGAAGAGCACGGAGAATATATTAAATAGGTCTTAAAGAGACTATAGGAAGAATAGATGCTAGTAGTAATTAAAAAATACAAGTTCTTTACCAGAAAGACCAATTTTATTAGATTTATTATTAAACTAGGCCAACTTAGCATAAATCTAAAGAAAATTAAGGCTATAGTAAATTGGCAAGAACTAGAGAACGTTATATAATTAAGATTATTTCTAGGGTTTTGCAATTACTATAGAAGGTTTATAGTATAGTGGTTAAAGAACATTAAACCATTTACGCGATTAATAAAGAAAGAAGAATTATAGGTATAGGGAGAGGAATAAAGAGAACTCTTTAAGAAAGTTAAAGAGTTATTTACCTAGGAGCCAGTTCTTAAAATCTATTAACTAGAACTAGAGACGGTTATAGAAATAAATGCATTAGACTATATATTAGGGGCATACTTTATATAAAGGTATTAAGACGGATGGTACCTAGTAGCATACTACAGTTAAAAGATAATACTACTAGAGTTAAACTATAACATTTATAATAAAGAGTTATTAGGTATAGTTACAGTACTAAAGAAATAGAGAGCATTCTTACAAGGTATAGAGAAACTATTTATAGTTAAGACGGATTATAAAAACCTAATAGGATTCTTAATAATAAAGAAACTTAACTAAAGATAGGTTAAATAGGTAGAGATGCTTATAAAATACCATTTCGAGATTTAGTATACTAAGGGTATAGATAACACGCGAGTAGATGCTCTAAGTTATAAGGCTAAACTATAGAATAACAAAAAGCCATTAGGGGCTTTACTGCGAAAAGATATAGACAGATTAATTAGGTACAATTATCCAAAGATTGCAGTAACTTAGGAAATTAAGGAACTAGAAAGAGTTTATAAAATATTAAAGAGCTTCTAGGTATAAAGAATTCTAAAAGCATAGCTAGAAGATTTATAGACGGATATATATAAGAATTAAGAAGCGAAGTATATCCTAAGAAGTATAGCAGAGCATTTTATAGAAGATTTCTATAAGGGAATAACTTAAGGACACAATAGAGCTAGGGGCTTAGTGTTAAGACTCTAAGAGGAGTATATTATTAATGGAATCCAGGGGCTAGTATAGAAAGTTATAAGAGAGTGTTTAAATTACTAAAGGAATAAACTAATAAGGTATAAGCTATATAGAGGGCTATAACCTATTAAAACACCAGAGAGACTATAGGAGGTTATATTATAAGACTTTATTATTAAGTTGCTAAAGTTAAGAGACCCTATTACTAAATAAGATTATAACGCAATCTTAGTAATAGTAGATAAGCTTATAAAGTAGGGATACTTTATAGCGTATATAGAAGAAATATTAGTAGAAGATGTCGCTAGAATTTATATTAAGGAAGTATTTATAAGATACGGAGTACTAAGCAAGATTATATCGGATAGAGATTTAAGATTTATAGCAGCATTCTAGGAGGTATTCTTAGCGGAATAAGGAGTTAGAGCAGCAACTTCTATTGTATATTATCCGCAGACAGACGGTTAAATAGAAAGATTAAATTAGATACTAGAGCAGTATCTAAGACACTATATCAATTACGTATAAAATAATTAGGTATCGCTATTACTAATTATATAATTTGCATACAATACAACACCTTAAGAAGGAATAGGCACATTACTATTTAAGGTAAATTACGGATATAAGCTAAGAATATCGTTATTACTACAGTAAGTAAAGAAAATAAGTAGTATAGCTAAAGAGAGAATAAAGATATTGATAAATCTTTATATAGACCTTATAGAATTAGTAAAGGAAGTATAAGAGAAAATAAAAAAGTACTATAATACTAAGAGATCTAAGGGACTAGATCTTAAGGAGGAAGATAAAGTATAGCTACTATATAAAAATTTCAAGAGTTAACAACTAAGTAAAAAGTTAGACTATATTAGACTAGGACCTTTCGAAATTACGTAAAAGATTTTACCGGTTACGTTTAAGTTAGACCTATTAGCTAAAATAAAGATCTACCCTATATAGCATATTGTAATGCTAGAGCTAGTATACGGGAATATTAAGCCACCGGTTTATAAAGTAGATACGTATAGAGGATAGGAAGAAGATAAATAGTAAGTTTTAAAGATTGTTAGTTATAAGGATATTAACGATAAAATATGGTATAAGGTTAAGTGGATAGGCTATACTAAGACTACCTAGGAGCTATTAGAAAATTTAAAGAATGTTATAGGAAAGGTATAGGAGTATCGGAAGAGATTAGGTTAGGTAGTATTAATAAAGAAGAATTGCTAAAGAATAAGTTACCTAAAGGGGACCTAAGAAGAGCAATTGCTGAACTACTTAAATCTGTTTCCTTCTCTATTAAAGAAAAATCCGTTCTTTTATTACTAAGTTTCTATAGACCCTATTCTATAAGTTTTTACTCTTTAAAACGCACCTTCTTACAAACCTTCTTAAAATAAATTAGTTAAGTAAACGCAGCCAGACAAGACTTAAGGGCCCTTTACTAAGTATTAGCAGCCTCTTATTTAGCGTCCCGAGAATAACGCAGCTCTATAAGAGCAATAGACAGTTTATCATCTAGCTGCGTAGCAGTAGATTAAATATAAGACCCTAAGATAAATTAATTAGGAAACTAGACAACTATTAAAAGTAATAGGTCGCGTATATTTAGCATTAGAGATGGAGTAAACGTTATAGGACAAATAAATATTCGCTTTAGTACACTCTAAATAAGAGGATGGTTATTATAAAGATGGGTTCGCCAATGCAATACAGACTAACCCCTCTTTTAAATAGCAAGAATATGGAAATAATATAATCTTTACCAAGAGACAATATCACAGCTATAGTGCGAATGCGACAAGCAGTCAAAGACGAAGAAATTGCTTTAGGTATAATAAGTAATAATATTAACCAAATTAATTAGACGGATATTATACCTCTAGTAAACGACCTAGAGATATTTAGGATCTTTAAGGACGAAGATAAAGAGAAGGGAGATGGTATTACGGACGCCTTAAGTATAATGTTATAACTACTTAGGGAAGAGTCGGAAGAAGCTAGTTAGTTAATTTAGGCACGGTCTAGGATAGAACTAATAGAGCTATATAATGAGGAATAGTAACTAAGGTTACGTAGGGTAATCTATATAATCTATATAATCTATATAATCTGTAATAGAGTAGATAGAGTATATATACATTACGTATAAGAAGGATTTCTTAGGAGTATAGTTGTGTATTTAAAGGACCACAGTCCCTACCTAGATAGTTCCTTCCTTATAGTAATTCTTAGAATATAATTAGAGTTAATCTATTAGGCAACTACTTCACCAGTTGTTATTATATTGTTAACTTTAACTTGCTTACCTACACACCTAGCCTAATAATAAGCCTATCGTAGTTCCTGCTACAAGGTTCCGTTATAAAAAGGACCTAAAATTACGCTTATTAAATATAGGGAAGGTGCTAGAGTTTTAATAGGGTAAGGTTAGTAGAGCATAGGCTAAGGCGGTAAGGCCATACTTTATAAAGATTTATAGTTATTAAACATAAGCTATGCTAGATAAGCGCTCTATATTGTTCTTAGGAGAGGGCGGAGAGAAAGGGAGGAAGGGGGTATAGGGAGAAGTAGGGAAGGAGAGGGGAAATAGAGGAAGAAGCGAGAGAGGAAAAAGGGAGGGATGGAAACAGGGGATGGAAAAAAAGGGAAAAGAAAGAGAGAGGGAAAAAAGGAAAGGAAAAGAGAGGGAAGAAGGGGGAGAAAAGAGAAAGGAAGGGAGGGGAAAGAGGGAATAAGGGAGGGAAAAGAAAGAGGGAATAGGGGAGGGAGAAAAGGAGGAAGAAAAGGAAAGGGCAGGAAAGAGTTTAGGGTCATATTACCTATAAACGTCTAATATATCCAGTTAATGTATGCTAGTAATTAGCGAAAATCCATTAATTCTAATTTAATTGCTATGTAGATAAGATGCTATTTAGTACTAAGTAAGTTATCCATAGGCCTCATTAACTAGTTAGTAAAAAGTATCGCTGTCCTACTCTTATTTCCCTAACTTAAGGGGTTTTTAAAGGGGCCGGAAGGCGCAATATGCACTTTAGATCCCGCGTTACGGCGTAGTAAAAGAGATTGCCTTAGTTGCTGCAATAGCTTTACGCTATAGTACTGTATATCGTTACTATAATAATTTATAAGACTAGCTTGTAATAAATCGCTAACCGCTACCCTACCTTGGAAATAATAAGGATAGCTAGTTTTAGGCTACTAAACAGTTATAGATGCTCCTACTTAGGAGAATATAGCATTATTACTATTTAGCTCGCTCCCCTTACCTACCTTACTACTATAGCGGTTACTTTTATTATTAATCCTATAGAAAACTTTACTGGTATGTTAGTTGCTCTATATACGTCTAAATAAGGGCTTTCTCCTTACTAACTGCCGTAAAAGCTTATTGTTTACCGCGTGCTTATTGCCCTTATAGTTACCGCCTTTTCTATTAAGGCTATTCCTATAGGCGTCCGAGATATTAACATTATTACCTTTATTACTCTAGTTAGGGTTACTAGCATACTAATAGGTATTACCGCTAATTTAGCTACTAGCTTATAATGACTCGGACACTAGTAACCCCGGCTGTTTTATTAAATGGTATACTTCTAGGGCTAGTTTAAAGGTAGGTTCTAGCACTTCTTCTAGGGATAGAATTCTACCAATAGATATAAAGCGATTTCGCTTGCGCTTTCCAGAAGCTCGGCTTATTGTGCTTAAATTATTATTATAAGATTTATCTCACTCCTACCTATTATCTTTAAAAGTATTAAGATATACTTTTTAAGGCTATAGAAGGATTACGTACTATTACACGCGCCTTCTATATCCTTTATAGACGGCAAATAAATGCCTAACGCAGTCTAGCTATTTTAGCCTTTAACGGTAGGCTATTAGTTTCCGCTAATGGGGCTAAAGTATTTAGTTAGGGATTCTAATTATCCGGTACCATATTCGCTATTTTCTATACTAGGGCTTACTATAGCTAGCTTATTCTATATAACTATAGAAAATTCTATTAATAATTAGTAAAACGTAAGTACTATAAGGATAATAGTATACTTACTAGAACTGCTTCCGTTACCTAAACTATCTAATATTATATTTACCTATTTAGCACCTAGAGCTTAATAAGCCTTCTTCTAGCCTAACTAGTAACTTAGCAGTATCTATAGAGTAAAAAAGCTATTACTATAGCTGCCCTTAGATCTTATTACACCGCACTCTAGCAAATTATTTTAGATATTATTAATATTAGGCTATCCTTTATCAGATATAGGGAACTTATTCTTATAGTAGCTATACTTTATAATATTAGGCTTTATTCTGTACTTAGGTTTGCGTTTAAGTATAGGTCCTTTAGGAATATAATAAATATACTTTATAAGAGGAAGTGAAGGAGGTAGAAGAAGAGTTATAAAAGAGGTTGCCATTATAATAGGATCTATTAGGCTTTCTAGTTAGGAGAAAAAGGGGTAGGTAAGACGTTAAAATATATAGCTGTCTCTCTATAAATTGTTTATTTCTCTGTTTCTGCTTTACGGCTTAATTATATCGCACTACTATACAAAGTTAAGAAGTGCTATATTATAAAACTATACCGATAACGCCTTATAACATAGGATTATAAGTAATCTATATAAATGCCGCATTTTAGTTTAGAAGCTTAGCTATAATAGATATTATAAGCGTATTAGGACTAGAAGGGATATTATTAAATAGGTAGTTACCCTTAGCTTTTTTGGGATAATCTTAGGGGTAGTAAGGACAGCGTTAAATAGTCTATTATTACGGACGCTTTAAGTACGATGTTACGACTACTAGGAGAGGAGTCGGAAGAAGCTAGTTGGTTAATTTAGGCACGGTCTAGGATGGAGCCGATAGAACTATATAACGAGGAATAGTAGCTAAGGTTATATAACGTGCTATATATTAAATAAGAGGAACGAGAGGACCTTACGTACCTTATATATAAGACGTACATCACGTATAAGAAGGATTTCTTAGGAGTATAGTTATGTATTTAAGGACCCTTAGTCCCTACCTAGATAGTTCCTTCCTTATAGTAATTCTTAGAATATAATTAGAGTTAATCTATTAGGCAACTACTCCACTAGTTATTATTACGTTGTTAACTTTAATTTGTATTACCTATATACCTAGCCCAATAATAAGCCTATTGTAGTTCTTACTATAAGGTTCCGTTACATAATTACTACCTAGTTACGGTATTAAATATAAAAAGTTGAACAATATGCTACTAAAAGCAGCCACTATAACGCTATTAACGGCGGCAACTACTTTAAGATTAGGCGGAGACACTAGTATAGCGGATACTAACTTATAGTAACCTGTAACGGTCGGATAATTATAAGAAATAGTTAACTAGTTAATAATAAATAATGCGGCGCTAGAAGAAAGGGTTAATAGGATAGAAGCGGTAAAGATTAAGTTACTATTAATTAAGAGGTACTTAGGAGAAAGATTAAAGCTTAAAGGATTCCTTATGTAGATATACTTTAAAGTTATATAAAAAGGGGTGAAACTGCCAATACCTATAGATCGAATAGCCTATGTGGGACTATTCCTATTAGGAAGAGCACTTAAGTAGTTTAAGCCTTACCTTACGGAAATATAGATAAACGGGATAACGACTACTAATTAGGAAGTGCGATTTATATTCTTAAGCTAGGAAGGGTTTATAGAGTAACTTATATAAATATTTAGAGACCTAGAGGCAGTAACTACGGCAAAAAGAAAACTTTAAGATATTATGTAATAAACCTTAGCAATTAAGTATATAATATAGTTCTAAACGCTAGCGATATAAGTAGAGTGGTATAATAAGGCGCTTATAGTATAGTATAAATAAGGACTTAAGGCTAAAGTCTAGGACGTAATTATCCTAATAGAAGATGCGGATACTCTATAGGATTTAATAGATTAAGTAATTAAGATTAATAATTGGATCTATTAAAGGGAATAGGCTAAAAGAGGCTATAATAGAGTTCTATAGTTGTATAAGGCGTAAAGTACGCAATAACTAAAGCTAAGTTAAAAACTATGGTATAGCGCAGAGCTAATGGACCTAAGTGGTACTAAAGAAGCCTATAAGAGATAGAGTAAGAAACTGTAAAAACCTAGAGGTTAAGGATCTAGTAATTATAGGACTAAAAAGTAGAGGCTAAACTAGGGATTTTAGTAGTAGAAGACGTTTAGGCGGACTTTATAGCAAAGTTAATAGTTTAAAGATAGAGCTTATATAAATTGCGGAAAACAAGGTCACTTTATAAGGGATTATAAAGATAGTTAGAATTACTATATAATAAAGGGAACTAGACTAGTAGAAGACGTATATATATAGAGGGATAATAGCGTACTGCGAGGAACAAAAGAGTGTTTAATTAAAAGTTTTGCGTTTTATTATAATAACGTATACCAAATTTATAAAGACGCTAAGTATGGTATAAGCTATTGGCTATAGGAGCTAAAATCCTTAGAGTATAAGGGGACTAATAAACTAGTTCGTAGATTGGATATTAAAGATAATAAATTTAATAAAGGCGAAACATTTCGTAATAATAGGGTAATAAAGGCGGCTTACTAGGAGTATGTAGATCTTAGAGATATTATATAAGAGGTAAAGGATAATTTTACTACGGAATAGGGAATATTAGTAGGGATTAAGACCCCGCTAGATATGATGTCTATTACTTTACAAGACGTAAGAGAAGTAGGGTAGCGAACTACTTCGGCACTTAATAAAGGTAAGAAGCTAAAGGCTTAAGATTCTTAAGACAAGATAAGAGATGACTAAGACTTTTAAGATAAGATAAGGCAGACCTAAGGACCTATAATAGATAGTAACTAATAGAGTAGGGTAGTAGCTTAGTTTAAAGATATACGAATAAGCTTAGGATAGAGTTTCCTATAGATATAAGATTCTTAAGATAAGATAAGTAAGATTTAAAACTCTTAAGATGAGATAAAAACACTAAGTAAGCTTAGTTAGACTAAGGCTAGAGTAAAGCTTAAGTTAAAAGTAAGCTTAGGATTAAGAATCCTATAAAACTAAGATTTTAAAATATAAATAAGGACCAGCAATAAAATTAGAGAATCTGTAATATAAATAGCAACTAGACTAGGAGACAGATATATAAACCTAGAGGACTTACTAGGGGAATATAGTATTTAGCCTAAGGATTAGAAAGCTGATACTAAGATTAAGAAGTAAGAAGACTTTAAGGATCTACTTATAAGACGCGAAAAGAAAGAAACTATAGAGGAATTTAGAGCGAGAATTACCTTATAGTAAGAATAGAAACTAGATAAGAGATCTAGTATACTAGGACGTATAAAGGATAGAGCACCCGTATAAAGAATTACTAATAGGCCTAAGGCAGGTACACTAAGAGTTAAGTGGCTTATTAACTAGAATAAGAAGAGGATTTAGGGATTCTAACTAGGTTTAAGGAACGATATATAAAAGGTTATTATAACGTAGTAATAAGAAGATACTTCCTTATGGATAAGCCGTATATACTCTAGCAGCTGTACTAAAAGTGGTATAGGCAAAGGCATAATAATAAGTGGGAAGATTTCTATATATAGTTAGATGAGAAAGTTATTTAGGACCACCCGATTATAGAAAAGGCGATAAGTTATATTAAAGAAGCCTTAATTATAACATTAAGAGATTTAAAGAAACGCTTAGAGGACTAAAGAAGTAAGAGACGCATCTTAGTACCTATAAATAAAGTTATAATATTTAGATTAATATAACAGAGGTTTAAACTTAAGGATAAAGACGAGCTAAGAGTTAACCTAAAGCATTAAGTATATTATACGTTATTGTAAATCGCGTATATAGACGATACGTATAATATATATAGAGCACCTAAGGATAAGCATTAGAAATACCCTATAAGAATATATTAGTTAGCAGAAGAATAGAGGTATTAAAATGCTAAGTATATATATAGCTAGCATCTAGTAGAAGTTTAGGAGTTAGGCGACTTAATACTTTAACTAAAAAGATTCCTTATGGAAGAATGCCTAGATAGATAATAGTGGTAGGAATATTTAAAGAATACGTATCTATAGTATATTAAAGATAAAAAGCAAATTAAGTATTAGCTAAAGGTGGACTAAGTATAAATAGGATTAAGTAGTTAATAGTTAGAAAAAGTAGAGGCCTATAGAACTAAAGGGAACCAATAGTAAAGCCTTAAACCCTTAAAGGAATTTAAGGACAACACCTAAATTTACGAGTTAAGTGGTAAGATTAATAGTTCGAAGCGTTAATAGATAGTGGAGTAATAAGGAACTATATCTTACTAATAGCAGTTAAAAGAATGGGATTACTATATAGGAAAAAGGAGTACTCTTACCTATTAGTAATAATTTTAGGAGATCTAATAGCCTATAGAGGAGGCATTATTAATCTTAAAATAGGACCTATTTAGTTAACCATTAAAGGGAGATAAATTAAGATATCTTTTAATATATTACTATTAGGGAACAATAAGGCAGTGTTAGGAATGCCTTAGTTACAGAAATATAATCTAAAGATTAATTAGGTTATAGGTTAGGTCGATATTAAGAATACTTAACGCCGTAAGATATAATAATAAGCTAAAATAATATAGTACTAAGTAGGAGTAATATATAAAGAGACTAAGTAAGGCTTAAGTTATGTACTAAAAAGATACTATAAGTATAGTAAAAAACTATAGTTACTAGAGAGTAAGAAGCTGTTAAAGTATATAGTATAGGATTATAAAATAGAATTGGAACCGGGAATAAGTTTAAGGTTCTTTCTAATCTATAAGCTTACTAAAGGAGAAGGTAGAGTATTAAAAGAGTTTATCTAAGAAAATCTATAAAAAGGATATATTAGACTATCGTAGTTATTAGCGGGTTATTTAGTACTATTTATACTAAAGAAGAACGGCAAACTAAGGCTGTATATTAACTACNNATAGTTAAATAGCATTACTAGAAAGGATAGGTATTCTTTACCCTTAATTAGCGAAATTTAAGATAGGATAGGTAACGCGTAAATCTTTATGAAGATAGATCTAAGATAGGCGTACTATTAGATTAGGATTAAGGAAGGTAATAAATAAAAGGCAGCCTTTAGGTTAAAGGAAGGACTATATAAACTATTAGTTATGCAATTTAGGCTTATAAACGCACTAGTAACGTTCTAGAAACGTATTAATAATATATTAGGAGAATACTTGGATAAATTTGTTATAGTATATCTTAATAATATTATTATCTACTTAATAACTAAGGAAGAATATAGGGAATACGTTAAATAGGTCTTAAAGAGACTATAAGAAAAACAAATACTAGTAGCAATTAAAAAATGCGAGTTCTTTACTAGAAAGACCGATTTTATTAGATTTATTATTAAACTAGGCTAACTTAGTATAGATTTAAAGAAGATTAAGGCTATAGTAAATTAGTAAGAACTAGAGAACGTTATATAGTTAAGATTGTTCCTAGGGTTTTATAATTACTGTAAACGGTTTATAGCGCAATAGTTAAAGAATATTAAGCCATTTACGCGATTAATAAAGAAAGAAGAACAGCGAGAATTATTTAAAAAAGTTAAAAAGTTATTTACCTAAGAGCTAGTTCTTAAGATTTATTAACTAGGATTAGAAACGGTTATAGAGATAAATATATTAAACTATATACTAGGGGTATACTTTATATAGAAATATTAAGACGGATGGCACCTAGTAGCATATTATAGTTAAAAGATAATACTACTAGAGTTAAACTATAACATCTATAATAAAGAGTTATTAGGTATAGTTATAGCACTAAAGGAATAAAGAGTATTCTTATCAGGTACAGAAAAACTATTTATAGTTAAGACGAATTATAAGAACCTAATAGGATTCCTAATAATAAAGGAACTTAACTAAAGATAGGTTAGATAGGCAAAGATACTTATAGAATACTATTTTAAGATTTAGTATACTAAGGGTACAGATAATATAAGAGCAGACGCTCTAAGTTAAAAAGCTAAACTACAGAATAACGAAAAGCTATTAGGGGCTTTACTGCGGAAAAATATAGACGGATTAATTAAGTATAATTACCTAAAAATTATAGCAACTTAGGAAGAACTAGAAAGAGTTTATAAGTTATTAGAAAGCTTTTAGGTATAAAGAATTCTAGAAGTATAGCTAGAAGATCTACAGATGGATATATATAAGAATTAAGAAATAAAGTATATCCTAAGAAGTATAGCAGAGCATTTTATAGAAGATTTCTATAAGGGAATAACTTAAGGATATAATGGAGCCAGAGGCTTAGTGTTAAGACTTTAAAAGGAGTATATTATTAACGGAATCTAAGGCTTAGCGCGAAAAGTTATAAGGGAATATTTAAATTGCTAAAGGAATAAACTAATAAGGCATAAGCTATATAGAGGGCTATAACCTATTAAAATACTAGAGAGACCATAGGAGGTTATATTATAGGACTTTATTATTAAGTTACTAAAGTTAAGAGACCCTATTACCGGATAAGATTATAACGCGATTTTAGTAATAGTAGATAAGCTTATAAAGTAGGGATACTTTATAGCATATCCAGAAGAAATCTTAATAAAAGATATTACTAGAATCTATATTAAAGAAGTATTTATAAGATATAGAGTACTAAGTAAAATTATATCGGATAGAGATTTAAGATTTATAGCAGTATTTTAGGAAGTATTCTTAGCGGAATAAGGAGTTAGAGTAGCAACTTCTACTATACATTATCTATAGACAGATAGTTAAACGGAAAGATTAAATTAGACACTAGAGTAGTATCTAAGATACTATATTAATTACGCACAGAATAATTAGATATCGCTATTACTAGTTATATAGTTTATATATAATATAACACTTTAGGAAGGAATAGGCATATTACTATTTAAGGCAAATTACGGATATAAGCTAAGAACACCGTTGTTACCGCGATAAGTAAAGAAAATAAGTAGTATAGCTAAAGAGAGAATAAAGACGTTAATAAATCTTTATATAGACCTTATAGAATTAGTAAAGAAAGTATAAGAGAGAATAAAAAGGTACTATAATACTAAGAGATCTAAGGGACCAGATCTTAAGGAGGGAGATAAAGTATAGCTACTATACAAAAATTTTAAGAGTTAACGACTAAGTAAGAAGTTAGACTACGTTAAACTAGGACCTTTTAAAATTATATAAAGGATTTTATATAAAGGATTTTATATAAAGGATTTTACCAGTTACGTTTAAGTTAAACCTACTAGCTAAAATAAAGATCTACTCTATATAGCATATTATAATGCTAAAACCAGTATACGGAAATGTTAAACTACTAGTTTATAAGATAGATACGTATAGAGGGCAGAAAGAAGACAAATAGTAAGTTTTAAAGATTGTTAGTTATAAGGACATTAATAATAAAATATAGTATAAGGTTAAGTGGATAGGCTATACTAAGACTACCTAGGAGCCACTAGAAAATTTAAAGAACGCTATAAGAAAGGTAGAGGAGTATTAAAAGAGATTAGGTTAGGCAGTATTAATAATAAAGGATCGCTAAAGAATAAGTTACCTAAGGGGGACTTAGGAAGAGCAGTTACCGAACTATTTAGATTTATTTCCTTTTCGGTTAGAAGAAAGTCGGATCTCTTATTACTAAGTTTCTATAGACCCTATTTTATAAGTTTCTACTCCTTAAAACGCACCTTTTTACAAACCTTCTTAAGATAAAGCAGCTAAGTAAACGCCGCGATATAAGTATCTAAGGCCTTCTATTCCGCATCTTAAGAATATTCTAGCTTAGTAAGAGCCTAAGATAGTTTACCATTTAGCCGCGTAGCAGCAGATTAAATATAAGACCCTAAGATAAATTAACTAGGAAACTAGACGACTATTAAGAGTAATAAGTCGCGTATATTTGGCATTAGAGGTAGAGCGGACGTTATAGGACAAACGAATATTTGCTTTAGTGCACTCTAAATAAAAGGACGGTTGTTATAAAGATAGGTTCGCCAACGTAATATAGACTAACCCCTCTTTTAAACAGCGAGAATACGGAGACGGTATAATCTCACTAAGAGATAATATTATAGTAACAGTATGGGCACGACGTTAGGCGTATAAAGAAGAAATTGCTTTAGGTATAATAAGCAATAATATTAACTAAATTAATTAAACAGATATTATATCTCTAGTAAACAACTTAGAGATATTTAGAATCTTTAAGGACAAAGATAGAAAGGAGGGAGATAGTATTACGGACGCTTTAAGTACAATGTTATAACTACTAGGAGAGAAGTCGGAAGAAGCTAGTTAGTTAATTTAGGCACGGTCTAGGATAGAGCCGATAAAACTATATAATAAGGAATAGTAGCTAAGGTTATATAACGTGCTATATATTAAATAAGAGGAATAAGAGGAACTTACGTACCTTATATATAAGACGTACATTACGTATAAGAAGGATTTCTTAAGAGTATAGTTGTGTATTTAAGGACCCTTAGTCCCTACCTAGATAGTTCCTTCCTTATAGTAATTCTTAGAATATAATTAGAGTTAATCTATTAGGCAACCACTCCACCAGTTATTATTACGTTGTTAACTTTAATTTATATCACCTATATACCTAGCCTAATAACAAGCCTATTGTAGTTCTTGCTATAAGGTTCCGTTATATCTATTACCCTTAGCATCTTTAAGATAATTCTTATTATAAGCCTAGCTATTATATATTATGCTTAAAAGTGCTATAGAGGCTTTATTATAATAAAAGTATATATAGCTTTCCTAGGTAATTAGCTAGTAGATAGAGCAAGACACCGTTCTAACTGTTCTAGGTATCTTAGCCTAATTATCCGCATTATAATCTATTATTTATAATTTTTTAGCTAATTAAGGATTTAGATTAATCTAAATAAAACTAATAATTACTAGCTAATTCTTTTAATTGTTAAGCAACCCTAGCTATACTAGACAACGTATAAATACCTAATTCTTACTAGGAGTAATCCTTTATAATTAAACGGTTTACTTAGAGGGCTCTATTTATATCTTATAGCCTATCTAACGCTAATATTAAGCTATTAGCTAATAGCTATAAAGGCCCAGCTCCCCACTAGTTGTACTATAACGTTATCCCTTAACACGGCAATTTGCGTCCAACGGGATGGTGGCCTATGCCCATACTCAGATATTCAGTAAGCAATGGGCGTGCCAATCGTCAATATGGAGAGGTTCGAATTTGGGCAATAGCTAGGGCTTGGGGCAGGGTTTTTTTGCGATCCAATTTGGAGGGACATTGTACTAAGCCTTCTAAACAAGGTCTACATCAATTCTAGTACGATTAGAAGGCATGGCGGTAGTGGAATTGATGATCGAATTCTCCATAGATGCACGCGTAGTTTTAGAAACAGTGTTCGCGCACAGACCATCTTGTCGTTGGACGCTGCCGTGTCAAGAGATAACTATACTAAATACTTTGTATAAGGCGGAGCATCCTCCTAGGGCTATAATAGCAGCGTAGATATTATAAGAACGAAATCGTTGCCTTCTATAAATAACTAGTCATATTACTACTAAGAGATCTAGCTAAAGACTGCCACAAGAAACAAGGCACGGATTAGTAAGTATATTTAGCCAAAAAAGTAGGGTGCGATATAAAATATATAGAGCTAAGACAACGGCATAATTAACTATGCATTCTTCAGCTAAGCTATATAGGTAGCAGTGCGTAGTAATGCCATTAATAACCTAGAAGATGGAAGATAAGTCCCTTAAATAAGCAGGCCGGCGATAACTATATAATTAATAGAAAGTGCCATCCCTTTAATTGCATTAGCAATTTATACTAGGAGAGGGTAAGGGATTAAGAAAGAGAAGAAAGAGAGAAAGAGAGGTATATAGTCTGTAAATCGCTTATAGATATAAGCCTAAAAGTAACACCTCTGGCAGAGCTTAGGATATATTATATAAAATAAAATAATAGAGAGGATAGAGCAACGGAAGGAGAGGTAGAGATAATACGAGGCAGTAGCACTCTAATTAGCGGCGGCTAAAATTTAGGAAAAGAAAATGCCTTATAAGGGATAATACAGACCTAATAGGATAGGCAGCTATAGACAGAAGGTAAGTAAAGGTTTAGGGGGGATAAGAATAGAAAGAAAAGGGTAAAAAGAATAAAAGGAGAAATAATAGCAAAGGGAGGGCTTTTAATAGTAGAATGTTAGGAAAATTGCCAATATAGATATACTGCGAAAGTTATAAGTGAGGCGCGGATTGCCTAAATATAGAGCCTTTATTTCCTAATACGTGCTTACTATCTAATTTTTTACTATTTTAATAATAATTATTTTAATATAATATAGTATAAGGGCATAAAAAGACTTTAGAGAAAAATTTAAAAAATATATATATATTCTATTTAAATTTGAAGGTATATAGCTTTTATAAAGAATAAAATATTATATAAAGGAAAAAAGAAATAATAATTTTTTTAATTAAATAGTTAGGGGTTTTAGTAGTTAATATATATATAGTCTTTAATAGACTTTAATAAAATTTAATTAATCTAATAAAACTTAGTAGAATTTAGTTAAAGCGTAAGAAATTATTTATTAAATATTTTATTAAGATATTTTTTATTATAATTAGGCTAGTCCTACTATAATAATTATTCTATATATTTATATTAGTTTTAATAACCCTTTTTTTTAGGTTTAATATTTTTATAATGTAGTATTTTTTTATATAAAATAATACTATTATATTAAGCTCTTCCTATATTATTTAAAAAGGGGTTAAAAATATTCTATTTTAAAAAAACCTTTTTTAGTAATAAAGTATTAATATATTATATTTAGATACTAAGAGTTACTTACCTTATACTATTTAGAAAGGCGCTAATAATATCTTATTTTATAGGGTAGACTATACTTAACTTATATACTAAAAAGAACCCTAACTAGTTATCCTAATAGTAGTTAATAAAGGGGTAAAGTTACTAGTTAAGGCACTAGTTTATAATTTTGGTTTAGCCGTTAGTTTAAGGGTAGAATATAGTAAAGAGCTTAATCTAAATTCTAAGAATGCAGTAGAATTTATCCTAGAAGTCCGGTATAAATTAGGGTCTATAGTTAGAGATAATTAATTTAGGAGCGCTATAGATCTAGTAGATATTATTAATATATATATAGGCTATATCCTTTATAGTTATAGTCTTAAGGTAAAAAAGGGAAACGGCTTACTTATTTAGTTAGTCGACTACTATAAAGGCCATATTATAGCTATATTTGTCCTTTAGAAATAATTTAAAGTCTATTATAATATGCTGCTAAGGGCGTTTAGGAATTAGTAGTAGTTATAGCTATCTAGGAGTTTAATCCCTAGGGGTATCTATATATTTATAAGCATAATAGTTTCTAATAAATTGTTCTGTATTAGATAGGAGTCCTTACTAAAAATAACAAGACGCTAATAGTTAGTGGGTTTTATTTTAGCTAGGGTATACCATAAAGACTTAACAGTAGGCTTTATAGATTAGCTCTATTTATAAGTTATTAATATCTAAAACTATAAGCTATTCTTAGTATAAGAGCAGTCTATCTTCTATTTCTAAATTAGGGTTACCTTCTATAGCCTAGTTATAAAGGGCTTTTAGGAATTTAGCTATATGGTTTACGGTTAAAATATAATTAAAATTAGTCCTATTAGTTTACCTAGGATCTCTCCTTTTAATAGTACTAGCTTATTCTATTTAGAGCTCCGTTCCTTAAAAATATATAAATTAAGCTATTTAGGATAAAGGAGGGCATATATCTTGTACTAAACCTTTAGCTTATCTTATAGCTCTATATTCTATTCTCTTTAGGTTAAAATATTAGCCTTAGAATTCTATCTACTAGGATAGTATATAATTATAAAAAAGAACTAGGAGAGTATTTTAGCCTACTAAGCCTATTAGCTAGTAAGCTTCTTTATTATTATAAAATACTTAAGGGCTTTATAATTAGTATAGACCTTAATTTAGAAGTCTAAGCTACTAAGCTTTATATACCACTAGGATAACAATTATATAATAGCTAGTATTTCTTTATTATATACCTTATAGTTATATTTAGCTAGGGCTATTGTCTTTAAGAAGAATATAATAGGGTACTACTTACTCTCTAGGTATAGTTATAAGAGAACCCCCGCTACTACTCTATTAGATATATCTATTTCTAGTATTAATTCTAGGTTTAGGTTATAGTAATAGAGAATTAGGGAGGAGATAAGTTAGTTCTTTAACTCCTTAAAGGCTTCTATATAGTTATTATTAAAAATAAAAAGTATATTATTTCTAGTTAGTCGTATAAGAGGCTTAACTATAACCCTATAGTTATAGATAAATTAATAGTAGAAATTATAAAAGCTAAAAAAGGACTAGATGCCCTTATACTATAAAGGGGTTTCTAGTTATAAATTGCCTTAACCTTCTTAGGGTTAACTTTAATTCCTTTTATACTAATAATAAAGCTAAAGTACTTTATACATTTTACTCTAAATTTGTATTTCTTAATATTGACTTATAGACCTGTATTTTATAGCCTTTCTACGTCAGGAAAAAATTTACCAGCATTTTTGCAGCATTTGGCAGCATTTGGCGGCCAAATGCGCATTCCGCGCACTATAACGTGTAGCGTATAGTATCGACTAAGGTGCGGCATACTGCCGTATTTAATAATGCGGTGCGGCATACTGCTATATTTAATAATGCGATGCAGCATACTGCCGTATACTGCTATATTTAACAACACAGTGCAGCTAACTGCTGTATTTAATAATGCGGTACAGCTAACTGCTATATTCAATAATGCGATGCAGCTAACTGCCGTATTTAACAATATGGTGCAGCATACTGCCGTATTTAACAATGCAGTGCAGCTAATTGCGCATTTTGCACTTAATGCGCAATTAATATATAATGCCCTCCTCGTGCATTCTGCCCTCCTCGTGCATTCTGTATATAATGCCCTCCTCGCGCATTCTATATATCTTGCTCTTCCTACGCACTTAATTGTATTTGCTTGGTTTATATAGTTGGTACAAAATTATATTATTTTAGATAATTTAATATATAGCGACGGTTCTCTTCTACCTGCCTACCTACCGACCTACCTGCCTGCCTGCCTACCTGCCTGCCTACCTACCCTACCTGCCTACCTGCCTGCCCTGCCTGCCTGCCTGCCTGCCTGCCTACCTACCTGTCTGTCTGTCTGTCTGTCTGTCTATACCTACCCATCTATGCCTACCCATCTGTGCCTACCTGTCTGTGCCTACCTGTCTATGTCACCTTGATTCGATCGATCGATCGAATCGTTTATCGTGTTCGCTGGCTGGTCGTTCGAACGGTTGTCGTGTGGCTCTGGCGACGGTCGTGTGGCGATGACGACGGTCGTCTAGCTCTGGCGACGGTCATCTGGCTCCGGCGACGGTCGTCTAGCTCTGACGACGGTCGTCTGGCTCTGACGGGTCGTCTAGCTCTGGCGACGGTTCATCTGGCTCCGGCGACGGTCGTCTGGCTCTGACGACGGTCATCTGGCTCTGACGACGGTCGTCCTGGCTCTGACGACGATCGTCCAGCTCTGGCGACGCGGTCATCTAGCTCCGGCGACGGTCGTCTGCTGGCTGTCGTTCTGGTGTCTTCCTAGGTAGGGAGGATGTAAGGAAGGGTAAAAAATGAGGTGGCTACCTAGGTGTATATAGGGGGGTATACTTGGCAGAGGCACGTGTAGAGGCTATCGGGAATATAGCGGGGGACCCGATGCGGAGCTTCGTGTAGAGCCTCCGTAACGCAGAGCTTCGTGTAGAGCCTCCGTACGCAGAGCTTCCGCGCAGAGCCTTGTGCAGAGCCTCTGTACGCAGAGCTTTATGTAGAGCCTTGTGTAGAGCCTCGTGCAGAGCTTCGTGCAGAGCTTCGTGGCAGAGCTTCGTGTAGAACTTCGTGCAGAGCTTTCGTGACAGAGCTTCGTGCAGAGCTTCGTGTAGAGCTTCGTGTAGAACTTTAGGGAAAAATTACAGCATCTAATTTTTTACTTTTCTGCCATTTTAGCATTTTCTAGCATTTAGCAGCTAAATGCTAATACTTAATTATAAATGCAGCATTTGGCGGCTAAATGCTAGTACTTAGTAATAAATGCAGCTAAATGCTAATACTTAATTTATAAATGCGGCATTTGGGCGCAAAATGCTAGTACTTAGTAATAAATGCCGCATTTAGCTGCTAAATGCTAGAAAATGCTAGAAATGCTAGAAAATGCTGAAATGGCAGAAAAGTAAAATTAGATGCTGGTAAATTTTTTCCTGACGTTATAGGGGCTTTAGGTTTATTCTGTATATTAATAGTAGTATAGGTAGTTAACGCAATATAGTATTATAAAGTAAGTATAAGCGATAATAATATATAGCAAGGTAGATATTATTAAGCTATATATATAAACTGTATAAGGAGGTTAAGACGTTATGTAAGAAAAGAAGGTAGGAAAATAGGAAGAAAGCGTATATATTATTAACTTGGTTACTTAGTTAATATATATATAGGGTAGAATAGGGTTTAGGTTATAGTCCTAGCAAAACTTGGCAGAATTTAGTAGAACTTAGCATAATATAGCAGAATGCCGTAGATTGCCGTTAGATTGCTATTTGATTGCCATTTTACGGTTAGTCTTTAATTGCTAAGTTAGTAGAAACAGGTGGACGTATGCAAGGTATTATAGGGGTGTCTCGTAATATTTAGTAAAAATCTATTAAGGCTAGGATATAGGAAGTTTAGAAGCTAATAGAAGTAAATATTTTTAGCTTAAGGGAAGGTAATATAGTAGCAGACAATCTATTAAATAAGTAAGTCCTTAAAGATCTGGAAATTACGATTTAAATTAAGCAACCTTTTATGCGGATATTGTGCAATTATTAGTTGGTTTAAGGATTGAGGACCTTCTTAGTTAGGCTTACCTATAGTTTTATTTATATTATAATCGTTATAGAGGTAATTTAGGGCAGTAGTTCTTTTAGTTAAGATAATTATAAGCTCTTGTTAATGTTTTAATCGCTTATAAAGATAGCAGTAGTAGTACTAGTCCTTCTCTTAAATACCCTCCCCCTATCGCCATATTGGTAATATTCGCATTTTGGTATTTTTGGGGCCCTTTATTAGAGCGTGACACCAAATATATTACTTACTATTTAGCTTAAATTCCTCTACCTTCCTTAACGCGTCGGTTCCGTTTAGGTTAATTTCTTTAGGAGTAATAAGGATATTATCTAAGGTAGGTATACGGATAGGGAAGAATCGTTCTATATTAGTTAGTGAGGAATATTAGTTAGTAAGGAACAACACTAAAAGGACAAGTGGTGATACTGAGGGAGGGAGGCAAAAAGGGCGACAAAGATAATAGCGGCGGTAGGGGCTAAGGTGTGCCTGGGGGTTTTAGATTAGGTGGCTGATACTAGCTATTAAGAACACTAAGCCATTACGCAAACCCCCGATTGGCTAATCCTACGCACTGATAATATAATGTCCTTTCCTCCCTCCCGATTAGGTATAGGGTTTGGAGCTCCAAGAGCTCCACTACCTTAGATCCACTCCAGGGCAAGCCTCAGTCCATCCTGGAGCTCCATATTGGCTCCAGTCCAAAAAGATCACTGTTCCCAGACAGAAGAGTCGAGCTGTGTAACTTCATCAGATTCTATCCATGGATTTGCCCTGAGTAATTTAGAAATCTCAACTTCAATGGGATCAAGGGATTCTTTAAGCCTCTTCATCACCTCCAAAAACTCCCTCGCATCTCTTGCTTCAAGGATGTTCGCTCCGTTTTTAAGGAGAATTTCTACCAGCGCAAGGTTAGACATGGATATGGCCAAAAACAGAGGCGACATTAAATTATATCGGTGGTCGCCTTCATTAACGTCAGCGCCGTGCAGTATGAGGAGCCTGATTATTTCTAGGCTATGGATATCTCCAGTCTCCGCTGCTCGAATTGCAATATGAAGCACCGGTGTGCTATGCAAGGATTTCGCCAATGGTGAAGCGCCATTTTCAAGAAGTATCGATACGGCAGCAACGTCTTCCGCGCAACGCACGTGGTCGTTTGCCAGAGGGTCCGTCCAATGATCTGATAAGGTACAGTCTTTGTTTACGACCATCAGCAATGACAAATTCCGAATTTGCGTGGACACGTGCTTGTCTGCCATCTTGAAAAATAACTCCAAAATCGGTATACATCGACGCTTCGTAGCAAGTATGAAAGGATCCTCAGGCCAATGCATCGGTAGCTCAGGGGCGCCCATGGACAGAAGGTATTTCACTACCTCAGGTTTTCTTGCTACGCATGCAAGCTGTAGTACCGTTGGAAAGTGGCATAGCATGCCGGAACTGGCTGCATTCTCCCTAAAACATGCAGCGAATACAATCTCTGCATCTTCGAAAATTACCCTCAGAGGGCCGCTCGTGGTAGTCCCCGCGGCCGCTGATGACGCTGACTCAATGTCTTCGATTCTCCCAAGCCCACTTAATGACACGCGATCCACTAATTTTTTGATCCCACTATTGCCCAGTTGAAATGCAAGTCTCTGCATGACTGCAACGAAAAACGTTCTGTCTCGATCTTGCAGTTCCTGGAGCATGCAACAAACATTCGATTCGGAGAGGCCTGCATCAGGAGTGAAAAGGGTCATGATATCTATACCCTGGCGAAGATATTGAATGGATTCAACATAATTCCCTTCTTTGATGGCACGGATAGTGTGAGTGGAAAGGTAGTGTGCTACAAGCGGAGACGGATGGTTAAGTGTGATTTGTGGAAGGTACAAATCGGAATAACCTCTATTTGTTGATACTCTAGTAATCTGCTTTGCGCGAAAAATGGGCTTCCTTGTGATTCTAGGAAGCGCTTGGGGTTCTTCTATTCCATTGCCTTGTTGGACTTCGCAGGATTTCGGTTGAGCCTCCGAGATGATCTGACCTGCTACCTCTGCTTGATTGTCAACTTTAGTCTGGTGCGCCATATTAGGCTCCTGGCTCTCGATAGTATGGCATGGAGTTAAACTTTCTTCTGTAGGCAACGCGCAAGTATGGCCTCCGCTATTTTCCTGGGAGTTTTCCTGTGTGACATTCAAACGCGCGGCTTCTCCCAAAGAGCCTTCATAAGAGGAGGTAATTGCACTTAGTGTGCTGGATTGTTGCTCCCCTCTCACTGGTAGAATACCGGGATCCAATGTTGGATTTTGTGTTGATATTTCGTCCTGAATTACTGATGGTTCATCTTGCTCGGTCACAGTAGTTTGGAGAATATATTGAGGCGTAGCACAGATGCTAACAGCATCAGTGTTAGAAGCAGCAGAACCGTTCGAAATTTCGACTTCGCGTCTTCGCCATAAGCGCCGTATTTTTGGTGCACGAAAATTACGCTTGTATACATAAGACGTAAACAGAGCGTTTTCGAAAGCGAACGGTGTGTACCGGAGATCCGCGCTGCCGCAGCTTTCAATGCTGGCCGCATCACTGTCTGAAATCGACAGGCATGACGGAACAATGCTTAGCACACTCTCATCGACTTCGTGGAATACGGTCTCTTTAATTGAAAGAAGCTCTGAGCGATCTAATTGAGATGGTCTTGCACTAGTCAGAACAGCAAACCTTAAGTTAGATGACCGTAACTTACAGTGATAATACCTCAAGTAAAAGCGTTAAAGCCCCAATCTGGGCATGGAGGCGATTCTGATGGTCTTGTAAGACTCCTTCGTTCCAGACGATCTTGGTTCGACGTCTGAAATTACTAAATTGTGGTGTATTCTGCATTGAGGAAAGGTCTTTTTCTAGGGCACACATGACTAACTGCCCTGTGTATAGTGACCGTTGCAGCCTTTCGAGAAGTTCATCATGTTCTTCAGATCCAAAGAGGTTTTGGGTAGCCCATTTCTCGATACGAGTCCAAGCAAGCTGAATAGTATGGCATTCTTCGATCACAGATAATATGGCTAGTTCAGCTTGCTTATATCTTTGAGCGAGCTGGTACAAGGCATGAATGACGTTGCCGCACTTCACCGTCAGGCTAGCTGAGGCGCTCAGTATGGCAGCCGATTCCATGTCTCAAGGATGATAGCGAAAGGTGATTGAGAAATTAATAGATTAAAAACTACCAAAATCCCAAGCTTATGGCCTATAATGAAAAAAATAATGAAAGCGTTAAGAAGATAGGGCCTTATCTTAATGATGATGTGGTTAGGCTGGCTCCGCCCCATTATTCGCGCCTACGTCTCACGGCTTGCGTATTGTGGAGGCGGTGCTGTTCCAGAACATTTCTGCCTGATTCCGGAACGAGTCGTCCTTGTTCCAGAATGAGTCGTGTATCGCTTTGATTGGCTTAATTCTGGCTTAATTGACTTATTCCGGAATAACGTACTGCTCTAAAAGTGATATTACAAGGGGGTTAACCTGAGCGGGTCACTCGCCCTCCCTGCAAGCGCTTCTTGCTGGTGCTTACATTGCCACATTAAAACAGTGCTTATTCAGTATTTTGTATTCAGTATTTTGTAGGGCCCCCATCTGCAGCAATTACAGCGAGGCAGCGCTCCCTCATATTGCCAGTATACTTCTTAAAATCTTCAGGTTCAAGCTTCTCCCATTCCTCCTCTTTTGTTATAGGAAACCTGCGTTATATTCTCCCCTTTAACAACCTCCAGATATTCTTAATCGGGTTTAAATTAGGGGAATTCGCCGGCTATTCTATTATAAGCATGCCATTCTACTCCCAGTTAAGGCGGGTTGCTTTTACTAAGTAAATTAAGGTGTTATCCTCTACAAGAATAGGCTAGTGTCGTAGTATTTACCATAATTCCCATATAAAAGCCTTAATATTAGGGTATACGTCGCCTACTATCTTGGCATTTTCCTATATTTATAGAGCCTTCGGCTTCCTTCCTTCTTCCCTCTATCATATACATATCACGACCTTACCAGTTACCAGAAATACACTCTTTTCTTTCTTTCTTACTAACTGTTCTACTGACTGATTACAACCGACCGACCAACCGACCGACCGACCGACCGACCGACCGACCGACCGACCGACCGACCGACTGACCGACCGACAGACAGACAGACTGACGGCACTGTGACTTTCCTATCTTAGAGAGGTCGTACCCTCCCACATATTTTATGGCATTCCACGTGGGGACGACGGCAAGCTCTTTGGATTAGAAGTCTAGTGCTACATATATAGGAGACACGCAGGAATATACTACGACTATAGAAGAACAGCTAGCTGCAGAAGAACGACCAGCTGCAAAAGAACCGCCAGCTAGACAGATAAGACGGCAGAACTAGAGAACCAGAGAACCAGGCAGTGTCGGACAGTAAAGGGAACCAGCAGACCCTGAATAGAAAGACTGCGGAAAAGATAGGACGGCTAGACTTAATGCATAGGCCACAGAGTGGCAATAAGAGGCAAAAGGGTGTAGGTCAAAAGGTCTCGGCAATTGGATTCGGTGCCCGTACTTAGGGATTAGACGTTAAGCAAACCAGCGAGCCAATCAGATAACTTCGGCTGACCGTTGGCTACCTAATACTTGCCACCCGCGCACGAGCATAGCTAGACCTTTATTAAAGATGCAGAAACGGCAAGCCAAGGGCCAATTAATCAGATGGAAACGAGATCTAAAACATTTAGCGGCGAAGGAAGTTAGTACTGCTATTTACGAACAAAGGAGACAATACCGAGCAAGGTTGCAAGTGCACGAGATCGGATCTGTCCTTGAAAGCTTCCTATTCTAGCTTAGCTTTATCCTCTTTCGAGTTATCCGGACTATATTAGCAGCAGCTCTGGAGGCGTTCCGCGAAGAAGTAGATATAAGAAGAAGCAAGAGGCTTAGCAGCACCCTACCGCGTAGAACGACGGCAGGCCAAAATAGATGGACGTACCAAGACCCAGTAGCAGTAGAAGATGAAGATTCCGTGCTCTCCGTTAGGGACGTGGCTGTATAAGTAAGCCAGTCGCAGTATGTATCTATTAAGGTCGCGCTAGGATAGCTATCTAGGACTCCCTCTATTAAGACTACGGCCATGTAAGCAGATCTACCGTAGCGTTTACCCGTGACATCTAAGACCGATAACCCTCAGCAGACGAAGGATAAGAGCCGTAAGGACCACCTATAAACTCCTAAGGAGACTCTAGATACATCACCCTATGACTAGCAGTCGACGACTCGAGACAGGATCTACGTTGTAACCCAGCCTATGCCAGCCCCAGGAACTATTGGAACTCCGTACTTTATAGGACAGGACGTGTTACAGTTTATCGAGCAGTACGAACGACTATACGCCCGATATTATGTTACGAGCAAGGAAAAGCACCAGGGTCTTCCAGAGTACTGCGATTACTGGATAGGGATGTGGATTCGAAGCCTGCCTGAGTTCGTAATTGGCGACTAGACGGAGCTTATAAGAAAGCTTAGGGCTGAATATTGAGCGGACGACTACTACCGACGTATAGAGACAAGAGACTTTATGGAAGCTTTCGTTCAAAAGTCAGCGGAGTAGCCAGGAGATCTGCGTCACTACATGCAAGATTTCACCAGTATTTTAGTAAGAGCGGTAGCCGTAGGAAACCTCACTAAGCAAGAGAAGGGGTAGTGGTTTATGCAAGGACTCCCTATTGAATGCCGCAGGTACGTAATAGAGAAGATAGGAGCCGTAGCAGACGAGCCTAGCACCCTTATATTTGAAAGACTAAAGAAGGCCGTAGAGTTAAGGATAATGGCTGCAGAGAACGTTAAGCGAATGGCTATCCTTCTGGAAGAAGAAGTCCTGAATATCTAGCTTATACAAGAGCTACGGCAGCAAAGAAATGAGTTTAACTACTAAGGAGGACTTCTAGACCTAGCTAGACTAGGTATACACAGAGGAGCCCTAGTGTAGCAGCAGTCGCCTACTACGAATCAAGCTGCAGTTTAAGGTCCAGCATAAGGATACAAGCCAGCACCAGGATACGAAGACTGGCAGAACAGCACCCGACCTCCGCAGGACTGTTGATATCTGCAAGGTTCTTAATATCCGCAAGATTCTACTGCCTTTGGACGGCCGCAACGGGACGCTTGGGGTCAGTAAGGTACGCGAGGACAAGGCTAGTGGACCTGTTTTGGATACGGAGGAAGTTACCGTTTTACCAAGTACGAATGCTAAGGGCTAAAGGATCTTATCTAGTAAGGATTTGTATATATGTCTGATTGAGGAAGACTAGTAGCTAGGACGCGCGAACAACCTAGACCTAAACTTCCATAGCTCGGCAATAAAGGACAATTAAAGGGTATTAAGGACTGGCTCCGTACGTACTAAGGGACAGACCTAGATTGGCCAAAGGAAGGACAGACGCAGTAACAGGCCCCTACGGTATAAACGGATTTTACTGCTTTCTATAACGGAGTAGTGCTAAAGAATAGTAACGGAATGCGTATGAACTGGGAGGACTACTATTAAGTACAACCCACGGACTTAGTAGTAACGCCTAGCCAGCAATATCCGCAGACCCTTAGAGACAGCCGTATAGCTAGGACAGCCGTTAAGCCGTAGGAGAAGAATGTACGACTAGGAGATTACATCCAGATTAGGTCACAGTCTACGGATAAGACAGCTGAAACGAGGAAGGAGAATAAGTCGTCTAACCCTTAGAAACGGCCTTGGAGACGGACGCTTAACTAGGTCGACTAGGTTAGCCATTAACCCGCAGGCTCCGCAGCAGGCTCTATAGCAGGTGTAGAATGTTTAACTAGGGGACAGTCAAGTTCTAAGGTGGGGGAGGGGACGTAGGTGACGGCCGTAAAAGGATTTCTATTTGTTTGCTTAATTACTGTATTTCCTAAAGCTCCCTTGTTTACTTTCTTAATCGCGACGCGTCAGGACGCGTCAGTCGCGACGACCTACTGCAGAGATGTCAGCTCAGCTCACCGCCTGTCGCCGAGCCAATAGCGATTTTCCATGCCCGGCACGGAAAATCCTGATCGGTCCATTTAGCAATAGAGCTGGCAGAACTCTACACCGCCCCTGGAATTCGATGCTGCGCCAGCTGCACGATAAGAACGGCACTAAGGGCCTTAATTGATTGCACGGATATAGAGCCGATTGTACGATGTAGAGCTAGATGCAGAGCTATACGCAGAGCCTTGATCGATTGAACGACTGCACAGAAGCTACGAGCAGCCGTATATAGATGCAGAGCTACGGTTAGTCGAAGCATCGAATTAAGCCAGAGCCTTAATACTAGCACGTCACGTCACTGAATTGAAGCAGTTAAATGTTGTTAAATTAGAGTCTTCGACCGGGCCGACCTTATTCCTTAATCGAACGATAGCTGATTGCAGCTCCGCCACTGCTATCCGAATCTAGTACCGCGCCAGCTACACGACGAGAACAGACACCGCGGTAAGGAAGGGACCTATAAGGGTAGCAGCATGATATTGGAAAATAAGTACCGCGGAACGGTAAGGTAGTATACAAAGAGGCACTAATAAAGATGCTCTGCAAGAGGTCGTATATGGGGCATAACTGACCACAATAAACCTAAGCCATCCTTATGCGACTGAAGACAGAATTAAGCCGCATCTGGCTAAGCTAGTGAAAGACTTTGTTAAGGATTACAAGGGGAGCAGGAATTGGACGTGTAGGAGCTAGCACTTCTTAGGGATCGTCTTAACGAAAGGACTGTATTATGGACATAAGGGCAAGGGATATGCGACGGAGGTAGTTACGATAGCTAAGAAGCTGTTACTGGATGGCTTTAAAGATACTAAGGACGACTTAGATGAAGTATAGAGCCAGCAGGATAATGACAAAGAGACTAAAAGCAGAAGACAGCCCTAAGAAGGTTCTTAAGCTAGAAGAAGATTAAGGATACGCGAGCGTACAGCCAATAACGAGGGCAAAGAAGCAGCTATAAAGGACATCCTAGAAAAGCACTAGGCCTGCGAAAATGGTCTACTAGAAGCTGCCGCTTATGCTTATAAGGAAGTCTTAAGACAGGTCTCTGGATTGGACATCTGGTGGATACTAAGAGCTTTAATCGACTACGGATGCAGAGCCCCAATCGATTGACTACATGGATATAAAGCTTTGGCAGAACGACTGCGTAGCCAGAGTCTTAATCGATTGTCCGCAGATGCAAAGCCTACGGATGCAGAACCCAGGTCGTACGTGCAGCAGAAGACACCTTGAGTCAAGCCAGAGCCTCAGTCAAATCCTAGTCACTCGAACGCCGCCTGTACAAGTCAAGTCGTCAAATTAGAGCCTTTGGTCGGGCCGACCTAATACCCTATTTGAACGTCAGTCGATCGTACGTTGTCATAGTCAAATCGAATCAGTCACCGTCGCCGTCAGACGTCTTCGGTCAGCAGTCAAAGATGCATCACCGCAGGCAGGCACGCACTCAGGCACTAGACCTAATCAGGAAACCAGTACACGGCCAGAAGAACGTCGGAAACACGGTTAATTAACGTTTTGGAGCCTCTGCGAGAGTCTCTTCCCTTGACTGCCCACCCCCTTATCGATCGATCGCCCGTCCCAACGCCTGCGGATTGGTTAACCAGAACGATCTTTCCTGCAGACATAGATACGGAGCTTCACACGGAGTCTCACACGGAGTCGTATAGGGAGTCTACGGATATGGAGCATACAGGTGCAGAGCTTTGATTGGACAACAGTACGGCAGCTTGACTGGACGCCTATATATGCGAATCCTTAATCGAACGGCAGATGAGGAGCCTTAACCGACGTACGTCTACACGGAAGCTTTGATTAACTGTCTACGGATGCAAGCCCTAGTCGTATATGCAGTAGAAGACACCTTGAGTTAAGCCAGGGCCTCATCAAATCTCGACCAGTTAAACGCCGTCTCCGCATTCAAATCAGGACGATCAGAGCCTTCGACCGGGCCGACTTTTTACCTTAATTAAACGACCGAACGACCAGTTGCAGCACGTCGTCGCCGACCAATTAGACAGTCTTCGGCCAGCCGTCAGCACAGGCATACAGACACGCACGCAGACACGGACGCAGACACGGACGCAGAATATGCAGCGCGGAGCTACTGATGCACAGCCAGATGCACAGCCAGATGCACAGCCAGACGCACGGCTAGATGCAGGGTCTAGTGCAAAGCCACGGGCGGAGCCTTGACTAAGAAGCTGCGTACAATGCAGACCGATGCAGTGCCAGATGCAGAGTCTTGATATCAAACGGCCAACCAAACGATTAAATCAAGCCAGAGCCTCTGCTACCTTGATCGACTGCCCTGCCGCCACCGCTGCTGCTGTCACTATTCCGCTCAGCTATTTCGTCCTTGCTGTCTCAGCCGACTGCTCTGTCCCTACTGTTCTAGATCTGTACCGCTGCTGGATCTATTTTACTGCTAGATCTACTAGATCTTTCTACTGTTGCTCTACCGACCGCCGTACCTACCGTTTCGATCGCCCTGCCTCCGACCGACTGCTACTAACCACTGCCATTAACCGTTCTGTCACTGCTGCTACTGCTACTGCTGTATCAACCGACTGCTACCAACCAACTACTATCGACCGTCTGCCGCTACCGAGATTTCTACTATTAAAAGGTTCTGCCGCCAGATGTCCTACTGCTTATTATACGGACCAAGCTCTTCTACCGACTGTTCTATTACCGACTGTTCTACCGCTGACTGTTCTACCGCTAACTATCTGCTTTTATTACTGTTTCTACCGTTGCTACTACTACTATTACTGCTGTTACTGCCATTACTGCTACCGTTATTACTTTTAGCTTACTGCTATCCTGGTTGCCAGGTTAGATCTTAGCTATAGGTAACAGAAGGACACCGTAGAACAGTTCTATAGGAAGGCTGAGGATATAGTTACCCGCGTTCATTTAGGGATATGCTTTCCTTTGTCTATTCTGCTTTTGCTATACTCTTGTTTTGCTATTCTTCTATATTATAGAACGTTAGGGGACAACGTTCTTAGTGGGGGAGGTATGTAGTGGTGTAGATTGGACGTCGCCTACTGTCTTAGCATTTTCCTATATTTATAGAGCCTTCGGCTTCCTTCCTTCTTCCCTCTATTATATATATATCACGACCTTACTAGTTACCAGAAATACACTCTTTTCTTTCTTTTTTACTAACTGTTTTACTAACTGATTACGACCGACCGACCGACTGACCGACCGATTAACTAACTGACTAACCGACCGACAGATAGACAGACTGACGGCACTGTAACTTTCCTATCTTAGAGAGGTCGTACCCTCCCATAATAGTAGAGGATATATTAAGAATAGAGAAATAGCCTAGACTAAAGCTAATATTACGAAATTTAGGCTTAACTAGATACTTATTATATTAAGAACTAGTAAAGTACGGTTTATAAAAGCTACTATTACGTAAGGAGCCTCTTAAGTAATATTAAGCCGCTAAATTATTATACTAGACTTAATTGCAATCCTACTAAATACTAAAAGACTGGAAATCCCTAGGCTTAAGAGCTAATAGGCGGTTATATAGATAAATCTAGATGCCTATTCTCTAGTACTAACTCCTACTAGTATGCCTATTACTAATGCTCCTCTATATAAATTTCTAGCTTATATATAGCTGTAGGTAAAGAGCGCCCTTTAAATGCTTTGGTTGGGAGACTTATATAAAATAACCCTTAAGGGTAGAGCAGCGGATAGTCCTAAATTCTACCTTAAATAATAAATGTCGGGAATGAGGCAAGCGGTCGTTACGTGACGCCGCGGCACTAGCGTGGCGAGGAGTCTTAAGCTCCTCGCCCTCCCTTATTCTAATTAATAAGCTTTATTAACCAACATCACTATAACCTACTTAAGTAGTTATTATTGGTAAGTTACCCTATGTGACCAATACTGATTAGTGGTTAAATATACAGTTAACTATAAAGTAGCTAGGTTTTTAAATAGAAGAGATAGTCTTATATAGGGGTGCTATATGCGCTTATATAGAATAGATCCCGGCGATACTGTACTACCTTAGACTTGCAGAAAACTAGTAATAGAAGTGTTACTGAGTACTAGGAGATACTAAGTTGCGTTTATTACGTAGAATAACCGCGTTTATAAAGATTTAGTTAAGTACTTTAGGTCAGAAGTGTTACTAAACCTAGGGTCCTAAGTTAATGTCTAAAACGCGTTAAATAACCTTTATTTTCTTATTCTTTTATTAAAAACGCGTTAAAACAACTATCTTAATACCTTTAGTGTACCTCCGTAAACCGTAGGATTACGATTATTACCGACTTACACGTTAAATAACCTTTAATAATAGCTATTATGGCGTTAACCTACCTAAAGAAGTACGAGGATAATATTAACCCGGAGATATAGAACACCGATATAACTAGCCTTAAAGATGTTAACTAGTAAGACTTAAACGGATTCTTATTATACTATATAGTATATTATAAAGACAGCGAATATAACGATATTATGCTATAGTACTGTATAAGGGAATATAGACCCCTATAAAGAAGGATATTATATAAAACTTCTATAAATTCTTATAGGAATATGGAGTCTTTATACCTATAGATGGAGGTACTATTAGAGATAATATTTAGGAGCAGGTTATTAACGCAAAAGAAGAGCACGAATGGACTCTATAAGAGATTAAGCACTAACTACGCACTATAAGGAAGCTTAACTTATAATGGAATTTAAGTAATATACCTCTAGAGATAAATTTACCTTTGCCTTTAACTCCTCTGTATCTAATTTAACCCGTAACTTTAACGTTAGATACTATACCCTAATAAGAGTAGGTATAGAATCCTATTACTTCGCGATTTAATAACTTTTAGACTCTACTAACTAGACCTACGTCCCTACTGCAGCCTATAATATAACCCCTACCTTCTCTATCTTAATCTTAAATTAGAGGTAGTTTAAAATTGCTTATAGAGCTTACAAAGCTCTATTTAGATTAGGAGAAGAAGTTTAGCGGGGAATTATATAATGTTCTTAATTTAAAACTATGTATCTTCTGTAACTATTGCTAAAAGGTAAAAATAGAGTCTAATTAATACTATAACGCCTATTCCGTTATGCTTAAGGGCCGAGCTAGTACCTTCTGTTATAATTATTTGGCAGGAAAAGGATACGATTTTAACTGCATAATATATAAGTTAAGATACCGCTTTAAAATAGAAGAGAATAAGTAGTAGTATATATTAGAATAAAGAGAGACTACCTTTCTAAGGATTATTGCTACGAACCTAGGTGTCCCTTAACTTAATTATCTTTAAAAGCTCTTTAATTAACTTTAGACGATTTAGCGTGGTTTATCTAAATTATATTAAGAGGATTTTAGCCTATAAGGGCGCGAAGAAACTTTAGGAAAGATTTAAAGGAACAATATAAATTCTATCTAAATTTAAGGGTATATAGCTCTCGCTAAGAATAAGACATTGTATAAAGAAGAGAAAGAAATAATAAGAGAATTATATAATTAAATAGTTAGGGGCTTAGTGGTTAATGCGTGCGTATATACGCACGCGGTCTTTAACGGACTTTAGTAATTTAATTAATCTAGCAGATTTTGGTTAAAGCGTCAGAATTTATCTATTAAGTATTTTACTAAGATATTCCTACTATAACTAGGCTAGTCCCGTTATAGTACTCCCCCTTTTAACCGAAGGTCTAAATAATTTAATTTTAGTTAAGACTTATAACTTATTGCATGTTATATTTTCGCGTTAGGTGGCAGTATAGGGTTTTACCGATTCTATTATTAAATGGACTAATTAGGATTTTCCATCCCTGGGATAGAAAATCGCTATTAGCTTAGTTAAGGCAGTAAGTAGAACTAATATCTTTGTAGTAGGTCTTAGTAAGGTAAATCTAACTAATTAGATAACTTTAACCAGCGGTTAAAGTTCCTTAATATCTTATATATTACGTAATCGTATTATAAACATTATAATATATTTTAAGTCTTTTTTAATTTTAAGCTTCTTACTATTATATTTTGTGTATTTATTGTCGGGAATAAGGCGAGCGGTCGTCGCGTGACGCCGCGGCACTAGCGTGGCGAGGAGTCTTAAGCTCCTCGCCCTTCCTCATTCTAATTAATAAGCTTTATTAACCAACATCACTATAACCTACTCGAGTAGTCATTATTAGTGAGTCACCCTGTATGACCAAAATTTATATTAAGTGGTAATTATTTACTTTTATATTATATCCATTTAGCCAAAGTAGGCTGCAAAGGATAGTCCTTATAGAATTTTTTTACTAGGGAAGGCGCATTAATTTTAATCTGGTTATAGGTTTCCTAAGTTTATATTTTATATCCTTCCTATTTAATAAAAAGTTTAAATGATTTAGATTATATCTTCTATTATATATTATTAATTAAGTTAATAAAGTAAAAACCGTTGCCATTATTAATAATTATAAGAGGTAGTAGTAGTACTTCGCAAGTTATAGGTTTACCCTTTAAGGGTTATAGCAAGTTTACATAAAACATTAGATGTATTTTTATTTTAGTTAGTAGTTTAAGTTTATAAGCGTATAGGCTTAGTTTCTTCTTAACTTAGTATAGGCCTATAAACTTCTAGTCTAGTTTCTTTAAAGGTTATTAAGTCTTTAGGTTTTATATATTTAGGTAAACTATATTACCTTTCTTAAAGTCCTATGCGGGAGCTTGTCCTTTATTTATATGCTATTCCTATACCGTTTAAGCGTATGCTAATTTATTTTATAATAGTTCCGTTAACTGCTTTATTTAATTAGCGAAGTTATATATATTAATTAGTTAAATCCTCTTAATTATAGGTCCTATTATATTAATTTTAGGTTATAGTTTAAATCCAAGTTAAGGGTCTTATCTGTAGGTTGTGTAAAACGGTATTACGCCTATTAATTTATTTCTTATATTATTTGCAGTAAACTTAGCTAACGGTAGCTATTTTTCCTAGTTATTTTATAGGTAGGAGCAGTATATTTATAGGTATTATTCTATAATCGCGTTTACAATTTTAGTTTAACTATCTATCTCCAGATAAAATGTAGTTAAGAGTTATATTTATATACTTAATTATTTATATAGGGCTTACTAGAAGTCTAAAACAAACTAGCTTCCACAGTTAGATATTATTAAATTAGGAAGTCTATATAGCTTAAAGACGTACATAATAAAATATTTAGCTACTAATATTATATTAATTAAGTCTATAGGAATTATATGTTATATTTTTATAAAATAGTTAATAATTACTATAACATTTATAAACCTATTACTATTAGGTAGATTAACTATAAAGTTAATTAAAATATCTCGCTATCTTTGCATTAGAATTGGCAATAGTTAAAGTACTTCTTACTTCTTTATAAAGAGGTCTTCCTATACACGCATATTCTATATGCTTAAACGTATTTTTATATATAGTTGTATATTATAGGCCAGTAATATACTTATTAAATAATCTTATAGGTCTTTATACAGCTAGGATGCCCTACTATAGGGGAATTGTATACAAATTTAAGTATCTTAAATTATAAGGGTTTGGAATTTAGGACTACTATCTTCTGTTAATAGTATAACTAATTATTATAGATTTTACATTTAGCGAGTGTAATATCCTTATATTGCCGTTTCCCTATTTAAATTACTTTTATTATATTTATTATCTAGGGGTCATTCTTATATTTATGCTTTATTAATTTATTAATTTCCGATTTATTTCTATTAAGCTCCGCATTTAGAAATATAGGGCGTAGTTTTTTAAAGCGTTTAGGGCGCAGTAAAATTCGTAATTAATTTATAATCCGTTTATTAGAGGCGTTTATAGATAAGTTCTATAATTATTATATTAATAAGTTAGGCTTTTAATTAAGTTTGCTAGGTTGGTACGTAATCTTAAAGTTAAATTATAAAAGGTATTCGGCCCAATAAATTTAGCGCTATATTAATTGCTTTATCCCTTAACACGCTTGCGTCCTAAGATCAAGTGGTCCGTGCGGAGCACCGAATCAAAACAACGCGTATAGCCTTATTTAATTAATCTGACTGGGTAGTTCTTATCGATAACGGTAGGACGCAAACCAGCGTGTTAAGGGATAGTTATAAAGTACTACAGGTTTTTATAGTCCGTTAATACGCGTATTAGGAACAATAATTTTTTAAGTTTTAGGCGCTATTGTTTAAAGCATCTAACAATTATAAGTAGTTCCTTATTATATATTTTATAGTTTAATTTAGTAGGGGTAAGTTTTTAGGAGAGGAAGGCTACTAGGCGTAGCTCGCCATTCTTATTATATTGTAATAATACTCCTCCTATTATATAGTTAGATAAGTCTATTTTAACAATATATTTAAGGTCCAGATTAAAGTAAGTAAGAATTAAAGCAGTTATAAAACAATATTTTAGGTCGTTAAGGGCTTATTTATATTTGGTAGTTTATTTAAATCTTATATTTTTTCTTATTAAGTTTACTAATAGCTAAATAATTTTTAAGAAGTAATTAATAAATTAACGGTAGAAATTTGTAAATCTTAAAAATCCTTAGATGTTTTATATACTACTAGGACTTTCCTAGTTTATAATTATAGTAATTTTTTTAGGGTCTATTTTAATTATGTTACGAGATATAATTAGGCCTAAGTATATAACTTTAGATGTATAGAACTTGCATTTCTTAATATCGCATTATAAGCCCGCATCTTATAGGCGTTTAAGGACTATTTAAACGTGCTTCCAATATTTAGAAAGTAAAGATAAATAAATTAAGATATTATTAATATACACGGTAATAAATATATTAAGGAATTCGTAAAGTGTGTCGTTAATATATTACTAAAATATACTAGGACCGTTCTTTATACTAAACGGCATTACTAAATATTTAAAAAGTCCCTATTATATACAAAAGCTATATACTTCTTATCTCCTTCATAAATACGGATTTAATTAAAGGCAGCAACTACGTTAAGCTTCGGAAAGTATTATACTTTTACTAAGTAGTTAAGCGTTTTTTAAAGCAGAGGAATTGGATATTAGTTTTAAATTATAATTATATTTAAGGCTTAATAATTAACATAGAACCTTAAGCCTCCTTTAGGTTTCTTAATAAATAATATAGGTAAGGCAAATAGTAATTAACTAGGGCGAATAAATCCTTTTTCTAGGTACTCTTTAAGGTATTACCGCATTATAAGCAGCTCTTTTTATAATATGCCGTATAGCGGGCCGAACTTTAGCGTTATACTAGGTTTAAGTTCTATCTTAAAATCGTGCTCGTCTTAATACGGGGGTAGTTAGTTTATAAATCGTTTCTTAAACGTATTAATTAAATTATAATATTCTTTAGGTATAAGAGGTTAGGGGTTAATATATTACTTCAGTTCTAACGCCTTTTTAATATCTTTTAGTATTATAGTAAAGATCTTATAGTTTTATTTTCTTACTAATAAATAAAAGGGTGCGGCTTGTACTATACGAATTTCAAGGGGTTTTAATATATTATCTTCGCATTCTTTACCGCGATTAGTAGTTATAACTTTATTATATTAGTTTAAGGTTTATAGTAAGGGTAATTTATATTATATTAAACTTAAATAGTTATATACATATTTATAGGGCAAGTAGTGTTTTAAGTAATAACTTCGGCAGTAGGTTATACGGAATTTTAGTATTTCTTTAACCCAGCTAATTAAAGGGTTGTGTTATTTTAGCTATTTATGTCTAAGTATTACCTTATAATGCTTTAAGGGTATTATAAATAAGGAAACGTATTTAAGATATTTACCTATTTGCATCTTTATAAGAGCGTAGTACGTTAGTTTACTATATATTAAAGGCTTACTATTAAAGCCTTATAGGCCTTAGGGCTTATTAAGTTTCTTTAAATTTAAGTATTAAGTTTTCGCGTAGTTTATATTAATAAAGCCTATACTAGTAGCTCCGCTATCTATAAGGATTTATACTTCCTTCTATTTTCTAAGTATTTAAATTTCGCTAAGTATATTAAGGGAGTTATATTATATATTAGCGCTAAAAGAGTCTAGATACTTATACTCTTCTACTTCTTATATTAAAGCGCAACTTAGCCCTAAAATAATTCGTTTTCTAAGTTAACTAAAGGTAAGATACTTTATAGCAACTAAGTATAATTTATAGAATAAGTGCGACTTAAGGACTAAGAGGAGCTACGGTAGACCTTTTTAAAAGGGTAAGTTTAGCAATCCCTTTAAATATATCCCCTTTTTTTATATCCAAAACATTCTCTATTTACGGCTTATATTCTTTGTTTATTAGTTCCTAAGGGTATATAGGATTAAGCGGCGTTAAGGTCTATAGGGTTGTATATAGGGCTTTTAAGTCTTAAAGACCGATCGCGCTTTAGGGTGTATATTAGTTTTGTAGAGTTTTAGATATAAAATATAGTTAGCTTTAAAGAACAAGTCTATTTATTATATTAGAGGTCTTTATTAATTCATTAATATATTATAGCAAATTTAGGTAAGTCTTTTAGCAGTTTTCTGCCTACTAACTATACTCTAATTTTATCTAAAATAGCTTAACAGAGAGCAGTAACTCTAGCGGCTTTATTCTAATCTAGTTTACTAATAAGGCCTAAAAATTCCAAAAAAAGCTAGTAAAGTCTCAGTTCCGTTATTATAGGTTTTTAAGTTTAGTAATAGCTGTGTATTTACGGCTAGCGGTATTATATATTTATTCTAATAGAGAGATAAAGATTTTAAAATTAATAAAGGTGCTATTACGGAAGAATGGGTCTATAGTTTATATAGCGTCTTTACTTAAATAAGACATTCTATAGCTAATCTTGCTAGCTTTAGTAGGGTATCGGTTATAGTTTATTAAAAGTTTAAGATAGAGCTTAGTTATAAAGGGATATAGGTTATTTTAATTTCTATTAAATATTAGAGGGTTAGGGAGCTTTTTAAATTTTATAGTAAGTACTAGGTTTATTATAGGTATAGATTAAGCTGCCGTTACTAGTTTAGGGTTTATATTTAATAGGTTAGGTTTATATACAGTTATTTTAATTTTATTTATAGGTGTTATTATTAGGGTTTCTAACGCAAGTACTTTAGCGTTATAGAGTTCTTTATGTATTACTTTAATTAATTACTAATACTAAGCTTCTAGTATAGTTTATTACTAGGCTAAGGCCTCTATAAAAAACTGTTATATTATAGTTATTTATTCCCTAACTAGGGCTATAATAGTTAATATAGCGGATTTAAGTTTGTTTACCATTTTAAGGGTATTAGTATTAATATAACGTAATATAAGGGCGCGAAGAGACTTTAGGGAAGATTTAAAGGAATAATATAAATTCTATCTAAATTTAAGGGTATATAGCTCTCGCTAAGAATAAGACGTTGCGTAAAGAAGAGAAAGAAATAACAAGAGAATTATATAATTAAATAGTTAGGGGCTTGGTGGTTAATGCGTGCGTATATACGCACGCAGTCTTTAATAGACTTCGGTAATTTAATTAATCTAGTAGATTTTGGTCAAAGCGTTGGAATTTATCTATTAAGTGTTTTACCAAGACATTCCTACTGTAACTAGGCTAGTCCCATTACATAGCCTATATAATTAAGTTATTAGTATATACTAAGGCGTTAAAAAATACAACCTTGCTTTTTTTAATCCTGTAAATACTTACAAAGGAGTATATACTTAATTAAGATCTTCTATTAGCACTACTCTACGCTCTTAAGAAGTATAGTAATTTAACGCCTAACTTTAACCTACTTTAATTGACCCGCCCAACTAATATAATTATAACTAGACTAATTAAATATATAGTGGCCGTGGTAGGTAATATAGTAGAAGGTATAATTAACGACTATAAGGTAAAGGTGGAGGTTCTTATAGAGGTTTATTTTAAAGCGATCGCTAAAAGAAATGCTATATTTATAAGAAACCAAATTGCTAGTTAACTAGGCATTCTCTTAATAAATAAAAGGAAGTATATAATAAGTTTCGCCAGAATATAAGAAATGTTAGAAATTATAAGGTTACTATAGCTTACTTTTAAAGCTTCCTAGTTTAATATAAAGGCGTAAAAGATCTTAAGGGTGAGGTTAATAAGGCTAAATAGCTCCTTATAGATATAGAAATTAAGGACTACTTCCCTAACTAATACTTTACTAAGTATAGTAAGGTAAATGGTATATAAACCGTTACTATTCTTAATAACTAATCTATGCTTTATTCTATTATAAAGTTAAATATCTTTAATAAGCTAAGGGAGAGTTCCGCGTTCTCCTTTAATAATAGATACTCGGCAAACATCTTCTATAGTATTATGCTAGATACTAGAGCCGCAGGAGTATCTATAGTAGGAGAACCTTAAGTTTAAGCCCTTTAGCAGCTTAATAGCTCTATTTAAATTAACTATTTAACGGCAGGCTAACACACGATTTATTTTAGTAAGGGTACTACAATTTTTCTTAGCATAATTAGGGTCCAAACCCCCTTAGGGCACATTACTTTCTATATTATTCCCACAAATACCCCATTTCTATTTTGCATTAGAGATATAAATAAATTAGGCGTTAAGCTTAATAACCTTAAGAATGTACTTATTTAGGGAGATAATTAGGTGCTTATTATATATAAGTAGGGTTACCCCTAGTTACTCCTTTATTAACTAGAAAAGAGTATTACTCAGAGCTATTTAACTAAGTTAGAGTTACGTTAACTATACTGTTGTTTTAGCTACCTATCCATTTACTAATTACTTAGGGTTCTTTAATAAGTAGGCTATAAAGTTAAAATTAAGATAATTAAGTATTTTATAAAGTACTGCTATTACTACTAAATAAACTAGAAGTCCTCTAGCCGATTTAAGTTTACCCTTAAAAATAACTATAACTTTAACTTCTATATTATTATTAACGTTATATATCTTAGCAGTAAGCTAGTACTCTAAGTTATTAACTTCTTAACCTCCTTCTAAGCCGCACAATTTTTAAGGGATATATTAGCTAGAAACGTATAGGATATCCTTTAATTATACTAAATTAATATTTATCTAGGACCCTCTAATTAAATCGTCTATAATATAGGAAAGAACTTTTTATTTATAGAGTTTTAATAATAAATAAAGGCAATAGCAATTAAGGTTAAGGAAGTCCCTATTAAGGCATATAATAGTATTAAAAAAGTGGAATAATATTACGCGCCATTACGCCGCGTATATAAGATTATCTCTTTAAAACTAGAGAATGCTAGTAAAAAACTTACCTTATAAATAGCTATTAAAGCTATTAATAATTTCGCTGGCCTAGATGGACTTATACCTATATTACTAGTCTTTAGCGCCTACCCTTAAATAACTAATAACTCTTTACTATCTTCCTTTATTATATAATAAGTTAAGGCTATTTATAAGGCAATAAAGAAGGTATAATATTTCTACGCTATACGCTAGGTTAACAACGCACTAGGAATAAGAAATAGCCTAAATACCTTAATTACGCGTAATCTGCCACTCTAGTTTAAGGTATGCGTATAGCGTAAAAAGGGAGGATAGTTAGGCCTATATTAACTTATTATAATTAATAGTTAGACTTATACTATTTAGATGCCTTATAGACCCACTTAATTCCGTTTAACTATTATTAAGCCTTACTATAAAGATAATAGTTCTAAGCCTTTGCAGGATACTATAGAAAATACCCTAAAGGAGAGCTATAATTAATATGCTTTAGAAGGCGACTATAATTCTAATATAATTATAGTAGATACGCCATAACTATAATATGGTAGAGGTCGCCTAAAAGGATTACGAAATTACTAACATTTTATTAACTTTAAAGAGTAATTTATTACCGCTATTAAGAATAAAGTTAAGTTATTAATAGCCTTTATAATAGCCAAGGAGAAGGCTAACTTTAAGCTCGCAAAATAGCTTTAAAAGGAAGGTTATATTATAACTCTTAGGGCTCCTTTCTAAGCATCTAATAAGTAGGAGATTAATGGTCTTATAGTAAGAGGAGTCTTTAAATTTAAAAAGTATAACCCTACTAAGTTTAGTAAAGTTCGTATCTTTAAGTTAAGAATAGTTAATAAGATTAAGGGTAAAGCTACTAACGCCCTATTTAAGAAATTAAGGCTTATTATCTAAGGCTATAATAATAATAGTAAGGAGGTAATTTTTATATAATCTCCTATAATTTAACGAGCTAGTTAGTAAGTTATTATTATACTAGCTCCCTCCTTAATAAAGAATGGAATAGCGGTCTATTTATAAGATATTATTTAGGCCTATACCTAATTAGAGACGCACCTTTAGTGCTTAATATTGGTATACCTTTTAGAGTAAATTTATTACTAATATCCTAAGAATATAATTATAGTTATGCTTAAGCCATTATATAGCATTATAGAGGCAGGAACTTACTAGTAGTCTACCTATAGTAAGCACTATAAAGAGAAGCTTTTAATAACTACTTCTATATTTAATTTATACTTCCTTACTATAACTATAGGAACTCTATTTAGAATTATTGGTATATAAATTAATAATATAATTATCTTAGGAGATGACCGATTTTTAGCTCTTAAAGAAGATAAGCTAGTAAAGGTAAATCTTATAGCAAAGCTAAAGGAAAAGCTTAATATAATAATACTATTACTCTTTAATAGGTGTATCCTTTCCCTAAACGGGGATTCTATTACTTTACGCCAGAAGGGTTAAGGTAAGAAGATTAACGTTATTAATGTTAATTCTCTAAAGCAAGGATATATAGAGTAGCGCGCTTATAGAGCTTATATTACTTCTATCTATTAACCTAAGGCTTTATTTAATCTCTCTATTACTACCTAATACTAGAAACTAACTAAGGATAATACCCTTGCCCTAAATAAACGTCTTTTCTAGTAAATAAACTATCTTAATTAGGGACTACTTTATATACCTATTAATCTTCCTACTGCTAAGCTCTTTATATTTATTAATGGATTATTTATAAATAATAAAGATTTTAGCTCCTAGCTAGGATATAAGATTATTATTACAAACGAATCTACTAGAAATAATAACTTTATAATCTATAGCAATCTTATTTATTAGAGCTTAACTAAGAGTAAGCGCGTTACTTAAAGCGTTTTAGCGTTAGAAATATATAAAATAGTTAGCGGAGTTAATATAGTAATTGTAATTGGAACTACCCTAAAAATAATTATAGATTGACTTAAACTTCCCGTTATCCCTATAATTGTATACACCAACTTATATTCCCTCTATAAGTATTTACTTAAGCTTAGTACTATAAAGGAGAAGCGCCTTATAATTAATCTTATGGCACTTTAGTAATCCTATAAACGGCGAAAACTCTTTAAGATTTAATAGATTAATGGCTAAGATAACCTAGTAGATATAATAATAAAAGTAAACCTAAATAAGGCTCTAGAAACGTTTGTTAATATAAATACTTTATATATATAGGTTAAAGGCTAGGTTAAAAGGGAGTAAGAGTATAATAATTTATAGACCCTAATTCTAACTAGCTAATTAGGATTTTCTATCTCTAGGATAAAAAATTGCTATTAGCTTGCTTATAACTAGTGCCTTGGCGGCCCTAACATAATATACACCTATAACTCTAAGTAAAAAAGCACTATACGCTAAAAGGTAAATTTTAGAATAGTAAGACTTATATTATAACGGTAATAGTAAGTAAGGAGGATTAATATTTATTATGCTAGTTAAGTAGTATTTATATATAGATAGCAACTATAAAAGAAGAGTTGCTAGTGTCGGGAATAAGGCAAGCGGTCGTTACGTAATGCCGCGGCACTAGCGTGGCGAGGAGTCTTAAGCTCCTCGCCCTCCCTTATTCTAATTAATAAGCTTTATTAACTAACATTACTATAACCTACTTAAGTAGTCGTTATTGGTAAGTCACCCTATGTAACTAATAATAAATATAAAGTATTTCTAGAAAGATATAGGGGGTGTATTATAGAGGTTGTTTAGGAGAGTTTTAAAAAGCTAAAGGAATTTAAGCGAGAAGTATTTAGGGCGAGGTTTTATTTTTTGGTAAAGGAATAATAGTATAGGCGTTCTGTAGATAACCTAGAGTATTATAAAGACTTAGTTTTGGACCTAGAATATAAAGACAACCTAGTTAAAATAACTTTTAGCACTCCCTTACTAATTAATTATTATTTTAAAGGCTACTCTAAAGGTAATAGTAGAGCTATTACGCCTTAGGGCGCTAGGACTGCTACTATAGACCTTAGTCCCAATATCTTTAATAATAAAGTAGCGCCTATAGAAATTAAGCAGGAGCTAAAGAATATAAGTAATTTTAAAGAAAATGGCTTCTAAAGTGCTACTTTTAAATATTTATTAGTTTTTGCTAATACTCTAAAGAGTGTTAATAAGCTAGTAGTATTTCACCACCTAATACCTTTACTAATTTTAGAAGAGGGTACTGCTTTAGGATAATAGATAAGCTTAGACCCCTAGAACTCGGATGCCTTTTAGACTTAGACGCCTAACTAAATCGGTTACCCTATTAATTTAAGCTATCTATACCCGATTAATTAAGGTTGACCACCTCTATATATATGGATTTTAATATATTAGCCTTGGCCTTTTAAGTAGACACCCTTTTGGGTCGTGATTTTGTCTTATTTGCCTTTATACGTGCTTCTTCCTTCTCTATCTTACCTATAGCTTCCTTAATTAAATCTATATTTACAAACTTTGTATTTAGATCTATAGCTACCCGCTTACATTTTTTTTGAACCTTTAAGATCCTTAAGCTGCGATTATAAGCTATATTTAAGCCTCCTTATATATAATGTCCACAGTAAGTTACTTAAATCGTTAAGCTACTTTTTATAAAAGCGCCCTTATCTTCTAATTAGGCGTACGCTTAATATAAAGGCCCTATACTATATTATATATATTGCGTAGTTTCGCTATAGTGGTAAGAATACTAGATTAATTAATTTTAGATTGCTTAAAGCCTAAAGCCTCTATTAGAGCCTTCGTTTTAACCTATAAGGACTTAAAACCTTTATGCGGATTTTAGGGGTAGATACTAGACGCGCGCTACCCAAATTTAATTATTCTTACGGTTAAGCCTTCCCCCTTACCTTATAGTAGTACTTAATAAAATAGTATTTCCTAATTAGAGCTGCATTATTAATATATACGGGCTTAGTAATCTACTCTTAATAGTTTATCTTAATTAGGCAAAAGTATGGTAGATCTAGGGGCTATAGAACGTGCGTTAAATAAGAAGAAAAAAAATGAGCCATATATTATTAGTCTTATATTCCTATAGAAACTTTATAGTATAGTAGCTTCTATAGCCATTAAGAATAAGCAATTAAACTTTATTACTAAGTGGTTTTGTTTTAGGTAAAAAGACTTTAGTAAACTAATATAATATAATATAATATAATATAATATAATAGGCTATTTAGCCGTTAATAAAGGTTATATATATCTAATTGGGTACCTCGTTATAATAGAACCAGATTAATTAGATATGCTTTCCTTTAAAGATTATAAGAGGCCGAATTAATCAGCTAAGCGCTAAAATTGCCTCTATAATCGATACCTATTTACAATCTTTAGGTAATTATATAAGGGTTTTCTTTTTTAAGGTATCTCTTAGTCTTATTACGTTTGCGTATATACCTAATATAATACTAGAGTCGTTTATATTCTAGCTATTCTCTACTTATACGCCGCTTGCGTTTTATACCCTCTATAAAAGATTATAGAACTCTTAAATTTATTTAAGTTATGCCCCCTTAGCTCTATCAGCCTCTATTAGTCGGCCGACTAAGGATTTAATATAAAAATTGCGTTATAAATAGCTAGAGACCTATAACTTGCCAAGGAGCTTAGTATTATAATTTTAATTAATAATTCGAGCCACCATCTCTTATAGTCGCGTATATAATGGGGTAAATCCTTATAGGTCTTATTTAAGCACCTAATTAGTAAGATAGTATTTTTGTATAGAAGTTAACCACTACTTATACTAGTAAGCAATTTGTTATAACTGCTTACCACCTATATAATCGTAAAAAGTTAACGGATATAACGGCGCTATAGCACGCCACCTACTAAATTCTACCATATTCTGCCGACCTATAATTAGCTCGCCTATTACTAGCGCCTTAGCGGCTGCCCCTATATATTTATTTACTTCAGTTCTAGCAACCCCTTTTCCTTCTCTTTAGCTTAATATCTTTATAATATAGCATTCTATAAGCTTTAGTTTAGAGGCATTTATATAAGGCGTAATATTATACTAAGCTCATCCTATACTACCTAGGAAGGCCTTAATGATATCCCACCCTAAAAGAAACTTCGTCTGCAACAACGCGTTAGCGCGCTATACTTAGACACTAAAATAACTCTACGCTACCTAAGAAGGCCTTAATAATATCCCACTTTATAAGCCAGATAGGACTAAACCTATACCCCTAGAATTAAAACCAAAGTATATAATACTAATAAACCTTAGGAAGCTAATAATAGTGTAGGAGGGTACGACTACTCTTAAATAGGAAAGTCACAATGCTGTCTGTCAGTCAGGAGGTCGGGAGGTTAGGAGGTTGTCAGTTATAATCAATTAGTAGGAAAGCAGTCAGTAAGAAGAAAGGAAAGAATGTATTCTGGTAGGTCGTGCTTAAGAGAAGGAGAGAAGCCGAAGGCTTAATATATATAGGAAAATGCCAAGGCACTAAGCAGTGGCCCATTTTACCCCACTACAATAGTACCTAAAGCAAGCTTATTTAAAAAAAAGCCGCCTCTACCTAAGAGGAACCTAAGATCCAATAAGGATTAGAAATTAAAGATAATAATAACGTTATAGACGTACGCGAGTAGATTTGCGCCCTTGTGGCTAACTAAAAAGCTAATTATTTTAAAGCAAAAAAGATATAAGAGACCCTATAAGAGATCCTAGAAAGCCTTACAGCCTTATAAAATAAGCTAGCTTCCCCTTTTTAAAGCCCTAGCTAACCTATTTACTCTACTAAATATAATATACTAGGGAGTACGGATATAATAATAAAGTAATTAAAGTTTATTAAGCTCCTTAACCCCTAACCCCTATCTAATAGGATAGACCCTACTTTTTAAAATTAGAGGACCTAAGTATAAGGAAAACTCCGCGTTAACTATAACTACTTCCCCTCTAAAAAAGCTAAGATATTTTACCTCTTTAGTTAAACTATAGAAGATACCTAACGTTACCTTTAAGCCAAATTTAAGGACAACTCCCCTGTCTGCTTTATATCTATTAGTAAAATACTATAGTATTTAGCCGCTATATATATAAACCCAAATAAAGTATAGGACGTGCGTTATAACTATAATAGCTTAATAATAAAGTTAAACTAGTCCTTTACTAAGTTCTAGATTTAATTCTTATACCTAGCGGGCGAAGGCTAGATTCCCCTTAAGTACTACTATTTAGACCTATATAATAAGCTAATAGTTTAACTATAAGAAAAGATCGCGGTAGCCTTAAACGACCTACTAACCTACTAAAGACTCGCAGCCTAATATCTGTTGCTTAACTTAGAACTAAAGTAAATTAATACCCGTTCTAATCGACAAAAAAGGGCTTATAGTAGTTAAAACTTATTAGCTATATCTATAGGATCTAAAGTAGGAAGATAAGCTATAACGGCTCTTATACTAAAAGCGGTTATATCTATATACTAGCGAGCCTTGCCCAACTAGCCACGTATACTACACTATTAACTAATACTTATCGCAATACCCTAATTAACCCAGTTTTAGCTACGTGCTATAACTATAATAAGGAGGATTGCTTTACTATATCTTACCTAGAGCTAAAGGATATAGGCGATATTAAGGAGATAGAGAAAGGAGAAACGTCTAACAAGTTAGGAAAAGAAGAACCCTAAGGAAAGACTCCTCCCTAGGGTACCCTATTGGTCTTAAAGAGATTAATCTTAGTTAGTTAATAGGCGGAAAGCATTTTACTATTCTATATATAGTATCTCAAAATAGATATATAGTAAATATAACCGCCCTTATTAACACTAAAATTAATAGCTTTACCTTTATAAATACTGCCTATATAAATAATATTACTAAATTTCTAAATATAAAAGCTACCTAATTAGAGAAGCCTGTTTAGGGAAAAGGCTATAATAGCTAAGCTAGTTGGCCAGTTACCTACGTCTTAAAATTATATATCGCTTTTAACGGATAATATTAATATAGTATCCCTTTCTGTATCTTAGACCTAGGGTCCTATAATATAATCCTTAGCCAAAAATAAATGTCCTATTTTAATATTTAGCTAAACGTATAATAAAGACAATTTATTTAGCTAAAGGATAGACCAAAACTACCCTTCTTTATTAAGGAAATCCAAACTAATTATAAGACATTAGCCGTAAAGGCTAACCTAACCTACTAGTATAATGTCTGGGCCTATAACCTAGCCTTTACCTAAGAAGACGCCCGCTATAAAGCTGAAAAGAACTCTATACTAATAAAGATACTCTCCTAAAGCGCTATATTTAAGGAAAACTCTATATATAAAAGCGGGATAGATAGTGATATAAATAACGTCTAAATCGCGTAGATCTAACCAGTATAGAAAAGAACGTATTAATAGGATATAAGGGATAATCTCTAAAAGATATAATAGGAGCTAAAAGGAGTAATAATAACGCTAGTACCCTAGAAGCCCCTAAGGTTATATATACCCCCATTCGTTATATAACCCCTCTATAGTAGATATTACTATAATTAGCGCTATAGCATTCCACTTTAATATATACTAGAAGGATAATAAGGTTTTTATAATAAGCCTCTATAAGATTAACCGAATTATTAATAATAGGGAGAAAGAGCTAGCTAAGGAAACCGATAAGGAACTAGTTAAACGCCTCCTTTTTACTATCTATATAAATAATAAGGATACATTCTTAAAAGCGGCTTTAAATAAGTTACCCCCTTACTAGATATACAATTATAAGATTTAATTAGAAGCTAATAACTTACTAGGCTATAGCCCCCTCTACTAATAATTAATAGATAAGTTAAAAGCAACTAAGTAGTACTTAATTAATAATCTAGATAAAGGGTTTATTAAGCTAAGTTAAGCCCCTTTTACTTCCCCTATCCTATTTATAAAAAAGTATAATAGAGGCCGTTATTTTTATATTAACTATTAAAAGCTAAACGCCATTACGTAAAAGGACTAGTACTCCATTTCTTTAATTAACGAGACTCTTATATATCTAAGCTAGGTAAAGATCTTTACTAAACTTAATATCCGTTAAGCTTTCTACTAAATTAGGATAGACCCTATATCTAAAGATTTAACAACGTTTTATACTTATTATAGTTCCTATAAATATAAAGTTCTTCCTTTTAGATTAATAAACGGACTAGCTACGTACTAAAGGTATATAAATAACGTTCTTTTTAATTACCTTAATAAATTATATATAGTATACCTAGACAATATTCTTATATACTTAGACGATAAACTTAAGTATTAAGTTTATATTAAGAAGGTCCTAGAGAGACTACAAAACGCAGGCGTATAAGTTAATATTAAGAAATACGAGTTTAGAGTAAAACGCATAAAATACCTTGGGTTTATTATAACTATAGAATAAATTAAAGTCGACCCTAAGAAGGTAGAGGTAATCTATAACTAGAAGCCCCTTTATATAATAAAAGAAATCTAATCCTTGCTTAGCTTTATAACTTCTACCGCTAGTTTATCTATAATTACAGAATTATAGTAAAACCTCTTATATAACTAACTAGAAAGGATACGCCTTTTATTTTTAATAATAACTATATAAAAGCCTTTAAAGAGATAAAGGATTAGCTTATCTCTTTCCTAATTCTTTATTACTATAACCTAGACTTTAAATTAATACTAGAAACGGACGCTTCTAATAGGATTATAGCGGGAATCCTATTATAGCTATATTTAGACGGCGAATAGTACCCTATTACCTTCTTTTTAAAAATAATAAACCTGGCTAAGTATAACTATAAAGTATATAATAAAGAAATGCTTGCTATTATTTAATTACTCTCCTAATAGCGCGTAGAGCTTAAAGGTATAAACTTCCGAATTAAGATATATATAGATTATAAAGCCCTAAAGTACTTTATAACTATAAAGTAGCTTACTAAATAATAAGTTTAGTAGGCTAAGATACTCTCCTAATTCTTCTTTATAATTATATATTATTTTAGTAAGTAAAACTTTAAGGCTAACGCCTTAACCTAAAGAGAATAAAATATAGGACCCTAAAATAAGCTAAAGACCTAGTATCGGACGCGCGCCCTTCTCTATCTTAAATAGCCTAACCTATAAATCTTTAAGGAGCTAGACCCCTAGCTAAACAAGCTAGTATTAATAGAAGAGACCTTAGACGAATTAATAGGGCTAATTAACCGCCTCCTAACTGTAAACCGCACGGTTAATGCCCTAAAGGCCCTCCGCGATTAAGCTATAAAAAAAGACACCAATTTTAAAGCGGAGGAAGGGTTGCTCCTATATTAGGAGTGGCTTATAGTTTCTAACGTTAATAATCTATAGACTAAACTAAACCGCGAAGCTTATTACTAAGTTTTTATAGTATACCCTAGCAAAAATAAGACCCGTAAAATTCTTAACTACTACTACTATTAGCCGAGAATAGTTATGGATATTAATTAATATATATAGAATTGTAAAGACTGCCGAAGAGCTATAACCCTATAGGATAAGACCCTAGGACTACTTAAGCCACTCCTAATATTAGAGCGCCCTTAGTTGCATATTTCTATAAACTTTTATAAACTACCTATAGACCGTAACGGATATAATATAGTTATAGTTATAGTCGACCGCTTTAGTAAACGCCCGTTCTTAATTCCCTATTATAAAAACATTAATACTAAAGAGGTAACCTGGCTATATGTCTACTACGTTTACTAAATTTACGGACTACTAAATACTCTTATATCTAATTATAAGCTATAGTTTATATTGGCTTTTTAAAATAAGTTTACCTAAATCCTAGGTATTAAGCTAAAGCTTTTTACCGCTTACTACCCCTAGATAAATAGTTAGACGTAGATTATAAATCAGCACTTAAACTAAAGGCTTAAGCCCTTTATTAACTATTTTTAGGATAATTAGTCTAAACTACTACCCTTAATAGACTACGCCCAAACAACCCTACCCTAGAACTCTATAGGGTTTGCCCCAATTTAGCTAGAAATAGGATACTTACCCTATATAAGCTTTAACTGGAAAAGGCTAGAAAAACCCCAAACTATATAAGAGAAGCTATTCTATATAGAGGCCTAATAGTACGCTAAACGCTTAGAGGAAGCCTAGGTAGTAGCCTATAAAAACCTAAAAAAAAAGCCTAAAGATTAATAGAATAGTAGGCAAATAAATACCATTAAGAGCCTAACTTTACCCATAGCGATATAGTCTAGGTTATAATAAGAAATTAAAAAACCAAACGACCTAGCCGTAAGCTAGACTACTAGATGGCAGGACTATATAAGGTTTTTAAGAAGATAGGTAACTTATATAAGGTAAAGCTCCTAGATTTAATTAGGGTTTACCCTATCTTCTTACTAGATAAGCTACGGAAAGCTATAAATAACCTATTACCTAGATAAAAGAACAAGCCTTCCCTACTAGTTTAAGTAAACAGTAATAATAAATAGGATGTTAATAAAATACTAACCTATAAGATAGTATAGGAAACGCTAAAATACCGTATCTAATAAAGGGCTATAATCTAGACCTAACCTAGTACCCTATATAGAACTTTATAGGCTACCCCTAAAAGCTTAAAAAGTTCTATAATTAATACCCTAATACGCCTAGACCCCTAAAGTACCTAGATAAATAGATGGAATGCTAGTATAATAAAGATAATAAGTTACCGGAAGAATATAGGGATAAAAACGCCCTAAAGCCCTAATATAGCTGTCTGCTAAATTCTGCCAAATTATACTATTTTCTGCCACTACCGTAAAACTTTAGATATCTAGGAACTTTGACCGCCGGTTAGAGTTATCTAATTAGTTAGATCCTTAATAGGATTTTTTAGCGGCATTTAGCCTATTTCTTTCTATATAACCTATAGTTACCTTTTATACTTAGTCTAGACGCACTTATATCTTCTTTTTCTTATTTTATATTTTATAACTTTATATTTATAAGCCTAGTGCTATCTTATTCCTAACTAAGCTTAAGGGTAGGCTTTCTTTTAAAAGGGGGGGTGATATAATGACGCTGTGGCACGCCATCTACTAAATTCTGCCATATTCTGCTAACCTATAATTAGCTCGCCTATTACTAGCGCCTTAGCGGCTGCCCCTATATATTTATTTACTTCAGTCCTAGCAACCCCCTTTTCCTTTTCTTTAGCTTAGTATCTTTATAATATAGCATTCTATAAGCTTCGGTTTAGAGGTATTTATACAAGCTATAATAATGGAGGGACACCGTATATACGCGCGGCTTAAGTTCTAGATTCAAATTTGCCGGCATTAAAATTAGTAATTGCCATTTATATATTCTGCTCCTTTTAAGCCATATTATACGATTAGTAGTGTAAAAAATAGGTGGGCGGGTCGATGACTTAATTTTAGTATAGTGACTAAGTTCCGGGGGTCCGAGCTTAGTTAATTCTAGCATTCTTTAATCTTATACGTAAAAGATAATATAAGCGGAAATAGATACTATCTGTAAAAGGATATCTTTAAAACTTTAGGTTAGTGCCGTTAATATATAGGATAATATAAGTATAAAGCTTAAAGCGAAAGATATAGTGGAAGTAGATAAAATAGAGGCAATAATTAAGAAAGGGGTATAGGTAGCTTTAGAGGAGTACTAGGAGTACTAGGAGTTAGGTTATTCTTCTATTTTTAAGCGTTTTTTACTTACTAAATAGGGTTTATAAAGAAACGTTAGGGGATAATATTTAGGTAAGGATAGTAATATAGTAATATAGAGCGCTTCTTAGTTATTTTAGTTTATTTCTTATTATATATATTATAGAATAAGTATAACGGAACCTTATAGCAAGAACTACAGTAGGCTCATTATTGGGCTAGGTGTATAGGTAATGCAAATTAAAGTCAACAACGTAATAATAACTGGTGAAGTGGTTGCTTAATAGATTAACTTTAATTATATTCTAAGAATCACTATAAGGAAGGAACTATCTAGGTAGGGACTATAGTCCTTTAAATATACATCCAAACTCCTATAAAATCCTTCTTATATATAATATATATATACTCTATCTACTCTATTATAAATTATATAGATTCTATAGATTCTATAGATTACCTTATATAACCTCGGTTACTATTCCTCGTTATATAGCTTTACTAGCTTTATCCTAAACTATACCTAAATTAACTAACTAGCTTCTTCCGACTCCTCTCTAAGTAGTTATAACATTATACTTAAAGCGTCTATAACACTATCTCCCTCCTCTTTATCTTTGTCCTTAAAGATCCTAAATATCTTTAAGTTATTTATTAGAGGTGTAATATCCGTCTAATTAATTTAGTTAATATTATTACTTATTATACCTAAAGTAATTTCTTCTTCTTTAACCATTCGTTATACTCGCACTATTGCTACGATATTATCTCTTAGTAAGATTATACCATCTCTATATTCTTACTATTTAAAAGAGGGGTTAGTTTATATTGCGTTAGCGAACCTATCTTCGTAATAACTATCCTTTTATTTAAAGTGTACTAAAGCAAATTTTCGTTCGTCCTATAACGTTTACTCTATCTCTAATACTAAGTATACGCGACCTATTACTCTTAATAGTCGTCTAGTTCCCTAACTAATTTATATTAGGGTCTTATATTTAATCTACTGCTACGCGGCTAGATAATAAACTATTTATTACTTTTATGGAATTGCGCTGTTCTCGGGACGCTAAACGGGAGGCTGCTAATACTTAGTAATAGGCCCTTAAGTCTTACCTAGCTTGTCTTGTTCCCAGACCTTCTTACCAAGGCTTACCTTACTAAGCCGCTAGCCGCTTTTAGCAAGACCTTTGTTAAAAGGTCTAGTATATGGTTTAAATTTTTATTAGTCCCGCGCGGGGTATTTAGGCCTATATACACCTACTTTAAGCTAAATTATCTTAACTTTTATAGCTCCCTAAGCTATTCCTAATGGCTAGAATTACCAAATTATACCTAGCAAAGAAGACTACGTTGCCCAATTTGCCTAATTCCAATTTATTATCTTATCGTCGCGCCCAACGCCCCCAAGTCATAGCAGCCGCACCTCTCCCACAACTACCGCCGCCCTCTTCCTACCACAGCTAGGGTACCCAAACCGATAAGCCAGCTTTAAATAACAATTAAGGACCATAAGTCTTTCATTCAGAGTGTGAAAGAGTTAATTTAATATTAGAACAGCTATATAAGCACCGCTAGAGCTTTATAACTTTCATTAAGTATTATATAACCGCTTCCAGCCCTTCTAATTATAATACACCAAAGCAACGTACAAATAGGCTATAGAAGGCAATATTTAAAAAGCTAGAAGTTAAAGAACGGCTTATAGTCTATAGTAATCGCCAGTTAGGAAGGCTTTATTAAGAACCTCTATATAAGCAGATAGAGCAAGAGTTAGAGGATCTTATACGCCTAAAAGAAGAGAACGAAGTTATTATTCCTAGTAGGCTTAGACAATTTAACGCCAAAAAACCAGTTAAAAAGCTTAAGTTTAATACAATTACTGCTAATATATAGCGCCTTACTCCAACGCTATAGAGCTTCCTTATAGCTTTAGTTCAGTAAAGGCCATATACCAATTCTCGCAATATTACGCCTTACTATAATAAGCTCTTTATAGTATACGCAATCCTAGCAAATATATAAGCCCCTTAAGCTAGCCTCTAGTTCTATACTGCTTTAGGGGTTTATTTATATAATATAGGTGTTAAGCAAAGGTATATTACACTTCTTTATAAGTTAGGAGTTATAATATTATATAGTAGCCTTGCCAAAATATAAAAGGAGCTAGAGGAAATTGGCAGGGTATATACTTTCATACTTAAGGGTTTAGATAAGACGCCTCTATTACCACGGGCGGAGGGTATAGTTAAGGAATCTCAGTTATGGGTCGCGCACTTAAGGCATCTCGGTCACTGCTAGTATAATAAATAATAACTTTTTTATAGCGCATAATTAAGGCAACTGCTTTAAAGAACCGGAACCAGCTAATAATTATATATAATAACTTTAACTAAAATAAAAGGGTTTAATATAAAACTATATTAAACACTAATAAACACCTCTCTACTACCACTTTTAAACTTATACTTAATCCCAAATTTCTATATAACAGTCTTCGCACTTTTATACTTAAACCTACGGAACAACTTACTTATAGCGCGATCTTTAATTACCCTGGCAACCAGGCAGATAGATACATAAAATAATACCAGTTATATTAGATTGCTAAGGCCATTGCGTATATAATACCAAAAGTTAAAGAGCTTAATATTGCCGCAGACTTCTGGCCTAGTATGCTTATTATTAATTATCTCCTTCCACAAAAGCTACACCACTTTATATTAGGTCCGATTCTAGAGAATAAGGGCACTTTAAAGGGTATATATAGAGTTCTTAAAAATATATTTAGTGGCAATAATAGTAAATGCGGGTTTTAAAAGGGCTAGCTAGGGTATAAGGATAGATCCTTTAACAATAGTAAATTAGTCTTAATTAATAGCGATTAGAAGACTATAGGCCTCCTCTAATCTATATAGCAAGAGCGCCGCCTTAAAAAGCGCCACTATAAACAGCTAAAATAGTTTCTTCCTATAGCTGGATTATTCCATTAGCGAACTAACTATATGGATATAATATACGACATTTACCGTAAACCATCCAATTGCTTTAAATTATTAGATTATAGTAAGGTCTACCTTAGCGCGCATTAGGGTTATAAGACGCCGTTCTATTATAAAGAGGAGGTTGCAATTAAGTCCTTTAACGCCTAAATTACTGTATACTTCCTTAGTCTTTTTTCTTAAAATATTAGAGACCATGGTAATAAGGGGGTTAATAATTAGATTACTGGATAAGATATTAGAAGAGGTAATAAAACGGTAGCAGTAAAAGTAAGATTCCTTACTACCTTACAGTGCATTTAAGAGGAGCTCTTCTCGCCCAGCTAATGGTCCTACAGTAATAAACTAGTTAATTAGGTATTCTAAAACTATATTCAATTTATACAAGATATAAAGGTCTACCTTACATTAAAGTTTGCTATTAAGTACGCTAATATTAGGCTTATTAAACGGGTAATTATTTACTACTATCTTCTCTTTACTAGTAGTATAAAGAGTTAATATATATAGTTAGCTCTATACCTTACTAGATTGCTTATAACTAAAGCCGCGGATTAAGTCCTCTAAATATTATTATTTACTAGCATATTAGTTAATTATAAAGGCCAGTAAGATAGTTGGTTTAAGATAAATCGACTTAACAAACATTATAATCTTATTCTTAAGCTTCTTCTTTAAAGCCAATGGCAAACTAGCTTAGATATAACTAAGTTATTTACTTAAGTATTACTTACCGCTAGTTACTGCCTAGATCTGCGGTATGCTATTAAGGACGTGTTCGGCTAGTTTAATAGCATACACTATACACTAGCTAACGCAGCTACTAATATATATTATCTTGCGCTTAAGCTGTTAACTACTATCACAAAATAACCTAGCAGACGAAAGAGTTACCTTAGCTATAAGGATATTATTAATATTAAAACTTAGAGGCTCTCTAGGGGTTTAAAAAAAGGACAGCCTATAAAGCTACCTTCTAAAGCTAAAAAGCAAAGAATTTAAAAGCAACCAGCTTACTATAACTTACTTATTAATAGCTTTAATACAAAGCTATAAGGGCGTATTACTATAGTAGAAGGCCTTAACAATATTAACGCAAATAAGCTTAAGATAACACTAATTAATAACTTACTTAATAGAGCTGCACTTAATACCTAATCTTATAGACTTTCTATCTAGTTTTAGTATTCTATTTAATTAGTAAGTTAACTATCTACTTATAAGGTATAACACTAATTAATATATAACTATTTAGATACTTATTTAGGTATTTATAATTTACCGCTACTAGCTCTCTATTACTTATTATTATAATTAGATTAGTGTCTATATATTACCTTCCTTTTTAAAAAGCAGCTAGATCTAATTAACCTATAGCTTTACCTACAAGTACGTTAAAATAGTTTAGCTTTAATAATATTCTTAACGAGTTTCTTAAATCCACTCCTTAGCTTTAGGCCAAACTTCGGCATAGTATAAAGTAATACCAGCCATTAGAAGGGGTGTCCTCTAGCTAGGCCCTCGTCTATAAAGCCCTCCTGCCCTCTTATTTAAGCAATTTAATTACTACTACTTATTAATAAGTTTCTTTATATCTATCTTTTATATACGTCCCTCTCTTCTAACTACTACGCTCTCTTTATATCTTAAGGATTACACAGCCCTACTAAGAGGCAGACTTCTATAAAGAACCTTCCGTAAGCAAGCCATTACTTAGGACATTTATTACTAGAAGCAGTAACTGTTTCTCTTTCTTCTCTTTAACTCTATAATAAATATATAAAGCAACTATAAGTAAGGCTTATCTAAGGAACATAAAACACTAAAATAAGCGGCACTCTTTAAAACTAAGAAGCCTTCTATTACACTCTTATCTCATCCCACTACCGTAGAAAATTAAGAAAAAAAAAGATTATTTCTTTAAAAGCTGGTCTTAAATCCTTTATCTTAATAACTGCTCTTATAAGGAATACAAGGTCTTCTTCCTTTTATCTTTATTACCTACAACCATCTCTTATAAGTTTTTTTTTTTTTTTACATTTTTTACGCTCCGCGATTTTCGAATTTCCTTTTAAGTTAAGAAAAGGGCTACTATACTTCAAAAAACCTTAATTAAGCATATTAGAGGTTAATATTAAGTATTATGCAATTCTTATTTACTTTTTTGGAATTTTTATATTAATAATATTATGGAAAAGGTCTTAGCAAGGAAAATCTAACTAATTAGACAACTTTAACCGCCGGTCAAAGTTCTTTAACATCTTAAGATTTCACGTAATAATCCTTTTTAATTTACCTTTTTAATAAATACCACAAGATCTTTATTTTAATTTCCTATTATACTATCTATACACCCGTTTACCTTCCTTTTACGTTAAAAAGGCACTATTATTACTCTTCCCCTAAATTACTATCTATACGCCCGTTACGCACAAGGAATTCCACTATAAAAATACCTAGAACAATAGAACTCCGCTTAAAAGGAAAGCCGCCACCTCTGCCCCCCACTATTAGATTAATAGCCCTCGCATACTAAGGAAAGGCGCAGATAATAGAAGTTATCCTTAGAGCTGCCTAAAGCCACCCTATTAATTAGCGTATAAATATCTATTATAGTTTAACGTAGGTTATTTTAAACTAGGAGCATAATATAGTTAAAGCTACAAAAAATATAATAATTAAGATTAAGAAGGATGCGGAGCTTAAGGGAAACTTAAAAAGTAAAGAGTAGGAAAATACATTTATAGACATTAGAAAGCTCTCTAAGATTACCTATAAGGTTAATAAAATTAAGGCGGTGCAAGATACAATTAAGAAAAAATAGGGAGAGGAGCTTTTAGAAGGTCCCTGTAAGCTCTTCTATACATACTATACACTAAAGAGTATCCGTTTTTTTATTAATTAGGTAAAAAGAAATTAGATCTCTAAGAAGGATATGTTAGAAATAATTAACAATACAATACTAAGCCGCCTAGAACTTTTAAAGGTTAGGATCTTAAGGACCCTATACCTAACACCCTTAGACTTTCTCACCGCCTATAAATTCGGATTAGTAGTTAATAAGGAGTTAATTAAGAAATAGAAGCTCGTTTATTATCTAAGCCAAGGCTATAAGCTTTTAGTACTAGCCTTAACTATTAAAACTAAAGAGGAATCTGCACTAGGGACGGTTACTCTAGCACCTCTACTATTACCTTTTAAGGAGGTTAAAGGCTTAAACGCAAGAATACTGCGTAGCTTATTTTTATTTAGAGGTAAAGTACCTAAAGCATAAAGAGAAGACTTTGAATTTAATAAATCTACGTCTTTAGAGGATAACCTTATCGCTAGCTCCCCACAGAAACAGAGGGCTAGGAAAGCTTTTAAGAAATCCCTAAAAAAGAAGCTAAAAATAGGACCCGCGGAACCTTTCGCTTCTAGTAAAGCTAATAGGTAAAAGGAAAAAGCAGTAATAATTATTAGGAAAGTACGGCCGAAGCGGAAAATAAAATGCTTATATTATTCTAAAACGCCAGCTAAATTAATTAAGGCCCTTAATTCTAAGAAAGAGCTAAAAGACGGTATCTTTTCTATCTTGTACTAGTTTATTACGGCCTAGCAGGGAAATAAAATAGAAGTCCGCGCGTTATACCGGATACATCTTTAGAAAATAGTAGGGTTACTAGAATTAGACGCTAGCGTTTCTTCTACTAATTTATATTTACGAATCTACTTAGTCTCTAAGAACTATAATACTGTTAACATTTTCCAGATGGCTAAAAGCTCCTATTTCTAGTTCAAAAAGAATAGTCGCCTAAAGTATATAAACAATAACCTTAGAATTTACGCTTATTCTATTATACAGCCTAGTAATTATCTAGTAGACCGCGTGGGATTAAAAAAGCTTATATTAGGCTTAAAAGGGGAACTTAAATAAGACCTGCTCAGAATCCACTATACTAATTTATTTAAATAGTGGGAAGATGTAGGAATTCTAGGCCTTTTTAAGGAAGAGTTTAATATATACGCGCACCATTTAAGAAAGACTGCTAGGGAAGAAAAAGATAGTATCCTTTGGACTATATATTATTCCTTACTATAATAGGTAGTTTATATAGATCTAAAGCACTACAGACACACAGTAGCTTTACGCACTAATAATGCTACTTATTTCATTATATATCCAAACTACGCGCTCCAGTTTATTAATGGCCATCTTTCTAAAAAACGGAACTTAGAAATTAATCTTCTCTAGGTACGCGAAGTTGGGCCAAATTTTAGAGACAGCTAGCTTTATTCTTATGTTTCCTTAATTAAGGAGGGGAGTTAGTCTTATATAGAACTCCTACCCGGAATACATTAGTACATACCAGAATAGGTAGATTTGCTTTAAGAGCGCGGAGAACTTAATAGTAGGGGGCGTATTAAGAATATAGAGACGGCCTGAACTAAGGCTAATACTAAGAAGTTTAAGCTTAACTAAATGCCTATTACCTTAAGAACTGGTAAAGTACGGTTTATAAAAGCCACTATTATGTAAGGAGCCTCTTACGCAATATTAAGCCGCTTAATTATTATACCAGACTTAATCGCAATTCTCCCAAACACTAAGAGACTAGAAATCCCTAGGCTTAAGAGCCAGTAAGCCGTTACATAGATAAATCTGGACGCTTTCCCCCTGGTATTAACTCCTACTAGTAAACCTGTTACTAATACTCCTCTATATAAGTTTTTAGCCTATATACAACTACAGGCAAAGAGTACTCTTTTAAATGCTTTAGTTGGGAGACTTTTATAGGATAATCCCTAAGTAAGGGCGGAGTAATAGATAACCCTAAATCCTACCTTAAATAATAAATATAAAGCATTTTAGGAAAGATATAGGGTGCGTATTACTAAGGCTGTTTATAACAGTTTTAAAGAGCTTAAGGAATTTAAACAAGAGGTATTTAGGGCGAAGTCTTACTTTTTAGTAAAAGAATAAGGTTATAGACATCCTATAGATAACCTGGAATATCTTAAAGACTTAGTTTTAGAACTAGGGTGTAAAGATAACCCAATTAATAGAACTTATAGTACTCCCCCATTAACTAATTACGGTTTTAAAGGTTGCTCTAAAGACGGGGATAGAGCTACTATGCCTTAAAACGCTAGAACTGCCGTTCTAGATCTTAGTCCTAATATCTTTAATAAAGTAATACCTATGGAAATTAACTAAGAACTAAAGGATTAGGGGAAACTTAAAGAAGATACTAATAAAGTAGTAGCATTACGCCGCCTAATACCTTTACCAATTTCGGAAAAGGGTGCTGCTTTGGAAGAGCAGGCGATTAATTTTAATATTTTATAATCTCCTATATAGAAGAAAATATAGGCAGAAATAGATGCTATCTAAGAAAGAGTATCTTTAAAGCTCTAAGCTGGTGCTATTAATATACAAGAGAATTTAAGTGCAGAACTTAAAGTGGAAGGCGTTATAGGTAAGGATAGTATAGAAGAGGTAGAGGCGATAATTAAAGAGGGAGTATAGATAGCTTTAGAGAAGTTAGAGGAGTGCTAGGCATTAGGCTGTTCTTTTCTATCTTTAGATATTTATTACCTACTAAAAGGAGTTTATATAGAAACGTTAAGGGATAACGTTTTAGGTAAGAGAGGTAAATAGTAGTGTTAAACTCCCCTTAGTAATTTTAATTTATTTTTTATTAAATTCTACCAAATCTGTTAAATTCTACTAGAACCGTAATATAGAGACTTATATTCTATCCTTAGAAAGGGATATAGGAAGAATTTTAAAAATTAATTACTGCCTATAATGGTAGTAATATTAATCCGGCTATAAAGCCAAAGCCCCCTATATACTACTACATGTATATTAAATAGCTTATTAGTAGAGGGGCTTAGTGGAATATATATAGGGTGCAAAATAAAGGCTGGAAGGTAGGAAATGTTAAAATCGCTTAACTATTAAATAGTTAGCAAATATGCTCCTAAAACGCCGTATCCGGTTAACTCTAATAGGTATATAATTACCTACTTAGGTTAGAATTAAGGATCTAGACTAAATTAAAATCTACTTATATTTATCTAGATTCTATATTAACCTTATTAAAATATTATTAGAATAGTAACAGCTTACCTTACCCTTTATAACCGCGATAAGGACTAAAACCTCTTCCTCTTTCTTATATCTAGTGTATTCTAAATACATTATATATTTAGGCTTTGTAAGCTTAATAGACTATAACTTATAGGCGATAGTACTTAAGTATTACGCAGAGTAGGCTAGCGTGGGGGTAAGCTTAGAAAGAGTCGCGGTTATATAGGGGATATAGTAGCGACTAATATAGCTTAATTAGTAGTAGTAGTAGATATAGCAGCATTAAACAGGGAGTTAATTAATAAAGTTTAAGTCCGGTTTGGCGTCGGATTAACACCAGAAATCCTAAATATCGCATCTATACCCTATAAAGAAGGGTATAATATATAATTGTATTTAAGACCGGCTGTATATAACTCTTACTATAGACTTTTAAATAGTAGATTTGCGTGCTCCTATTTGTTTATATAGTCGTTAAGGCGTTCGCGTATAGTAATTAGGTGGAATTAATATACTATTTAATATAGCATAGTATATAGAACAGCAATAGTGTAATATGTTGGAAATAGAGCAGATCTACTAATAGCTGTAGGTACTACTAATGCCTAAGCCCACGTCTAAAGTCTCTTAAGGATATAATTCTTTTTAGTATCTAGATTTGCCCCCTTCTTATTATATATTTCACGCTTAGGCGTTCTTAACTAAAGGGAGTTATTATAGTAACTACAGCAGGAGCCTTTATTGGTATTGGCAGTAATTAAAGCGTTAGGCTCGGCAAAATACTTATATAGTATTTCCTTAATACATTTGTAATCGTTATATAGCTAAAAAAAACTTATCTTTTATCTCTATACGCTTCTGCTTGTCTTTCTTTTTACCTCCCCACTTTAGCTAGGTAGTGTTGCTAGTTAATAAGTTATCTAAGTTTACAGAGTTAACTAACGGTAATTAGGATCCGCGTAATGGTAATAGTTAAGAGGTAAAAGAATGGTGGGATAATAGTGCGTAAGACTGTCGCTGTTAATAAGAATTTAAATAGTATATTACCTTCGGCTTTAACTATAGGAGTAGGTCTCGTTTACTAAAGCACTAATGTTTAAATAGAAAGATTACTTTAGCCCTTTTACTATCGCGGCTGGCTCGACTACTACGCTATAGAAAAAAAGAGAAATATTATTTAGGCGCTAGTATTATATATATAACCACTCTATAGACGTCTAGAAGATTAATATTAATCCTAATAGCCTCTATAGCAAAAATAATTCGAATTTTAGAAGACTTTGCCTGTTTCCTAAACTTAGCTAGTATTAACTTCTTACTAAATAATAAGATTGTTTAATAGAATACGGCCATAATTAAGCTAATAATATTCTTAGTATATTAAGCTAGATATAGCTACTATAGGTACTTAGATATACTTCTATACGCCTCTATAGCTTAGGCCTTAGTATTAAAAAATATAATAGTCTTTAGAATCTTATGCGGAGTAGCTAAGCGGCTCCCTCCCTAAAAGACGGCAGGATTGATATATATTTTAATAGTTGGAGGATTAACAGCCTTATTAAGAAGGAAGCAGAGCGAGGTATATTTAGTAATTATATCCTTTAATATCTGGCTAAGACGAAAGATAAGCTCTCTACGGGAAATAGAAGTCCGCTTAAGGTATATATTAGTGTTGTTAAAGCCTAAGGACTTCTTTACCATTTCTAGCGTTTTTAGATTAAAAGTTATAGAATAGGCAAACTACGGAACCGAGCTTCCAATTAGATTGCGTATATAGCGTAGCTGCGCATACTTAGGGCGAAACTTCTTACCCTATTATATAACAAGATAAGCTTTATTAACAACAACCAAGGCCAATCGCTTCTTAAACTTAGGGTCTTTAAGTAGATCTTGGAAAGATGGTGTACTGGTAAGCTTGGGACTAATAAAGATATAGGTATATAGGCCGGCTCTTGCATTCTTAAGCGCTTTATCTATATCTTTAACGTTAGCGTTAAGGAGCAGCGCATTACTGCTAATTTAGTTAACCTTTTAAACTTGCTCTTTTGCAATCTCATTTAGAGGAAGAAATACTAGCGATGTAGTATTTTTATAAAGGATTAAAATTACTTATATAATAAGGATAATATTAATATAATTATAGATTAGCCTCTAAATACAGGTTACCTGCTTATTTTTTATATAAAATTTATTATTATATAGTAGTAATATAATATCCTAAATTGCGTTATCTCGTGCTTAAGTTGTTGTATTAGGTTTCTTCTTGTCTTAGATTTTTCTCTAGGCTCTAGCTACCCGCATTTTTAGTATATTCTAACTAGCTAAGCTAGTAATGTCAGATAATCTGTATTCTCGGTAGCGTAGGACGTGCACTGGTCACGTGCATGGGTTACGTGTATTGTAAATATCTTCGTCTAAGCCTAGGGGCCCTAGGTCAAGCGATCGATAAAGACACGATTAAGATCGTTAATTAATTAACCCATTTTATCAACGAATAGCTCTATATGAACTATCTGATAGTTATAAGCCTGGTCCGCCGACACAAGAAGCTATTCAGCTATTACTCAGTTATTTGAAGAAATTCTACCTTATTGTTAGACTCTAACACCTTATCGTTAGGACGCAGACTCTAACAGAAATCCTACCTCAATCGTCACAAGACAAGATTCTATGAGATTTCACGAGATTCCACGAGATTCCACAAGATTCCACCTTAATCGTTAAAGGACGATCCTGACGACAAGGACGATTCTGCGATAAGGACGATCCTGACGATAAGGACGATCCTAACAACAAATTCCATCTCAATTCCTATCTGCCTATTAGTTAAATGACTCCACCGACGTCGAGTTCGTCGACCACAATTATCCTTAATAAGTTAGAAGACTGGGAGCAATGGCTATGGCAACTCCGAGCCCTCGTGGATTAGTAAATTTAGGCCCACGTTAACCCAGCTACAGAAGCACCTTAAGAAGGTCTACTTAAAAAACCACCTTATCTAAAGGTTATAGATTTTAATAAGAATGCAACCTTATATATATAGCTCTTGTTAAATTAATAGAAAGCGTATAAGAATAGCAGATAATACTATAACTAGGATATAAAGTACTTCCTAAAATAGGAAGAGCATCTATAATAGATACGCACCTAGATTACGACCACAGTATTAATTTAGAAGAAGCTACTACTTAACCCTTCCTTAACAGTTAAAGAATGGCTATCCCAATTAAAGGAGAACACAGAACCTACCTTATCGTTTATTAGGAAGAAGTTACAACACTAGTATATAGAAGCCCTTAAGGGGTTTAAACACTTATTAAAATTAAATTAGTGGTTAGATTAATAGGAACATATAATAGTACTAAGAGAGAAGTATAAGATCCCTTAAATGTCCAATAGAATCTAGCTTTAAGATTTAGCAGAAGTTATTCAACCTTTTAGTAACGCCTATTATATAAAGTATACTACTAAGTTAAATAACCCGCAGAAGTTAAGATTTTCTAAATACCGTAGAGTAGTAAAGGAGCTATAAGAAGGACTTAGAACACCCTTAAAGAAACCCAATACTACTATAAGAGGAAGTACCTTTAATGTAGACTTTGCAGAGCAAGCTATTAAGGATCACTCTAATACTACTAAAGGTTTATAAAGAAAAAGAGCCTTAGTATATAATAGACGCTTAAAGAGAGCTAGGATACTAGTAGATAAGGAAACGTCCTATAAGAAGCTAATACCTAAGTACTTAGCGTACGGAATATAAGGACACTCCTTACGGGACTGTTAGTGTTTATTTAAAGATAAGAGACCTATAGGAGTTATAATAGGAGATGCGCGCATTAATAGGGCACTAAAGAAGGTAGAAAAGAATAAGAATCTTACTAACTAAGTTATAAAGATCAGACTTAAAGAATAGGAAGATAAGGCTTAATAACAACAGGATAAGAGTTAGGAAGTTAAGATTAAGGGAGAAGCTAATACGATATTCCTAGAATCGTATTATATAGGTTAAATCTATCCACTAAAGCTATTAACTATTCTTAACTTAGAAACCACTCTCTATATCTTTAATAACCTCTTTTATTTCTATAACTTTAGGAAAGCTCTAAGTCTTAAATACATTATCGCCGGCAGCTTAGAAGTGCCTATACTAGGCTATAGCGATATTATTATCTAAGTTACAAAACCAGATAAAAGTAAGGAAATCCTACGTCTTAAGGATATTGCCTTTTATACGGACTTTAATACGAATCTAGTGTTATTCCGTCTACTTTAAAAATAAGAATACTACTAGAATAATAAAGAAGAGAATAATCTTCTAGTTTAAAAGAATAACTTAGTTCTATATTAAATAGAAGAACGTTATAGACAACAGACTATTAAATATATCTAACTAGGAAGTCTATTAGCGTTTAATATAAGCCGACTACTACGCTAATAGAAGCATAGAGTATTATTAAGAGACGCTCGTCTAGATTTAAAAGGAGATGTACGTTTATAGTATCTATGTCTAGGTTATCTAGGACCTATAAACCTTTATTATTTAGGTCTTAACGCCTTAGGAGTTAAGCTTTAAGGCCTAAAGATAANAGAATGTTAANATTACAGTCTNNNTAAAATTAAGNGTTAGGTCTTANNAAGGTTNNTAAAATANAANATTAATAAACCCTATCTTAACCTCTATATTAACTAGACTAACCTTAAGAAAGCATATACCGGATTTATATAAGTTATGCTTATATATAATACCTACTCAGGAAAATCCTTTCTATACTTTATAACGATATATAGTAAGGAGAAGGAGACACTACGGGTGCTTAAAGATTTCGTCTAGTGGATTCGTCTAAGGTATAACCTTAAAGTCAACACTATTAGATTAGACAACGAGCTAAGGAGAAGGAGAACCCTTAAATAGCTATAGACTTAAGGGATTATATTTAAGCCTTTAGCGCTATACACCTAAGCTTAGAATGGTATCGCCGAACGCTTAGGGGGTGTAATTATTAAGAGAGTATAAGTAATAAGAATTGCTATTAATCTACCACACGACCTATAGAACGAGATAGTTAACTATATAGTTTACCTTTAAGATCGAACGCCACGGGAAAGTAATAGTTGGATATCGCTATATGAGAGGTTCTATACCTTCCTAGCTAATAGGAGATTAAAAAAGCCGTAACTGGCGCACCTAAAAGCCTACGGCTATAGGGCGTACGTAATAACGTTAGACGCCCAGCTAAGGAAGAAAAGGCTAAGCAAGCTAGATCTGCGAGCCTATATTGGCTATTTCGTCGGCTATAACTCTACCAATATCTATAGAATCTGGATCCTATATAAGGGTATCGTTATCTCTATAAGGGATATTATCTTTAATGAAAAGATATTCTTTAACGGTAAGCGAACGGATATCTTAGAGGACCTACACGCTGAATTAAATACACTAATTAAGAAGATTTAACTACCTAATACCTAGACTAAGAATGAGGTCCTTCTAGAAGACAATAAAGAAGTATTTAAACTGTTAATTTAAGAGGAAGACGACGACGTTAATAAGCCAGTTTAAGCCTTTAATAAGTTAGCAGATCTTAAGCTTGCAAGAGCTCTTAAAGATGCGTACTGTATACTACCTCTAATAGAAGAAGACAAAGAATCTCCATGTGCCTTTTACGTTAAGTATTCTACGAAGTTAGATATATAAGGTATTAATTAAGACGTCGCTTATTAAGTAGGAGATGCGTTTAACACTTAGGGGGTATCCAACAACTTAGTTAAAGACTTGTTTAAAGAAGCCAGCAATAATAGGTTTAAAGACTTTATTACCAAAAGGATTACGTTAGCCTATTATAGCGCCTTCTTAGTAGGAAGGAAGTTTAATCTTAATAGTTAACTTAATAATAGCAAGCTAAAATTAGGCAGAATACGCGATGTTAGATTATATAGGAAGAACCTACCTCCGCCACCCTAGTTAATCTAGGACCTTAATATATATCCTCTTTAAGATTAGTTCTAAGAGGCTTAATAAGCCTATCTCTAATCTTATTATTAAATAAGGTCGTTTTAAGAAATAGATAAAAAGCATATAAAGGGACAGCAGGTCCTTAGCTTAATGTAGGTGTTCGTCTATAAGATAGATAAGTATAGATTTCTCCAGAAATATAAAGTACGCTTAGTAGTCTACGGAAATTAATAGGCCCTAGAAGACCTACCTATAAGAGCTACTATATTAGCTAGTACGACCTTCTAAACCCTTATGGCGATTACTGCAAAATTCGACCTCGAGATGATATAGATAGATACAGTTAATGCGTTTATCTATTGCGATCTCGATAAGGTCGTCTATATAAGGCTACCGCTAGGGTTTAATAAAGGAAAGACAGATAAAGTACTACGCTTAAGAAAAGCCCTGTACGGACTACAATGATCACTACTATTATGGTAGAAGAATCTTACGAGCTTATTAAACGAATTGGGTTTTAAAGAAGTACCCTAGGAGCCGTATATTATACTAAAAGGCGGAATAGTTATCTTCTTCTACGTTAATAATATTGTCTTCTACTACCAAAAGATAGATAAGAAGAAAGCTTAAGAAGTAATTAAGGAGCTAAGCAAGGAATACTAGATAAGTACCCTTAGTAAGCTAAAATGGTTCCTAGGAATTTATATACTATGCGATTATAGCTAGAGGCTCCTATAGCTATCCTAGGAAGCCTATATTAAGAAGATAGCTAACTAGTATAAGATAGATCTTAGAGGGCGTTTTTTAGATACTCCTATGGCAGAATCGGAACTCCTCCCTACTAATTACCGTATAATCCGTCTAACGCGTCCGTCCCCTAATATAGACCTATTAGTCCGTCCTATATCCCTACCAGCGTCTACAATGCTATATTAGAGAAAACTAGGTTTAGTACTCTATATAGCCACTATAACGCATCTGGATATTGCCTTTATAGTATTATAGCTAGTAAGGTTTAATTAGGACCTAAGCTAAAAGCATTATTAAGCGGTAAATAGAGTTACCTAGTACCTATATAGCACGAGGAGTAGAGCAATCTACTATAGAGGAGATAAGGAAGGAATAAACAGTAAAGGGAGAGATAAAGAAATACGCGATAAAGGAAGAGACGACGGAGGAGACGGTAGAAGTAAAGCGCAATTATTTATCTATGCTAGCGACACATTATTCGCAGATAACTCCATTAATAGAAAGAGCTTATAAGGATATATTATAAAGTTATTTAGGGGACTGATTGCCTGGAGAGTAAATAAGTAGGGTACTGTTACAACGTTGAGTATAGAAGCCGAGTTATTAGCCCTATTATAGATAGTAAAGGAAGCTATCTTTATTAGCAGGCTGTTTAAAGTAATAACGTTATACCTAAATAAGCCCTTAATTATTAACTGTAATAATATCTAGACACTCTAACTAATTATAGAAGACACGGTAAAGCTAATTACGAAGCTCTAATATATTAATATCTATTAATACTAGTTGCGTTAAGAATACGTAATAAGATAAGTGCTATTATAATAGAAAGTGATAAAGGAGATAATTACTAATGGACTTACGAAGGCCCTGCCCAAGTAGAGGTTTAAGAGCTTTATTAATATAATTAGAATTATAGATATTAAGGAGCGGCTAAATAAGGAGAAGCAACTAGAGGACCTAAGGGAGAAGGTTAGGGCGAGACGGAAGAATTTAGATAAGATTACGGTTTAATTAACGCATGGACGGACATAAGAAGGTAGCTAGCTTTATCCTCAACCAGGTTAAAGCTAAGGGGGTATATTAGATAATCTGTATTCTTGGTGGCGTAGGACGTATACTAGTTACGTGTATAGGTTATGTATATTATAAATATCTTCGTCTAAGCCTAGGGGCCCTAGGTTAAGCAATTAATAAAGACACAATTAAGATTATCAATTAATTAACCTATTTTATCAATAAATAGCTCTATATGAACTATCTAACAAGTAAAGAGTTAAGGTATATTTTAGCTAGCTAAGCTAGCGGAGAGTTAAGATATTTATAGGTCTGTTTGCTATAACTAAGGAGCTTCGCTATCTACTACTAGTAACTAAAACACCTTACTATTAAAGCGTTGCTTTTTAAAGACGTCTACTATACTAATAGTATTATCCACTACCTCGCTAATAGTACGAGGACAGTCGCGTACTGTATTAGGCGTATTATTAGGGCACTAAGTAGGCTGATGGAATGATACATATAATACTCTATAAGGAAGAATCTTAGGGGCTTAAAGGCCCCGAGAAGATATCTACACGATGGCCCGCGCGCTGTCACGTGATACGTCGCTGAGCTTAAAGAGACTGCCTAAGTACCCCCCCCTAGGCTCTATAAGCTCTAGCGAATAGGAAACTTCTCCGGGATGACTATACCATGCTCTATAAGGTTGTGGTTAATAGGTAGGGGTAGTATAAGTAGTAAGGAATGAAATTGGGAAAAAACTACGGAAATTTTAAATATCAACGACGCTCGATCGCCCGTCTCCCATGCTGAAAAGTAGTATTAGTAAGTTTTTAAAATTTAAAACCGAGTCGATTGGCACCAATTCCGAGGTTCCGCTAGTTGTAGTATGATTTCCTAATTAGGACTAGGTGACCTAGGAGACTTTAGTAACTCTAACACCCATTTTAAACGCCTTATAGGCGACCTTTAGTAGAGCCTTTGTTAAGCCGTCTACTAGCTAATCCACGCCCGGTATATAGTGTAGTTTAATCCTACCCTATTTAATATTATCCTTAATCTTACAGAGCTTAATATCCGCATAGCGCTCTTTTAGCACCGGTCGTTCGCCCTTAGTGAGTGCTTATACGTTTACACTGTCTATATAGATCTAAACTGGAGCTAGATCCGTGCCGTTATAGCTAAGGGCTCTTAGGAAGGTTATAATCTTAATCGCTTTTTATGCTGCCAATTTGATCGCTAGGTACTCTACTACCGTAGATAACATCGCCACTATTAATTGCTTCTTTGAAGCCTATTTAATTGGAGCTCTAGTTAGTTTAATAAACTAGCCCTAAGTTAATTTGCGGTTATCTAGGTCATTACTATAAGCTGTATCAACGTATACCTCTAGGTTAAGTCTCCTGGGGTTGTACTACTTACCGCTATATATTATTCTATAGTCTTTCGTGCCTTAGATATATCTAAATACTCTCTTAACGTACACTTAATATTCGTTAGGTAGGTTAGCTGAATATTATAATAGCTTTTCTATAGCCGTAGATAGGTCTGGCCTTGTCTAATATAAGAGCCAGGTAAAGGATCTAATGGCTTTTAGATACTACTTCTTATAGGCCTTATCTACGAGGTCTTTTAGATAGCGCTTTCTTAATTAAAGGCCAGTAGCCATTGGTGTCGCTTTTAGGTTAATTCTAGTAAGCTTAAAGGACTTAAGGATCCTCGCTATATAGGCGTCCTACATAATTACAATCTTTTAATTGACTTGGTTACGTACTATATAAATCCCTAGGAAGAATTAAAGCTCTCCTAGGTCCTTAATCTTATATCGTTTTTATAGGAGCTCCTTAAGGGCCTTAATAACCAGTATCGTCGCCGCCGTAATTATAATATTATCTATATATAAGCAGAGATAGGCGTCCTAGTGTTCGCGGTATCGAAATATATAAGAATCTTCGTCAATTAGGTCAAATCCTATTGTCTTTAGATACTCCGTTAGGGTGTTATACTACAGTAGAGGTACCTGTTTAAGGCCATATATCGCTTTTAGCAATAGATAGACCAACTTATAATTGTTATCTTTAAATCCTTTTAGCTGTCGTACGTATATTAAGTGTTTCCTTATAAAGCTGTTTAGGAAGGCCGTAATAACGTTAATCTGGTAAGCCTTAAGGTTATATACTGCGATTAACGCTAGTAGTATTCTATACGCAGTTAAGGTCACTACCGTAGCATACATACTGTCGTAGTTAATATTCGCCACTTGGTAGTTACCGCATATAACCTACCGTGCCTTATACCGGATTACCTCTCTAAATGCGTTATATTTAAGGTTGAAGATAAACTTTAATAGTAGTACTTGTGCGCCCTTTAGTCTTTTAACTAATCGATACATCTTGGCCTTTTAGTATTAAGTTATTTTAACTATTAGCGCTTGACGCCAGTAAGGAGCTTCTGGTAACTATAGAGCCTCCTTTAATATTCGCGGTATCTTAATCTTATGCGGAGCTTTTAGATAAGGTTCCTAAGGAGCTAGCTACATCTGTATATAGGATAAGAATGCGATCACTATATAAGAGACCTTCTTCTTTTGGCTATGAGTATTTACTCCAATAGGAAGCTCCTCTAGTTTAGAAGCCTCTGTCTCTACACCCCCCTTAAGCTATTAGTTAATTTGGTAGACTTCATTATTATTTAAGTTAACGTCGTCTTAATCGTTATAGTCTTCGTCGTCGCTTTTAGCAATTAACGGTATTATACTCTCCCTGCCCACTAGGAGTAAGTTAGTAGTTAACTACTAGGCTACCTTCTTAAAGGCTTATAACGCCTTAGCTGCGTCCTTTATAGTAGGTGCATTGGTTATTTAAAATGTAGTGGCGTACCGTCGCCTGTCTCTATATAGGTTAGTTACCTTCTTAAAAACTAGCGTTAACGCTAAGGAGTTCCCTAACTCCGTTAATGGGCTCTAGCTTAATAACTAATTTAACTAAGTTAATAGGCCTAGTTCTAGTAAAGGAGACGACTATAGTATTGCCCCTTTTAGGCCTAGTTCTCCTAGTACTAAGTTAGGAGTATAGGGTCCTTCTAGTTTATTTATACGGTATTTCTTTTCTTCTAGTGCTTTTATAGTAGGGTAGGTGACTATAGTAACTATAGTAGTAGTTAAGCCTTAAGGTTCTAGTGGTAGTTTAGACTCTAGTTCCTATATAGTAAGCTTATCCTCTAGTGTAGCAATTGGTAGATCTAGAGCCTTATTAAATATCACGTCGCGTAATTATATAATCTTGTTCTTAGCCGGTATCTAGACATAATAGATATGACTATTATTGCCTTTATAACTAACTAGACGTCCTTTCTTAGCTTACAGAGCTAGTTTCTTTAACTATATGCTTTTTAGTCCTTTAATATGGACATAGGCAGTTATACTATAACGTCGTAGATATAATATATTTAGTATACGCATTTTGAACAGCTGGTTATAGTACTTAGCGTTAATTTAAAACGGTGATCTGGTCTCTTTTTCGTAAGGTATTCTATTCTAAATTTAAATCGCTATCTTATAAGCTTTGTCCCATAGGTATTCTAGTAAATTAGCCTTAATTGTTATTAATCTAGCTATGCCTAATATAATGCCTCTAATATATTTAGGCGTTCCGTTCTGCTTAGAGGTATAGGGAGCCGTACGCAGTACGTTTATGCCTATTAATTTAGCGTATTTAGTAAGCTCTTTAATACCAAATTCTTTGCCGCTGTTAATTATAAGTAAGCCGATATATTATCCAGTTTAGTTATATACTAGATTATTAAGCTCTTAAAGCCCTTCTATAGCAATTGTCTTCTTAGTTCTAAAGAAGGCGTATATATATCTGGCGTGCGCTTCCACAAAGATTGCTATATACTTATTACCCCCGACTCCCTCTAGGGTAAGGTAGAAGGTATTAGTATGCACACGTTTAAATGGCTGCTAAGGTAGTATAGGTGTAGTTTAAGAGACCTAGCGCTTTGCCGTTACTAGGTAATAGGCCTTATATTAAGTTAGCGTGCCTATAAGGTTAAAGTCGCCTATTTTAGCCACCTTTTGTAGTATATCCTTGCCTATATAGCTAAGACGCTAATGTAGTATATTGATGTTAAGCTGCTGTACGGTGGCGTACGTAATGTATTAAGGCTTTAGAGCTATTTAAATTATATATAGGCCGTTTATATACGTTACTCTGCCTATAATTAAGTTATCTAAGTACCTCCAAATTATACGACTACCTATTTCCTTGTTAGGTTTAATATAGAGCTGCTTATACTTTTTAAGAGCTAACTCTAAGAGGAGTTTATAAGGTAATTTGGATATAAAGAAGGCCTTAGTAGCTACCGTGCAGGTGCTGTTATTATCTATTAGTAAAGGTATATGCACCGCTCCTTTACCGGTTATATAATAAATGGTTCCTCTTAACGTCTCTATCGCAATAGGTGTTAATAAAGTCTTATAGTTAATAAACTCGCTTTAATTATTACTTATTATAATATTGGAATAGGAGTTAAGGAACCAGTTGTCCTGGTTGCTATTATCTAAGTTATTAACTATAGCTATGCTGCTAATGAATAGGCCTTCTACTAAGCCTCTACCCGTTGTCCTAACTTAAGAAGTTAAATTTAGTGAAGTCGCTTCTAGTTCCTGGGGTGGATCTACGCATAGTATGTCCTTATTGGAAGGTTTTTACGTCTAAGGTTGAAGGTCCGAGCGAAGGTAGAAGTACCTGTCCTTACTACTATAATATTTTTTACCGTAGTGCGTATAATCTTTATACTTCTTATTTAATGCTAATCCTTCTATATTAGATTTTGGTTAATTGTCTTTAGATAGCTTCCTACTAATTAAGGATATTACGGTGGAGGTAGCTAGTTAAGTACGACTCTTGTCTATAAGGTCGCTCACTAGCTCCTTAATTATAATAAGATCATCCTCCTTTGTGACTCTCCTGGCTGCCTCTTAACAATTAGCTGTCTAAATAGGAAACTCCTTCTCTACTGCATAAAGCAGTCGGGCGTACGCTTGCTTTCTTAATATTGGCATTAACGCCGCGTTTAATTTCCTTATGCCTGAGACGAAAGCTTCTATATAGGCTTTAAGCGAGGTATAGTCTTTGCGACTAAGATTAAGCTATTAATTCCATATCTAGTAGTTATAAACGAGACCTTGCGCGGTATATAGTAATCAAATTAAATCAAGTAGATCCTTAATAGAGTCGCGCGGCTTGCCTAATGCAGCAAGTTAATCGCGAATTAATTCCGACACTGCGCCCTTAATTACCTTAAGTCCTGTTATCTGTTTATGACGCCAATCTCTATACTCGTCCGTCTGCTAAGGTAGCTCTACAGCCGTACCTTATATCATTGGTAGGAGGTTATAAAGCTCAAGTCGTTATACAATTCAATGATACCATTCTTCGTAATTGCTGTCCCCTTTTAATACAGAAACAGCCCCAAGAGAGCTCTAGTATTCCTTCTTCTTTTATACTGTGTCTGCTATAGTATACAATTAATCGGTTTAACCGTATCGTGCGTGGCGTGTATTTGTATTAGTTTGTTATGAATTTCTATCGCACCATGCCGGTTCTAAATTTGAGGGTATATGGCTTCGTGTTAACCAATTAATTAAATAAAATAGCAGCTGATAGAGCTTTAATTAAAGCTGTAAGAGGGCTTATAACCTGTCAGGGCACTAAGCAGGCTGATGGAATAATACATATAATACTCTATAAGGAAGAATCTCAGGGGCTCGAAGGCCCCGAGAAGATATCTACACGATGGCCCGCGCGCTGTCACGTGACACGTCGCTGAGCTCAAAGAGACTGCCCAAGTACCCCCCCTACCAACACGTATTTCCAACTTTTAGCCTCCTTATTAAGGCCTTTAAGCGTTTCTTTATACTAAACGGCGCTATATAGCTTATTAGTAAACACGAAGTCGTTAGGGGGTTTATAGGTTAATATTTAGGTAGTATAGGCAGCGGAGGAGCAATAAAGCAGGTAATAAGGCATAGAATTAATCTAGATACAATATATTAGCTATTTAGGTATTTATCTACTATAAATATTAATATAGGAGGTTAAACGTTAAGAATTGGTGATGGTTAATGGTTCTGGCTAAATGTTTACTATTTTAGCAGTAATATTTAGGGCAAAACATAGCGGTAACCACCAGGCCGTTTATAATAATTTTAGTAGCATTAAAATCGCCCTATAAAGCTTTAGAACGTAACGTTGGCTAATTATTTATAAAAACGTTGGTATATTGTTAATTAATAGCTAAAAAAAATAGTATAGTACGTGAGTTTTAGTAAGGATTATATATAAATTAGCGCGCGGGACTAACAAATTTCTAAACTATGTACTAGACGATAATAATATAAGCTAATTAACCTGTTATATAAGCAGCTTATAATTGGATTATCGTCTAGGACTGAGATAATACCTAACTACGTCCGCTTGGTTAATCCGTCTTAAGAAGGTTTATAAGAAGGTTTGTTTTAAAAAGTAGAAACTTATAGAATAGGGTCTATAGGAACTTAGTAATAAAAGGACTAACTTTCTTCTAACTAAGAAGGAAATAAATCTAAGTAGTTCAGTAACTGTTCTTCCTAGGTCCCCCTTAAGTAACTTATTTTTTAGCAATCCTTTTTTATTAATACTACCTAACCTAATTTCTTCCGATACTTCTATACCTTTTTTATAGCGTTTTTTAAATTCTCTAGTGGTTTCTAGGTAGTCTTAGTGTAGCCTATCCACTTAACTTTATACTATGTTTTATTATTAATGTCCTTATAACTAACAATTTTTAAAACTTACCACTTATCTTCCTCTTATCCTCTATATATGTCTGCTTTATAGACTAGTGGCTTAATATTCCTATATACTGGCTCTAGTATCGCGATATACTATATAGGGTAAATCTTTATTTTGGCTAGTAGGTCTAATTTAAATGTAACCGGTAAAATCTCTTACTTAATTTTAAAAGGTCCTAATTTAACATAATCTAACTTCTTACTTAGTCGTTAACTCTTAAAATTTTTGTGTAGTAGCTATACTTTATCTCCCTCCTTAAGATCTGGTCCCTTAGATCTCTTAATATTATAATACTTTTTTATTTTCTGTTATACTGCCTTTACTAATTCTATAAGGTCTATATAAAGATTTATTAACATCTTTATTTTTTCTTTAGCTATACTACTTATTTTTTTTTACTTACCGTAGTAATAACGATATTCTCGGCTTATATCCGTAATTTACCTTAAATAGTAATATGCCTATCCCTTTCTATAGTGTTATATTGTATAATTGGTAATAGCGATACCTAATTATTCTGCGCGTAATTAATATAGTATTTTAGGTACTATTCTAGTGTCTAATTTAATCTTTCCGTTTACCTGTCTGTCTGCGGATAATATATAGTAGAAGTTGCTGCTTTAACTCCTTATTCCGCTAAGAATACCTCCTAAAATACTACTATAAATCTTAGATCTCTATCTAATATAATTTTGCTTAGTGCTCTATATCTTATAAATACTTCCTTAATATAAATTTTAGCGATATCTTCTGCTAATATTTCTTCTATACACGCTATAAAGTATCCCTACTTTATAAGCTTATTTACTATTACTAAGATCGCGTTATAATCCTATCTAGTAATAGGATTTCTTAACTTTAGTAACTTAATAATAAAGTCCTATAATATAACCTCCTATAGTCTTTTTGGTATTTTAATAAGTTATAGCCCTCTGTATAGCTTATGCCTTATTAGTTTATTCCTTTAGCAATCTAGATATTTATTTATAACTTTTCGCGCTAAGCCCTAGATTCCGTTAATAATATACTCCTCCTAGAGTCTTAATACTAAGCCTATAGCTCTATTATATCCTTAAGTTATTCCCTTATAGAAATCTTTTATAAACTGTTCTGCTATGCTTCTTAGGATGTACTTTACTTCCCGATTTTTATATATATCTATTTATAGATCTTCTAGCTATGCTTCTAGAATTCTTTATACCTAAAAGCTTTTTAGTAACTTGTAAATTCTTTTTAATTCTTCCTAAGTTGTTATAATTTTTAGATAATTATACCTGATTAATCTATTTATGTCTTTTTATAGTAAAGCCCCTAATAGCTTCTCGTCGTTTTATAATTTAGCCTTCTAGCTTAGGGTATCCGCTCGTATATTGTCTATACCCTTAGTATACTAGATCTCGAAATAGTATTCTATAAGTATCTCTGCCTATCTAACCTATCTTTAATTAAGTTTCTTTATTATTAAGAATCCTGTTAAGTTTTTATAATTTGTTTTAACTATAAATAGTTTCTCTATACCTTATAAAAATGCTCTCTATTTCTTTAGTACTGTAACTATATCTAATAACTCTTTATTATAGATGTTATAGTTTAACTCTAGTGGTATTATTTTCTAACTATAATATACTACTAGGTGGTATCTATCTTAATATTTATATATAAAGTATACCCCTAGTATATAGTCTAATATATCTATTTCTATAACTATTTCTAGTCCTAGTTAGTAGATCTTAAGAACTAGCTCTTAGGTAAATAATTCTTTAACTTACTTAAATAGCTTTTATTACTCTTCTCTTTATACCTATAGTTCTTTTTCTTTATTAACCGCGTAAATAGTTTAATATCCTTTAACTATTACGCTATAAACCTTCTATAGTAATTGCAAAACCCTAAAACCGATCTTAATTATATAACGTTCTTTAGTTCCTACTAATTTACTATAGCTTTAATCTTTTTTAGATCTATGCTAAGTTAGCCTAGTTTAATAATAAATTTAATAAAATCGGTCTTCCTAGTAAAGAACTTGCATTTCTTAATTACTACTAGCATTTATTCTTCTTATAGTCTCTTTAAGACCTATTTAACGTGTTCTCTATATTCTTCCTTAGTTATTAAGTAGATAATATTATTATTAAGGTATACTATAATAAATTTATCCAAGTGTTCTTCTAATATATTATTAATACATTTCTAAAATATTACTAGTGCGTTTATAAGCCCAAACTGCATAACTAATAGCTTATATAGTCCTTCCTTTAACCTAAAGGCTGCCTTCTATTTATTACCTTCCTTAATTCTAATCTAATGGTACGCCTATCTTAGATTTATCTCCGTAAAGATTTACGCGTTGCCTATCCTATTTTAGATTTCGCTAATTAAGGGTAAAGAATACCTATCCTTTCTAGTAATGCTATTTAACTGTCTATAGTTAATATATAGCCTTAGTTTACTATTCTTCTTTAATATAAACAGTACTAGATAACCCGCTAATAACTACGATGGTCTAATATATCCCTTTCGTAAGTTTTCTTAGGCAAACTCTTTTAATGCTCTACCTTCTTTAGTAAGCTTATAGATTGGAAAAAACCTTAGACTTATTCCTAGTTCTAACTCTATTTTATAGTTCTATACTATATATTCTAATAACTTCTCACTCTTTAGTAACTATAGTTTTTTACTATACTTATAGTGTCTTTTTAGTATATAATTTAGTCCTTTCTCTATTTCCTTATAGGTTACTCCTACTTAGTACCATACTAACTTGGCTTATTATTATATCTTACGTTATTAAGTATTTCTAATATTGACTTAACCTATAACCTAATTAATTTTTAGATTATATTTCTATAACTAAGGCATTCCTAATACTGCCTTATTATTTCCTAATAGTAATATATTAAAAGATATCTTAATTTATCTTCCTTTAATGGTTAACTAAATAGGTTCTGTTTCGAGATTAATAATACCTCCTCTATAGACTATTAGATCTCCTAAAATTATCACTAATAGATAAGGATGTTCCTTTTTTCTATATAGTAATCCTATTTTTTTTAACTGCTGCTAGTAAAATATAGTTCCTTATTACTCTACTATCTATTAATACTTTAAACTGCTAATCTTACTATTTAACTTATAAATTTAGGTATTATCCTTAAATTCCTTTAAGGGTCTAAGGCTCTACTACTAGTTCCCTTTAGTCCTATAGGCCTCTACTTTTCCTAACTATTAGCTGCTTAATCCTATTTATACTTAGTCTATCTTTAGCTAATACTTAGTACGCTTTTTATCTTTAATATACTATAGACACGTATTCTCTAGGCATTCCTACTACTATTATCTATCTAGGTATTCTTCCGTAAGGAATCTTCCTAGCTAAAGTATTAAGTTACTTAACTCCTAAACTTCTACTAGATGCCAGCTATGTATATACTTAGCATTCTGGTATTTTTACTTCTTAGTTATCTAATACATTCTTATAGGATATTTTCGGTACTTATCCTTAGGTGCTCTATGTATATTATACGCATTGTTTATATATATAATCTATACCAATATATAATATACTTAGTGTTTTAGGTTAACTCTTAATTTATCTTTATCCTTAAGTTTAAACCTCTATTATAGCGATCTAAACATTATAACTTTATTCGCAGGTACTAAGATATGCCTTTTACTTCTCTAGTCCTCTAATTATTCCTCTAGGTCCCTTAACGTTATAATTAAGGCCCCTTTAATATAACTTATTGCCTTTTCCGTAATAGGGTAGTCCTAGATAACTTTCTTATCTAACTATATATAGAAATCTTCCCACTCGTTATTATGCCTTTATCTATACTACTTTTAATATAGCTACTAGAGTATATACGGCTCGTCTGTAAGGAAGTATCTTCTTATTACTATATTATAACAGCCTTTAGTATATTATTCCTTAAACTTAGTTAAAATTCCTAAATCCTCTTCTTATTCCAGTTTAGTAAGCTATTTAGCTCTTAGTGTGCCTACTTTAGGTCTATTAGTAATTCTTTATATAGGTGCTCTGTCCCTTATACGTCCTAGTATACTAGATCTCTTATCTAGTTTCTATTCTTACTATAAGGTAATTCTTACCCTAAATTCCTTTATGGTTTCTTTTTTTTCGCGTCTTATAAGTGGATCCTTAAAGTTTTCTTGCTTTTTAATCTTATTAATAGTCCTTATTTATGTCTTAAAATCTTAGTTCTATAGGATTCTTAATTCTAAGCTTGCTTCTAACTTAAGCTTTACTTATACCTTAGTGTTACAGCACTGACCTGACGTATACTGTTTTATACTATCTCGTACTATTTCCTACTATTGGCTGGCCTACTACTAGCGACTTGGCGGCCGGCCCTACTACTTATATATAATACCCCCTTTCCACCTTCTTTCCCTCTTTATACTATAACGTAGTTATTTAGTCTACTTTGTTATAGCACTATAATAGTTTATAGTATCTTTAATTTACGCCCTATTGCGATTACTAATTCCCTATACCCTAGCTAATTAACCTCTACCCTAGAGCAATCGCAACCTATATGCGCCTCTGCTAAAACTAATATATCCCTAGTATAGTCCTAGAACGATCCTTAGTTTTTACCTAGCGCCTAGATAGGCGACACTAATGACGCTAAAATGGCCGAAACCTAGAACCCCCGCGATGTTTTCGTAGACCTCTTTATAGAGACATACCCTAATATCGCGTAGATAATCTGCCGCTCCCTACCGTACCCTAAAACCTTTAAGCCTAGCAAAGCTTACTTTACCTTTATTAACTATACCAACAAGTTCCTTAATAATATTAAAGTAGGACTATAGTATATATATAATATAAACACCGCCAATAAGAAAGCTAACGAAAACCTTAGTGCCCTTATTGCTTTCTAGATAGAAACTATTAACTCCTAAGTAGAGACTATTACCGTTTTAAAATAATTAACCCCTATAATAACGGTAGTAACCTAGCAGAAAAAACGGAGATCTAAAGACCCGCTAATATTTAGCGGAAAAGGCACCCCACTAGAACGATAAGCTAATTTTAAGACCTAGCATATTAAGATTAAGGAAGTCTTTAACTAGGACTAGGACTACTTTAACACAGTTTAGTCCTAGATCCTTTACATCTCAGACATACTAAAGAATAAGGCCTATAAGTTTATTAAGTAGGGCCTAGAGCTTATATATAAGAACCCAAATAATATATCTGCATAGAAATGGTCTACTAAGGAAGATATGCTTAAAGACCTTACTGCCTACTATAAGGTCCTTAATATAACCCAGGTTGTAAATAATAAGCTTAATTATTTCCCCTAGGGCGAGCGTAATTACTAGTCCTAGAAGGGAGAGCTTAATAAACTAATAGTCCGCGCTAAGAAGATAGACAAATAAATGGTGGACCTACTTTAAAAGTTTATCCCTTTAAAGATGGAGGAGCTAGTACTTAGACTTGCCTATAAAATTAATAATAGTAACTATATAGGTTAGAGTAAGCAGACAGATATGTTCGCTAAGAACCTCGCAAACTATATACACTAAGCCAACCTTAAGAAGAACGCCAACCACCGCCTACCTGCCTAAGCCCCTGCCCTTATATTAACCCTAACCCTAGTAGTAACTAGAGAACCTATAAACCTTAATAGAATTTTAGATACGGAGTGTAAGCGCTATATTAATAATAAACTATACCTTGCCTATAGCCTACCCAGCCACTAAAAGGATGCCTATAACTCCACTAAGATAACAAACCTAGTCCTAATGCTACCCTATTAAATAACGCGAACTAATAACCGCGGATACGGCGATTATAGAGTCTATTATAGATGTGGCAACTATAAAGCCTATTATAGCCACGGCGGACGACCCCCCCCCTTTAACCCTATAGCTTAGTTACTCCAAACTATACCCTATATAGGAGCCCAACCTATTAATAACGCCTAGTATTAGGGACTTCGCGCTAGCGAATATAAACACAGCTATATTATTGGCGAGGTATTATCTTTCTATACCCTAACTAAAACTAAGACTAACACCGCTAGCTAGATAGATACTGGACCACCTTGCCAAGACAGCCCTATACCCCAGTCGTTAAAAGGTAAACCCTTAAACTAAGTCGCGTCTAAGGGTTTAAACCATATAAGGAGGAAGACGAGAAGATTAGGTCCCTATTACTAGATTAATTAGTCCTTTCTATTAGTAAACTACTACTTAATCTTAAATTAGTAAATAGTAATAAGAAATTAATCCTTATTTAAACCCAACTCTCCTTATTACATAACCTATACCCCTAGGTTTATATTAATATAGTAAGCCTAGTAGACTCCGGTAGTACTATAATAGTATTTACTAACGCAGAGTCTATTATAAGAAAGTATAATATTATAATTAAGAAGCTACTAGCACCTAGGCCACTGCGCCTTATAAATAGTATCCCAACTTCGCTTATTATAAACTACTTTACTACCCAAATGTTAATTAGCCTCTATACTAAAGCCATGCTCTTTTTCGTTACTAAACTCTTACCCACTACCCTAATTATCCTAGGTATACCCTAGCTTTAGAAGTATAAGCCCTATCCCAACTTTAGGAAACTTAAAATCCACTTTAACTTAGACTATTACTTTAGGTACTACCTCCTGTGGGGGATAACTGACGTTAGCAGGGACGCCCTATATAGATACTTGGCACTACTAAGCCTAGTGCCTAGGACTATATACAAAGCCCTAATAGTAGAAGACATTCTTAATAAAGGAGAGCCTATATAGCTGTAAATAAATAAGATAGTAGAAGACTAGACTACCCTAGCACTTAAGACTAAAATAATAGGCTAGCTAGCCCTGCTAAGACTAAGGAAGAAGGTCCGCTTCGCGCCGCTATTATTAAGAATTTAACCCTAACCTAGGTACTGTTTAAACCCTAACCACCTAGCCTAATACCTAGAACTAAGCTATATACTATATACACACACTATAGCTCGCGTTATAGTAAGGACTAGCTATAGAACTACTAAAACTCGGATAATAGAAACCGCGCCACTATAACGCCTAACCTTATACCCATCTCCCGCGCGTACCATATAGGGCCGCCGCCTTATTTCCGCCCCCCAGGCCAACTAAGCTATGCTAGCCTAGCTATAGCACCGGAGAACTAGACACGCCCTAACCTAGATAATATTAAATATACTTATACTATTAATTTTACCTAGTTCCATAAATAAAAAAACATAAAGGTAATAAGGATCTATATAGCGGAGCTAGTAGAACTAATTAAATAAGATAAGCACTAATAGCTGCTTAAAGAGCTGCCTATAGGCCTAATAGAAGTACCAACCCTATTAAAAAGGTCTTTCTACCGGCTAGTAGAAGGCGACTATATAATAAAGGAAGCCTATAAAGTACTTTCCCCCTATTTTTATAACTTCCTTAAAACAAATCTAAAAACTAAACCCAAGCTTTTACGTCGGAAGATAGTTGACACTAATATTAAAAAATTCCTAAAAGGCAAACTAGGATTAACCCGTAAAGACATTCTATAATACCTACTAAAGGAGTTTAGTAAATATATTAAGCACTTCCTCCCTAAAAATATAGATAAGCTGCCCCCTTACCAACCATAGGACCATAAAATTAAGATTACCTCTAGAAACCAGGCCCCATACTATAAAAATAGACCACTCTTACCTACTAAACTTAGGTATATAAAGAAGTGGATTAATAAGATACTAAATAAGGGTTTTATCCGCAAATCAACCTTACCAGCTACTGTACTACTCCTCCTTACTACTAAGCCCGGCGGTAGTATATAAATCTATTATAACTACTAAGGCCTAAACACAGTTACTATTAAGAATTAATACCTACTACTACTAATCCGCGAGACACTTAACGTACTTTATAGTGCTAAGTACTTTACTAAACTTAATATAATTGCTATGTTTAACCGGATCCGGATTATAAAGGGCTATAAGTAGCTTATAGCATTTATTACCCAGTTTAGACTCTATAAAATACTAGTTATACTATTCGGCCTCTATAACGCACCCGCTATATTCTAAAACTATATTAACTATATTCTATATAACGCCCTTAACAACTACTACACTACCTACCTTAATAACGTCCTTATCTTTTCTAAAACACGCGCTAAGCATACTAAGTATATAAATAAAGTCATCTAAAGACTTAGCAATACTAGACTTTAGATTAATATTAATAAGTCTAAGTTCTACTCTACTAAAACAAAATACCTTAGCTTAATTATCTCGACTAATAGTATAACTATAGACCCTAAGAAGGTACAGGCCTTATAGGAATAAAAGAACTCGACATTAATTAAAGAACTATAATAACCTCTCAGCTTTGCGAACTTTTACTAACAATTTATCTAAGGCTATTCTACTATCGCTACACCTATAATAAAACTCCTAAAGAAGGATATCGGATAGCTATAGGGACTAGAATAAGTAAAATTGTTTAAGGCCCTTAAGGGAGCCTTTACTTTAGCACTAGTACTAGCATACTATAACTACACAAAGAAAACAGTAGTAGAGATAGATGTATTAAATTGGGCTTCTAGCGGAGTCCTTTCCCAATATAATAATAACGGAAAATTAAAACTAGTTATATTCTTCTCCATAAAGCACTCTACGCTAGAGTGTAACTATAAGATCTATAATAAAGAACTCTTAGCTATTATTAAGGCTTTAAAGGGATAGCGTCCTAAGCTATAAGGGACTAAGGAGCTATTTAAAATTATTACTAACCATAAAAACCTATAGACGTTTATAACTACTAAGCAGCTAAACTAGCACCAAGTCCAATAGGTAGAGTTCCTTTTATAGTTTAACTTTATAATTATATATAGACCTAGCAGTAAAGCCACGCTCCCTAATACCCTAAGTTAGCTATTAGGAATAAGGCCTAAGGATACTAATAATAAACGCCTCTGCTACTAAGCCTAAGTCACTATACCGCCCTAGAAAGTTAACCCTATAATCTTAGAAGAATTACTATATAAGTCCTATAACTCTAATAACGCGGAGTTTATAGCTGCTTTAGACCCTAGAATAGCTAAAAAGTTACTAGACAAGTTAATCTGGCTAAAATACTAGGAGAATGAACTTGTAAGAGATATAGTGGCAGCTCTACGTAATTAGAAAGCTTGCCATTAGCTAAAGAAGATTAGGAAATTACTTTGTTATAATAAGTTAGAATATAGTATTATTAACAGATAGATCTACTTCCGCTAATATCTCTTCGTCCCTAACGCCCTAAACCTCTACCTAGAAGTTACCTATTGCTTTTATAGCAGCGGCCCCGCTAGTTACCCTAGCTAGGTTAAAACTCTTAACCTCTTAAACTAAACATATTAGTGGCTAGAAATCTCCTAGTTTATAGCTACCTTTATTAAAAACTATGCCCTATACTTTCGCACTAAGACCCCCTATTTACCCTACTTAGTTTCCTAAAGCTACTAGAATTACTTACCCGCCTATAGACTGATATCTTAATTAACTATATTATAACGCTGCTAATATACTAACGCTATAGCAGGGTATATAAATATATCTTTACTATTATAGACCGCCTAACTAAAATGCGATACCTTATTTTAGTAATAGGACTCTTAACAGAGGAGCTAGTTAATAGCTTTATTAACAATATATATAAGCTCTATAGTGTACTAAGTATAATTATCTCTAATCGCGGTATATAATTTATTAGTAACTTCTAGCAATAACTAAGTAAACGCCTTAAGACAATTTTGCGACTAAGCTTAGCCTAATACCTAAAAACGGACAGCCAAACTAAAATTATTAATACTGCCGTAAATAAATACCTCTGTGCTTTTATTAGCTTTATATAGAATAACTAGGTTAACTACCTACCGCTTACCAAGTTTACTATAAATAACTAAGTTAATAAGAGCATAGGCATCTCCCTATTTTTTATAAACTATAGCTTTAACCTTTACCTTGGAATTGAGCCTACTGGCCCCTACCTACTAATACTATTAGTATAAGTAAAGAAGGAGTTCTTTCGCGTAGACTTTATAGCTAACTACTTTAAGCGGATATTAATATAGCTTAAGGCCCTAGCCTAGATCTTATAGTAACGCTATAAAGATAATGCTAATACCTATAGGGATAAGAGCGTGTTATTCTACGAAGGCGATATAATTATGGTTAGCTTAGAAAATATAAAGATAAATAAACCTAAGAAGAAATGGGACGATAAATGGGACGGCCTATACCCTATACTTATAGTATACTAAGGGGCAGTTATAGTAAACCTTCCGGACTATATCTAAGTAAATAAATCCTTTTATATATCTAAGGTCCGCCTCTAGGCTACTAAAGAGATCCCTGGCTAAGTAAATATTAATACTATAAAGCGCTATAATATATAAGGATAAGTAGCAGAAAGAGATAATAACGGCAATATAGAAGACAAATAGGAGTTTAAGAAAATCTTTAATATATATAATAAAGACCCCTAGGGCCTAACTTATAAGATTAAATGGAAATATTATAAGGATACAACCTAGCAGCTAGAGGAAGACTTAAAGGGTTGCGAATAAGCTATATAGCGCTTTTATAAGCAATACCCTAAGAAGCTAAGACCTCCAGACTAAGTATAAGATAAGGAAAAGTTACGCTAAGGTCGCGGCTAACTACTATATTAAAATTTATAGCGGTTAAGATATTATAGAACTTTAACCAGCGGTTAAAGTTGTCTAATTAGCCAAATTCTCGCTAAGAAACGCTATACGGATTAATTTAGGTGGCGGTATAGAGTTCTGCCAACCTTACTTACTAAACTAACTAATTAGGATTTTCTATGCCCAGTATAGAAAATCGCTATTAGCTTAGTTAAGGGCGGTAAGCGGAACTAATATCTTTACGGTAAAAAATAGGCAACCCCATACACTGCCTATTTTTAAGTTATTTATTTAGTTTAGGGACTAAACTATTTAGGGGAAAAAAGTACTATTACGGCACTAACCTAACGCATACTGTTTTATACTATCTCGTACTATTTCCTACTATTGGCTAGCCCACCACTAGCGACTTAGCGGCCGGCCTTACTATTTATATATAATACCCCCTTTCCACCTTCATCCCCTCTTTATACCACAACGTAGTTATTTAGTTTACTTTATTACAGCACTGTAACACTTAGTCTAACTAGGCTTAGGTGTTCTTATCTTGCCTTAAGAATCTTAAATCTTACTTATCTCTTTTTAAAAATCTTATACCTTTAGGAAACTCTATCCTAAGCTTATTCGTATATCTTTAAACTAAGCTACTACCCTACTCTATCGGTTTCTATCTATTATAGGTCCTTAGGTTTACCTTATCTTATCTTAAGAATCTTAGTTATCTCTTATCTCATCTTAAGAATCTTAAGCCTTTAGCCTTTTACCTTTATTAAGTGCCGAAGTAGTTCGCTGTTTTACTTCTCTTGCGTCTTATAAAGCGATAGATATTATATCTAGTAGGGTCTTAATCCCTACTAATGTTCCCTATTCTGTAGTGGAATTATTCTCTATCTCTTTTATAATATCTTTAAGGCCTATATACTCCTAGTAAGCTACTTTTATTGCCTTATTATTATGGAATGTTTCGCCTATATTAAATTTATTATCCTTAATATCTAATCTGCGTACTAGTTTATTAGTCCCTTTATACTTTAAGGATTATAGCTCTTATAGCTAATAGCTTACGCCATACTTAGCGTCTTTATAAATTTAGTATATATTATTATAATAGAACGCAAAACTTTTAATTAAACATTCTTTTATTCCTTATAGTATACTATCGTCCCTTTATACGTATATATCTTCCGCTAGTCTAGTTCCCTTTATTATATAATAACTCTAACTATCTTTATAATCCCTTGCGAAGTAACCTTATTTTCTATAATTTATATAAGCTCTATTTTTAAACTATTAACTTTATTATAGAGTCCGCCTAAACGTCTTCTACTACTAAAATTCCCAGTTTAGCCTCTGCTCCTTAGTCCTGTAATTACTAAATCCTTAACCTTTAGGTTCCTACAGTTTCTTACTCTATCTTTTATAGGCTTCTTTAGTACTACTTAGGTCCATTAGCTTTACGCCATACTATAGTTTCTAACTTAGCTTTAGTTATTGTGTACTCTGCGCCTTATATAACTATAGAACTCTATTCTAACCTCTCTTAGCCTATTCCCTTTAGTAGATCTAATTATTAATCTTAATTGCTTAATCTATTAAATCCTATAGGGTGTCTATATCTTCTATTAGAATAATTACGTCCTAGACTTTAGCCTTAAGTCCTTATTTATACTATGCTATAAGCGCCTTATTATTCTACTTAACTTATATTGCTAATGTCTAGAACTATATTATATACTTAATTATTAAGGTTTATTACGTAATATCTTAAAGCTTCCTTTCTACTATAGTTACTGCCTCTAGATCTCCAAATATTTATATAAGTCGCTCTATAAACCCTCCCTAGCTTAAGAACATAAATTATACCTCCTAATTAGTAGTTGTTATTCCGTTCTTCTATATTTCTATAAAGTAAGGCTTAAACCACTTAAGTGCTCTTTTTAACAGGAATAGTCCTATATATACTATTCGATCCATAGGTATTAGCAGCTTTACTTCTTCTCACGTAACCTTAAAGTACATTTATATAAGAAATCCCTTAAGCTTTAATCTTTCTCCTAAGTACCTCTTAATTAATAATAACTTAATCTTTACCGCTTTTATCCTATTAACCCTTTCTTCTAGCGCTATATTGTTTGTTATTAACTAGTTAACTATTTCTTATAACTGTCTAACTATTATAGGTTACTATAAGTTAGTATCCGCTATACTAGTATCTCCTCCTAACCTTAAAGTAGTTGCTGCCGTCAATAGCGTCATAGTGGCTGCTTTTGGTGGTATATTATTTAACTTTCTATATTTAATACTATAACTAGGTAGTAATTATATAACGGAACCTTATAGTAAGAACTATAGTGGGCTCGTTATTAGGCTAGGTGTATAAGTAATATAAATTAAAGTTAATAATGTAATAATAACTGGTAGAGTGGTTGCCTAATAGATTAACTTTAATTATATTCTAAGAATTACTACAAGGAAGGAACTATCTAGGTAGGGACTATAATCCTTTAAATATATATCCAAACTCCTATAAAATCCTTCTTTTTTTTTTTTTTTTTTTTTTTTTATCCGTTGTATTATACTACGTACAATACTACGCATGCAGCCTCTAGGCTATAGCGCTATAGTCCTATATATATGAATCCCTTAGGGCAGCTTAATATATACTAGTAACTATGTCCTAGTAGTTTATAAGCCCCCAATATAGGGGTTTATAGTTCCTTAGTAAAATACTAAGTTATAAGCAACTACTAGGTAATGAGAAAACGGTAGAAAACTATAAGAAATAAGAAATCCTAACGCCTATCCCTATCCTTTTGTAATTTAATTCTGTCCTTTTGCTTACTAATATTTCTTTACTAGAAGCCTAGTAGGAGTTACCTCCTTCTATAGATCCTACTGTTATTAGCCACTTTCTAGTGGCTATCCCTGTCCTACTTAGAAATAGGAAAAGCGCCTTTCTTCCTTTTAGTGTACAAAATAGCTTCTTTAGAGAGAGAGAAGAGCTTAGTTTCTTTTGCATTTCTCTTTTTTCTTCTCTATATAGGTTGCAGTCTAGTAGTAGGTGCCTAGGGGTTTATAATGCTCTACATTCCCTAAAGTATCTACTGTCTTTATCCTCCCCCCCTATTACTTTAGAGAAGGATTTAAAATAGCCTTTTCCTAGCTTTAGCTGGAAGAAAGCTGTCAGATAATCTGTATTCTCGGTGGTATAGGACGTGTACTAGTTACGTGCACGGGTTACGTGTATTATAAATATCTTCGTCTAAGCCCAGGGGCCCTAGGTTAAGCAACGATTAAAATTATTAATTAATTAACCCATTTTATTAATAAATAGCTCTATATAAACTATCTAACAGTTATAAGCCCGGTCCGCCGACATAAGAAGCTATTCAGCTATTACTTAATTATTTAAAGAAATTCTACCTCATTGTCAGACTCTGACACCTTATTGTCACAAGACGACCCTAATCGAAATCCTACCTCAATTGTCACAGGACGAGATTCCACGAGATTCCACGAGATTTTACGAGATTCTATAAGACTCCACCTTAATCGTTAAAGGACGATCCTGACGATAAGGACGATCCTAACAACAAATTCCATCTTAATTCCCATCTGCCTATTAGTCAAATAACTCTACTAACGTTAAGTTTATCTACTATAATTATCCTTAATAAGCTAGAAGACTAGGAGTAATAAATCTAGCAACTATAAGCCCTTATGGATAAACGAATTTGGGCCCATGTTGACCTAAATAAGGAAGCACCTTAATGAGGTCTACTATAAGAACTAGCCTATCTAGAAGTTATAGATTTTAATAAGAATGCAACCTTATATGTATAGCTTTTGACAAATTAATAGAGAGCGTATAAGAACAGTAGATAATACTACGACTAGGATATAAAGTATTTCCTAAAACAAGAAGAGCACCTTTAAAAGATTCGCACCAAATTACGTCCATAGTATTGATTTAGAAGAAGCTACTGCTTAACCCTTCTCTTATAGTTAAGGAATGGATATCTTAGTTAAAAGAGAATATAGAACCTACCTTATTATTTATTAGAAAAAAGGTATAACACCAGTATATAGAAGCTCTTAAGGGGTTTAAACACTTATTAAAATTAAATTAGTGGTTAGATTAATAGGAACATACAATAGTACTAGAAGAGAAGTATAAGATCCCTTAAATGTCTAATAGAATCTAGCTATAAGAATTAGCAGAAGTCGTTTAACCCTTTAGCAATACCTACTGTATAAAGTATATTACCGAGTTAAATAACCCTTAGAAGTTAAGATCTTTTAAATACCGCAGAGTAGTAAAGGAGCTGTAAAAAGGACTTAGAATACCCTTAAAGAAAGCTAATACTACTATAAGAGGAAGTACCTTAATGTAAACTTTATAGAGCAAGCTATAATAGATTACTCTAATACTATTAAAGGTCTAGGGAAAGAAACCTTAGTATATACTAGACGCTTAAAGAGAGCCGGGTTACTAGTAGATAAGGAGACGTCCTATAAAAAGCTACTACCTGTATACTTAGCGTGCAAGAAATAAGAATATTCCCTATAGGACTGTTAGTATTTATTTAAAGATAAGAGACCTAAAGGAGTTATAATTAGAGATACTTGCATTAAAAGGGTGCTAAAGAAGATAGAAAAGAATAAGGATCTTACTAACTAAGTTATAAAGATTAGACTTAAAGAATAAGAAGATAAGGCCTAATAATAATAGGACAAGAGTTAGGAAGTTAAGATTAAGGGAGAAGCTAATACGATATTCCTAGAATTATATTACATAGGTTAAATCCATCCACTAAAGCTATTAACTATTCTTAACTTAGGAACCACTCTTTATATCTTTAATAATCCCTCTTATTTCTATAACTTTAGGAAAGCTTTAAGGATTAAATATATTATCGCCGGCAGCTTAGAAGTGCCTATACTAGGCTATAGTAATGTTACTATCTAAGTTATAAAACTAAACAAGAGTAAGGGAATCCTATATCTTAAGGACATTGCCTTTTATATAGACTTTAATACGAATCTAGTGTTGTTTTATCTACTTTAAAAATAAAAGTACTACTAGGACAATAAAGGAGAGAATAATCTTCTAGTTTGAAAGGATAACTTAGTCCTATATTAAATGGAAGAATATTACGGATAACAGACTATTAAATACGTCTAACTAGGAAGTCTATTAGCGTTTAATATAAGCTAAATACTACGCTAATAAAAGCGTAGAGTATTATTAAGAGACGCTTGTCTAGATTTAAAAGGAGATATATATTTATAGTATCTGCATCTAGGTTATCTAGGACCTATAAGCCTTTATTATTTAGGTTTTAACGCCCTAGGTATTAAGCTTTAAGGCCCTAAGACGATGGAATATTAACACTATAGCCTCGCTAAAATTAAGCGTTAGGTTATATAAAGGTTCCTAAAACAGAAAATTAATAAACCCTATTTTAACCTCTATATTAACTAGACTAACCTTAAGGAAGCGCATACTAGATTTATATGAGTTATACTTATCCATAATACTTTCTTAGGAAGATCCTTCCCGTATTTTATAACGACGTATAGTAAGGAGAAGGAGACACTATAAGTACTTAAAGATTTTATCTAGTGGATTTGTTTAAGGTATAGCCTTAAGGTTAATACTATTAGATTAAATAACGAGCTAGGGAGAAGGAGAACCCTTAAATGGCTACGGACTTAAGGGATTATATTTAAGCCTTCGGCGCTATATATCTAAGCTTAAAATAATACCGCCAAACGCTTAGGGGGTATAATTATTAAGAGAGCACGAGTAATAAGAATTGCTGCTAATTTACTACATGATCTATGGAACGAGATAGTTAACTATATAGTTTACCTTTAAGATTAAACGCTACGGGAAAGTAATGGATGGAAATTGCTATATAAGAGGTTCTATACCTTTCTAGCTAATAGGAGATTAAGAAAACTATAACTAGCGTACCTAAAAGTCTACGGCTGTAGGGCGTATATAATAATATCGGACGTCTAACTAAAGAAGAAAAGGCTAAGTAAGCTAGATCCACGAGCCTATATCAGCTATTTTATCGGCTATAACTCTACTAATATTTATAGGATCTAGATCCTAAATAAGGGTATCGTTATCTCTACTAGGGACGTCATCTTTAATAAAAAGATGTTCTTTAATAGCAAGTAAACGGACATCTTAAAGGACCTATACGCTGAATTAGATACGCTAATTGAGGAGATTTAACTCCCTAATAACTAGACTAAGAATAAGGTCCTTCTAAAAGACGATAAAGAAGTATTTAAACCGTTAATTTAAGAGGAAGATAACGACGTTAATAAGCCAGTTTAAACCTTTAATAAGTTAGCAGATCTTAAACTTGCAAGAGCTCTTAAAGATATATACTATATACTACCTCTAATAGAAGAAGATAAAGAATCTCTATATGCCTTTTACGTTGAGTATTTTATAAAGTTAGATATACAAGGTACTAATTAAGACGTTGCTTATTAAGCAGGAGATAAGTTTAACACTTAGGGGGTGTTTAATAACTTAGTTAAAGACTCATTTAAGGAAGCCAGTGATAATAGGTTTAAAGACTTTATTATTAAAAGGATCACGTTAACCTATTACGGCGCCTTCTTAGCAGGAAGGAAGTTTAACCTTAATAGTCGACTTAATAATAGTAAGCTAAAATTAGGTAGAATATACAATGTTAGATTATATAGGAAGAATCTACCTCCGCCACCCCTGTTAATCTAGGACCTTAATATATATCCTCTTTAAGATTAGTTCTAAGAGGCTTAATAAGCCTATCTCTAATCTTATTATTAAATAAGGTTGTTTTAAGAAACAGATAAGAAGCACGTAAAGGGATAGTAGGTCCTTAGCTTAATATAGGTATTTATCTATAAGATAGATAAGTATAAATTTCTCTAGAAATGTAAGGCACGCTTAATAGTCTACGGAAATTAATAGGCCCTAGGAGACCTACCTATAAGAGCTACTATATTAGCTAGTACGACCTTCCGAACCCTTATAGCGATTACTATAAAATTTAACCTAGAGATAATATAGATAGATGTAGTTAATGCGTTTGTCTATTGCGATCTTAACAAGGTTATCTATATAAAGCTACCGTTAGGGTTTAATAAAGGAAAGACAGACAAAGTACTACGCTTAAGAAAAGCCCTATACGGACTATAACGATTACCACTATTATAGTAAAAGAATCTCACGAGCTTATTAAATAAATTGGGTTTTAAAGAAGTACCCTAGGAGCCATATATTATGCTAAAAGGTAAAATAGTTATCTTCTTCTATGTTAACAATATTGTCTTCTACTACTAAAAGATAGATAAGAAGAAAGCTTAAGAAGTAATTAAGGAGCTAAGTAAAGAATACTAGATAAGTACCCTTAGTAAGCTAAAATAGTTCCTAGGAATTTATATACTACGTAATTATAACTAAAGGCTCCTATAGCTATCCTAGGAAGCCTATATTAAGAAGATAGCTAACTAGTATAAGATAAATCTTAGAGGGCGTTTTCTAGACACTTCTATGGCAGAATTGGAACTCCTCCCTACTAATTACCGTATAATCTATTTAACGCGTCCGTCCCCTAATACAGACCTATTAGTCCGTCCTATATCCCTACTAGCTTCTATAATACTATATTAGAGAAAACTAGGTTTAGTACTTTATATAGCCACTATAACGCGTCTAGATATTGCCTTTATAGTATTACGGCTAGTAAGGTTTAATTAGGACCTAAGCTAAAAGCACTATTAAGCGGCAGATAGAGTTATCTAGTACCTATATAGCATAAGGAGCAGAGTAATCTACTATAGAGGAGATAAGGAAGGAATAAATAGTAGAGGAAGAGATAAAGGAATACGCGACTAAGGACGAGACGACGGAGACGGTAAAAGTAAAGCGCAATTATTTATCTATATTAGCGACGCATTATTTATAGACAACTCCATTAATAGAAAGAGCTTATAAGGATATATTATAAAGCTATTTAGGGGGCTAATCGCCTAGAGAGCAAATAAGTAGAGTATAGTTATAATGTTAAGCATAGAAGCTAAGCTATTAGCCCTATTACAAACAGCAAAGGAAGCTATCTTTATTAGTAGGCTGTTTAAAGTAATAACGTTACAACTAAACGAGCCCTTAATTATTAACTGCGATAATACCTAGACGCTCCGACTAATTATAGAAGATACAGTAAAACTAATTATAAAGCTCTAATATATTAATATCTATTAATACTGGCTACGTTAGGAATACGTAAAGAGACGAGTATAATTTTAATGGACAGTAATAAAGGAGATAATCGCCAATAGACTTATAAAGGCCCTGCCTAAGTAGAGGTTTTAAAGCTTCGTTAATATAATCGGGATAGTAGATATTAAGGAGCGGCTAAATAAGGAGAAGTAACTGGAGGACCTAAGGGAGAATATTAGAGCGAGATGGAAGGATTTAGATAAGATTATGGTTCAATTAACGCATTAACGGACACGAGAAGGTGGCTAGCTTTGTCCTCGACTAGGTCGAAGCTAAGGGGGTATATTAGATAATCTGTATTCTCGGTGGCGTAGGACGTATACTAGTTACATATACGGGTCACGTATATTATAAATATCTTCGTCTAAGCCTAGGGGCCCTAGGTTAAGCAACGATTAAGATCATCAATTAATTAACCCATTTCATCAATAAATAGCTCTATATAAACTATCTGACAAAAGCTGATTATAGCCTTTTAGGATATTTATCCTTAGGGGCTTTAAGAGAAAAGGAATAGCTTCCTTTACAGATCCTAGTATAGTGTTTTCCCTTGTTCTTATTCTGCTGCTAGTTATTTTTCCACTGTTTTAGTATCTTTTCTCTTGCTGCTCTCCCTATATAGGCTAAGGAGGTATAAAAAGATTGTAGTTTTCTTCTAGAAAGGCCCTTTTTAGCTAGCTTATCTGCTATTTCGTTCCTATAGATTCCTAGATAGCTAGGAACCCAGTAGAAGTTAATAGAGATCCCCTTACTAGCTAGATAGGAACAGCTTTGCGTAATTTTAAAGACTAGTTCTTACCCCCCTATAAGAGATTTAAGCTGTAATCTTTTAATAGCTACTTGGCTATCTATAAAGATATAGACTTATTTCTCTTCTAGTCTTTATTATTTTAGGTGCTCTAGGGCCCTATAGACTGCATAAAGCTCTACGTTTATAATTTCTATATAGGGTCCTAGATTCCAGTTTATTGCATATTTAATCCTATTTCTCTCCCCTATTTTATATATAGCAGCTACATTTAATTTATTGTCTTTAGAGCCATCTATATAGTATAAATCCACTAGGTCCCACTCTAGGGATTTTTATAGATTTTCTACTAGTCTTAGGTGTTCTTGTGCAGCTTCTTCCTTACTACCTTTTAAGATAGAAAAGGATGCGGGGATAGGAGGAGACTACGGTTTTTGCTAATCTAGAGAGATTCTCTCTATTTTCTAGTTTTGAATTAGCTGCTAGACTCTAGAGACTAGAGATAGTAGCTGTGTCTTTGGCTGTAAGAGGTGCTTTATAGTAGAGTTTTTAGGGCTAGGACTAGAGCTAGAACTAGCTGCTAATTCGTCCCTATCTTTGTTGATCTCTTCTATATAGACCTTCTTAATTGCGTGGTTTTCCTTAAATTTTAGGATTCTTATTGCGTAGTTATTGCAAAGCTTTTTAAATTTAATCCTAGGAGGAGGAATAGAGGCTTTAATCTCTATAGCTTGGCTAGGAGATCCTCTAAACGCTCCTAGAACTAGTTTTAGAGCCTTATTTTATATAGATTGGTACCTATCTAATAGGTAGTCTCTAGATTTACCCTTCCACCAGCATTATACTTTGTAATCTGCTATAGTAGTAACGCAAGCTATATAGAGCTGTTGTAGGGCTTATAGAGATAGACCTCTTTGTATATTATCTAGTCTTCTAATTAAATAGAAGGCTGCCTTTGCTTTAGAGATTTGTATTTCTATATATTGTTTAAAAGTAAGCTTAGAGTCTAGGAATACTCCTAACTACCTAACTAGGGGTTTAGGGGATATTTCTACGTCTCCTAGCTTTAACCCTTCTTCTATAGTGGTACGTTTACTATAGAAGTGTATAAGCTCTATTTTGCTAACGTCAAAACTAATAGCAGCTTCTTTAGCTTTAGACATTAGCTCTAGCGCTATTCTCTCTAGCTTTTTGCAATTAGATTTAGCTAAATTTAAAGTAACCGTAATTATAAAATCGTCTATATAGCTAAGAGAATAGGCTCCTTCTATCTATATGCTGCAGATATTACGTATATATAGTAGAAATAAAATAGGGGATATAGGCGATCCCTGTGGTATCCCTGTTTCTAGTTCTACTTTTTCTTATATTTGCCTATTAAAGGAAAGTTGTAGCTTTCTATTGCTAAGGAAGGTAGCTATCTATTATGTAAACGCTATAGGTAGTCCTAGTTCCTTACAGATAGATAAAAGCTGGTTTTTAGAGACATGGTTAAAGGCCCCTTTTACGTCTAGGAATAACGTAGTAGCTATCCTTTGTCTAGCTTTTTTCCTACTATTTTTAGATTGGATATTATTTAGAAGTAGTAGGACTACGTCTATTGCGGACCGCTATCTTCTTCCTCCTAGTTACGAATCTTAAAGTAAGCTAGTAATATTAGCTAGATATTCTAATCTAATAGCGAAAATCTTCTCTAGAGTTTTTCCTAGGCAGTTTAATAAGGAGATAGGTCTATAGGACTTTGGTAAAAAGTAGTCCCCCTTATTTACTTTAGGGAGGATAACTCCTTAAGCTTCTCTCTAGGCTTTTAGTTAATAGCCTAGGGTAAATAAAATCCGGTAGATTCTATAAAGATCTTCTATAATAGGGTAGGCCTTTTATAGAATTGTAAAGGATATTTTATCTAGTCCTGGGGCCTTTTTATTAGAGCTAGAGAAGATTGCCTATTTAACTTCTATTTTCTCCAATTTTGGCCATTTCTATTTACTGTCTATAGTATAGTTCTTTTACTCTATAGGGCTAGTAGAAGGGGGGGGTTTATGAAATAGAGTAGTTATAAAGGCTTTATACTGATTATTAAAGCTTTCTACTAGTCTTATAGTCCCATCTTTACTATACTTTAGGCTAGGAATTATTCGCAATGTTTTATCCTTTATATATTTTAGGGTAGTAAAGATCTCTTTTCCTTGTGCTTTTTCTAGGAAGCTATTCCAGTAGCTAGTTTTAGCTTCTCTTATTGCGTAGAAGTATTGATTTTTAGCTTCTTTATAGGCTTCTAGTCTAGAGCTTCTAGTAGGTTGTTCCTCTTAAAGTCTTCCTAGTTTTGCCATTTTTTGTCTTTTTTATAGAAGCTCTTTATTCCACTATAGTTTAGAGAATTCGCAGGTTCTAGATTTAGGGATAGCTTTCTCTACTACTAGCTTTATACAGCTAGTAAGATCTCCTATTAGGTTATCTACTAGTATACTTAAGCTCCTATCCCTAGTTCTATATAAATCCTCTAGGGAGGCTAGAGGGCCTTTTTCTCCTGTCTCTATATAGGGGTTTTCTCCTACTAGTTCCTCTAGTACTAGAACCTTTGCTTCTAGTTTTAGTTCTTAAACTTACTCTACTAGAGAAGTAGAAAAGAGCTCCTAGTTTGCTTTTTTTATAAAGAAAGGAGTTTCTTAAAGAGGGTTTAGGTATCTTTACATCTCTCTAGTAAATAGCGAGAAGGCTATAGTTTTGTAATTAGATCCTATTTCTTCTATTATAGTCTAATTATCTTAGGTGTTTTCTTAGAAGTTTCCTAAGTAGAAGGCTAGGTCTATAATAGACTTTTCCCTTATATTAGATCTATAAAAGGTCCCTTGTTATTTATCTAAATTTAATAGTTAGTAGTTATATATATCTAGCCAGCCTACTAATTCTTTAGCCTCTTTAGTTAGATTTTTAGCCGATGCGTTCCACTATATATAATATAGATTATAGTCTCCTATTAGTATAAAGGGGAGATCCAGTTTTAGTTCTAGAATGGCTCTAGAGATAGTAGTTATACTATTTCTTTAGGTTCTAGAGTTCTCGTCTAGTTGTCTCTTATTATAGATATTAAGTAATAGAAATCTTTTAAATTGGCCATAGATTTCTAATGCTATAGTATCTATGTCTTTACAGATATCCTCCCTATTTCTATATTATAGGAAGCTAGAACTAGTTTTCCTTATATAGATAGCTACCCTTAGGCGAATAGCTAAATTGCTAGGGAGGATAAGGTTAAATGTAGAATACGGAATAAAGAAGTAGGATCCTTTTTGTCTGTCTTTTTAGGTACTAGGTTCTTATACTAGAATAATATCTATTTTTCTTCTAAATCCTATTTCTAGTAGGGTTTGCTATACTTCTTATCTTTTTCCTACATTATGCTATATAAAGGAGACTTCTCCTCTAGCTTTAAAAACTAGGGAGATATCTTTTTCTTCCTGTATAGAACCTTTTAAGCTTATACTTATTAATATACTAGTTTAGCTGCTTTAAGAGACTTATAGTCTTTACTATTAGCAAAGTGTTTTTCTTTACAATTACTATAAAGAGGGGTAGTATGCTTATAAGGTCTTCCTATTATATTACAAATAGAATAGGAGTGGTCCTTAGATAGATATGCTACTGCATAAAATTAACAGGCCCTAGTAGAGCATCTATCTCCTATATAGCCAAATTTTTGGCAGCTTATGCACTATATAGTAGGAGAGACTTCTAGGTATTTAACTACCTTAGTAGCTACCCCTGCAATTAGGATTTCCTTTTATTTAAGGATTCCCTATCTTTTCTCCTTATTTTCTATAGCGAATACTATAAAGCCGAACCTAGTTTGTGGATTATATCTCTTTGCCCTAAAAGAGATTTATCTAGGTTATTCCTGTATCCTAATAGGGTTAAAGGTCTCTATTTCTTTCTTTAGAAGTTTAGAGCCTCCTTCTCCTATAAAAGGGGGGATAGGGACGCTATAAGCTACTATTTGAGCCCAGGGCTCTAGTTTTTGTTTTCTTTTAAAAGAGAAGCAGCTAGACCAGACTTCTTTATATTTAACCAGATAATCTACGTTATATTCCTTGTTGTTATAAGGAGAATATTCTGCTTTTCTCTAGTTCTAGCTATAGAAGCTATAACTGGCTTCTCTATTTGCAATTTGGACATAAATTGTTAATTGATTGTATTTCGTATAGAGAAGATATTTAGAGGCTGGTTTTTTTAGTCTATAACTAAAACTAATCCTCTTTCTTATAGCTGCTTTTTTTTTCCTTTAGTAGAGGTAGGGCTTGTGGAACTAGCTGTGCTACTAGCTGCCTTACTAGTAAGGGGAATTAAGGAGGTAGGGGGTAAAGAAGAAGATGAGGTAGTAGAAGAAGGGGGAGATTAGGGGTCTTAACGATCACGGGATTCTTATCGATAAAATAATCGTAATCGCTAAGAATCGTGCGTAGAACCGCGATAATCGTTAAGCCATACAGCTAAGCCATAGTTAAGCCATAGCTATTTTATTAATAAGACCCTTGCCTAAGTATTTATACTAATCTATATATATATAGCTGTCACGGAGCTTACCCGTAATACCTCGTTTTTACTTACCCTGCCGTTTTCTACCGTCCTTAGCATTAGAAGTTGCCTGCTGGCAACTTAAAGCTATAAGGACTATTCTTAGAAGCCTTCCTAAATATTACCTTATATAGAGGTTTGTTTCTACCCTTTTAAGATACCACTTCTATACTAGCTTTTTAAATACTTAGTTTTTTTAATATTCTCTAGTCTAAGTGACATTCTTTCCTATATAATTATATAACGTCCTCTAGAAAATACCCTCTCTGGCTTATCGCTTATAGTAGGAATTAAAAGAATTTTAATTGCAAATTATGAAAGAAGGGGCCATCTCTTTTATTGCTAATTCTAGCACCACCACTAAAGTGCTAGCTGGCTTTAAATATCGTACGATACTTTAGAATAGTAATTATCGTACTTATCTTTATCTTTATTTACTCTAACGTTATTTCTAAGCCCTTTTAGAATCTGATTATACTTATTAAGAGGCACCTGTTCTTAGAGAAGATTGCTTTTAATATAATTATACAGTATTTCGGCTTAATAAGTCTTTTTATATTGCTCCTAAAACTCTTTAACCTTTTATAAGGCTAGCGTCTGCTAGGCCTTCTTCTAGTTCGCTTTAATATATTTTATATAATAGGTAGGATAGAGAATAAGTGCGGTAGTATAGAGGGGTAAATTATCCATATGCTAGTAGTATAAAGTATACTTTTTTTAGCAACGTTAAATTCGAGTAACTAAGTCTTTATTTTTCTTATAGGTAATAAGAGTACGCTTAATATATATAAGAAGAATATCTATAGTAAGGAGAACTTAATTAATTTATACGGAATTACTTTATGTCTTAAGGGTCGTTTAATAGAAAAGTTTTAGAAAGGAGTGGATTATATAAAGGTTTACCTAGTCCTATAGCAAAAGTATATTATCCTTAAGAGCTTTTAGGTTCTTCTTTACGTACTTATTAACTTTTAACTCTACTTTAAGCGCTATATTAAGAAGGCTAAACTAGAAATTCTATCTCGTATAATTATCTAGCGGAATTATCCTTCTAATAATTTACTTAAACTTAGCTGTATAACCCGTAGAAGCACGGCTATAGACGGCAATATTATAGAGCTTTCTAAGTACTCCTATAGCTTAAAAAGTCTGCTCTTTCTTCTTTCTTTCCTTCTTATTAAGATATATTCCGTTTATCTTATCTTCTTTATATAACTTAATTATAGAAATATTAATTACTCCTTAAAAAAGAAAGTCCTAGATAGTAAGGTTAATAATATACCCTTAGTAACAAATTTGTTAGATAAATAGATCCTAATAAATATTCCGAAGAGCTATAAAATTAGAGATCGTATAATAGAGAGTATTATTTATTCCAGAATTATCCGCAATAAGAGCTTTAAGTTTATATATAATCCCGTATTCCTAAAGGACTAGAAAAAGAGTATTTTATTAGTTATCTCTACTATATTCTAAAACCGTACAAAGAGCAAAAAGAGATTTTTTTTAGCTCTTTTTGGTCGTTTATAAAGTAAGCGCAGATTGTAAAAGGGAGGTAATTATTTAGAGATATCTAGATATTAATTAAGATGTAAATCCGAGTAAGGGCTAACTATAGCTTTTTTTATACAACATCCTTCTAGTCTATAAATAATTCCTTAATATATAAAATAACTATTATAGGCGCTATTAGAAGGATACTAGGCTTAATTAATTCTAGATTTAAGGCTCTATAAAGAATATAGAATTCTGGCTATTATACTATACTAAAGGGGAGGTTTCGTATAATAATTAAATTTATAAGTGCCTAGTTTAGAATATCCTTATTTAGGATCTTCTTTAGGACTATAGATTTAATCTTAGTTATATAAACGTCTAACTCTATTACTTTAGTATAGAGTTTAGCAAGCTGTTAATATATTTCTCCTTTTGTACAATTTTCCTAAGCATTATATTTAATTTAATGCTTACTAAAAAGATAGTTTTAAAGGTTAGTTGTTAAGGGATAACCATTCTCTTCTATTTTGTCTGGATAGATCCTGCAGTAGTATAATAACCGCCCGTTCTTTCTCTTTGGTTTATCCTTATATAGGTTACAGCAATATTTATAAACTAGAGATATCTTTTTATAAAAGTATTGGGTTTTTAAGGATATAATTAATAGAGTAAGAAGGGATAAATCTAAGTTAGAAGCTATTTTATACGAATAGAACTTAAAATATAAGGATATTGGGGTTAGAATTTTATTGTGGGAATGCCAAGAATAATTGCAATCGCGATTTAATTATTGCGATTCTGGAATTCTTATTAATAAGACCATAATCGGATCTAATCGCGATAAGATTTAATCGTTAAGACCCCTGGGGGAGATGATAATAAAGGAGAGTAAGTAGAAGAAGAGAGGCCCTTCTTTAACTTTTCTGCGTAGGTTTTAGGGGCTACCTCCTTACGGAGGGCTCTTACTTCTTCTACTAGTCCTTTTAGGATATCTGTCTCCTGTTTTTCCTTTTTTATTTCTTTTATAGAAGGATTTTCTCCTACTATAATTCTTTATACGTCGTCCCTAATATATTTAACTTGCTCCTTACTTTCTCCTTTTAGCCTTAGATAGGCCTAGGTTAGGCTTTCTAGGGCCTTTTATAGGAATTGTTTTAAAGAAGGAGGGGGGAAGTATAAGCTAGCCCTAGAGGACCTTATTTTTATTAGGTTTCTTTTTAGGTCTTAGCTATCCCTTTTAGTAGATAATAGGGAGTGATTTCTTTTTCTTTTTTTTTTGGTTCTTTGTATAAGCTAGAGACGGCTTATCTACTTTTTTTATATCTTTATCTTTCCTAAATGGGTATGAAAAAGATAGAGAAGAATAGGTAGAAGAGGTAGATGAGAATTTATTATCGCTTATCTCTATAGGAGGCTTTGTTTTAGGCTTAGTAGCCTTTACCTTTAGTATTTTATATTTTATAGCTTATAGCTTATAGCTTATAGCTTATAGGGGGGGGTTCCTAGTTTTTTTAGTAGATAATAACCTCCTTAGGTCTCTTATCTTCTAGTATAGAGGTAAAAAACTAGGTAAAAAGCCTTCCTAGTTTTTACTATCCTTCTAAATCCTTTTTCCTTACTAACCCTACTAGAGAGCTTCTAGGGAAATTAGAGTAAAAGGTAGTAGAAAAACTAGGTAAAAAGACTATAGTAGTTATTTTCTTCTCTATTACATCGGCAAAATATAGTACCCTTTTAATGGCCTTAATGGTTGGTGGTTGATGCAATTGGCGCGCAGTTAAGGGCATTTAGCAACTTGACCGACTAGCCTATGTCGTGTTTTTTTGACACGCAGCCTGCGCGCAGCCTGCGCGCAACCTACGCGCAACCTGCCAGTAATCTGCGTATTTGGCAACCATAATTATATATTTAACCTCTTTTTATACTAATAATATATTTTAAATAAATAAAAGCTATTTTAAAGCTATTTATAAGGCTAGCAAAATAAATATTTTATTATTTTAGATAATTTAATATAATATAGCGATGGTTCTCTTCTACCTATTTACCTATTGACTTACCTACCTGCCTGCATCGCCTACCTGTTTATATCACCTACCTATCTATATCTACCTATCTACATTTACCCTACCTATCTACATCTGCCTACCTATCTATATTTACCTACCTGTTAGCAATCTATCTACCTATCTACATCTGCCTTACCTGTCTGCATCTACCTACCTATTTACATCTACTTGTCTGCATCTATCTACCTGTCTACATCTACCTACCTATCTATATCTGCCTACCCGTCAGCATCTACCTACCTATCTACATCTGCTTGCCTATTTTATATCTACTTACCTATCTACATCTACCTGCCTATCTATATCTGCTTACCTGTCTGTATCTGCTACCTGTATATATCTACCTACCCGTCAGCATCTACCTGTTTGTGCCTACCTGTCTGTGCTACCTTAATTCGATCGATTGATCGAATCGTTTATAGTTGTTGGCTGGCTAGTCGTTGTCGTCTGGCTCTGGCGACGGTCGTCTGGTTCTGGCGACGGTCGTCTGGCTCTGGCAACGGTCGTCTGGTTCTGGCGACGGTCGTCTGGCTCTGGCAACGGTCGTCTGGTTCTGGTAACGGTCGTCTGGCTGGCGACGGTCGTCTGGTTCTGGCGACAGTCGTCTGGCTCTGGCAACGGTCGTCTGGTTCTGGTAACGGTCGTCTGGCTGGCGACGGTCGTCTGGTTCTGGCGACAGTCGTCTGGTTCTGGCGACGGTCGTCTGGTTCTGGCGACAGTCGTCTGGTTCTGGTGACAGTCGTCTGGTTCTGGCGACGGTCGTGCTAGCTGGCGATGGTCGTCTGTTCTGGTAACGGTCATCTGGTTCTGGCGACGGTCGTCTAGTTCTAGCAACGTCCTCTGCTTGCTGCCGTTCTGGTGCCTCCCTAGGTAGGGGAGATATAAAGAAGGAAGGAAGGGTAAAAAATAAGGTGCTACATAGGGTAGAGGCACGTGTAGAGGCTATCGGGAATATAGCGGGGGGACCCGATGCAGAGCTTCGTGTAGAGCCTCTGTACGCCAGAGCTTCGCGCAGAGCCTCGCGCAGAGCCTCGTGCAGAGCTTCGTGCAGAGCTTCGCGCAGAGCCTCGTGCAGAGGCTTCGTGCAGAGCTTCGTGCAGAGCTTCGTGCAGAGCCTCTGTACGCAGAGCTTCGTGTAGAGCTTCGTGTAGAGCCTCTATGCGGCAGAGCTTTGTGCAGAGCCTCTGTACGCAGAGCTTCTGTGTAGAGCCTCGTGCAGAGCCCCTCCAAGTAATAAGACTATAAGATTGTATGAGATTGTATAAGATTGTATAGATTGTATAAGATTATATATAATAGTTAAATATATAGCATATAACTTTACCCGTTCATCGCACGTCAAGAAATATACAGTTAGCTTTTAAAGTTGTTAAGTAGGTTAACTGCGTATTATTTAACTTTTAAGTAGGTTAACTACGTGTTAAAAAATATGCAGTTAGCTTTTAAAGTTGTTAAGTAGGTTAACTGCATATTGAGTTAGTTAAATTATATGTCAAGTAGGTTAACTGCGTGTTAAGTTAGTTAAATTGCATGTTAAGTAGGTTAACTGCGTATTAAGTTAGTTAAATTGCATATTAAGTAGGTTAACTACGTGTTAAGTTAGTTAAATTACATATTAAGTAGGTCAACTGCGTATTAAGTTAGTTAAATTGTATGTTAAGTAGGTTAACTGCGTGTCAAGTTAGTTAATTGCGTGTCAAGTTGGTTAAATTGCATGTCAATTACGCGAAACGCGAAAACCAAAGTCTACTTAAATCTCATCCTGCGAATATTTTCCCAATATAGAAGTAGAAAAAACTACTAGAAAAAAAGGACTTATTAGGCTTTTACTAGCAGAAAAGCCCAAAAAGGCAATCCTTCTCTTACTAAGGAAAATCTAACTAAAGGAGATATAGAAAAGTACCTACACCCCCTATTTTATTAGGCTTTTGCTTTATTAGAAGAAAAGCCTAGGAAAAGTCTATATTTTAGTTTTAGTATTCCTATCTTTATCTTCGCTTAGAAGCTAGGACCACCCCTTTAAAAAGATTTCTCTTGGGGAAAGGGGGTAAAAGGGTAAGTAGATCCACCTCTAGCTCGCTAGGCAGTAGGAATTTGGTCTTAAAAGTTGGAAAATCGGTTGTTTTTGGTAGAAAGATGGATATGCGTAAGTTTCGAGGTGCGGCGCTACCTTTTGGTAAGGTTGTATGTGCGGTAAAGGTTTTTAAAATCCTTCTTATATATAATATATATATACTCTATCTACTCTATTACGGATTATATAGATCCTATAGATTATATAGATTACCTTATATAACCTTAGTTACTATTCCTCGTTATATAGCTCTACTAGCTCTATCCTAAACCGTGCCTAAATTAACTAATTAGCTTCTTCCGACTCCTCTCTAAGTAGTCATAATATTGTACTTAAAGCGTCCGTAATAATAAGCTTAAGTTTTATAAAAATAACTACTATAATATAATCCAATCTATACTCTAGTTATTCTTTTATCTCTCTAGTATAACTTATCTAGTCCTATTCCCCTTATAATGCTTAACTATATATTATCTTTTAGTATCGGGCTTTGCCCTTCCACAGTATCTATACCGCGCGTTTAATACCCTCTAGTATAGCTCTCTCTACTATAACCTTAATAGTTAATATATAATGAAGCCTTATAGAAAATACTATAATAGACTTATTATTAGGCTAGGTATATAGTTAAATAAAGTTAATAAGCTTTAACGGGTAGATTATATACCTAATAGATTAACTCTAGTTATATAGTAAGGACTATAGGTCCTTAAATATATAACTATACTTTTAAGAAATCCCTTTATATGTAATATACGTATTATCTATATTAAACATAAGGCTTAGCATCGTTTAATACGTTTAACGCATTTAATACGTATAACGTTATATAACTTGTCTATTACTTATTATATAGTTCTACCGGTCCCATAGTAACCCATTCTACCTCCTATAACGGCTTAAATAAATACCTTTAAGGTGAGGCTTAAACAAATGCTGTATTATAAAGATACTAAGCTAAGGAGAAGAAGAAGAGGTATATATAGGAGGTAGAGGTGTGTTATATACGCGTCAGGACGCCAAGTCTTTAGCTAAACCCCTAACTAGGTGTAACGGAACCTTATAGTAAGAACTATAATAGGCTTGTTAATAGGCTGGGTATATAGGTGAAGTAAGCTAAAGTTAACAACGTAATAATAACTGGTAGAGTGGTTGCCTAACAGATTAACTCTAATTATATTTTGAGAATTACTATAAGGAAGGAACTATCTAGGTAGGGACTAAGGGTCCTTAAATACAAAACTATACTCCTATAAAATCCTTCTTATATATAATATACGTATACTCTATTTACTCTATTACGAATTATATAGATCCTATAGATTATATAGATTACCTTATATAACCTTAGTTACTATTCCTTATTATATAGCTCTATTAGCTCCATCTTAAACCGTACCTAAATTAACTAACTAGCTTCTTCCGACTCCTCTCCTAGTAGTTATAACATTATACTTAAAGCGTCCGTAACACTATCTCCCTCCTTTTTATCTTTGTCCTTAAAGATTCTAAATATCTTTAAGTTGTTTACTAGAGGTATAATATCCGTCTAATTAATTTGGTTAATATTATTGCTTATTATACCTAAAGCAATTTCTTCTTCTTTAACCGCTTGTCGCATTCGCACTATTACTGTAATACTATCTCTTAGTAAGATTATACCGTCTCCATGTTCTCGCTATATAAAAGAGGGGTTAGTTTATATTACGTTAGTAAACCTATCTTTATAACAACCGTCCTCTTATTTAAAGTATACTAAAGCGAATATTTATTTGTCTTATAACGTTTACTCCGTCTCTAATGCTAAATATACGCGACCTATTACTTTTAATAGTTGTCTAGTTCCCTAATTAATTTGTTTTAGGGTCTTATATTTAATCTACTGCTACGCAGCTAGATAATAAACTGTCTGTTGCTCTTATAGAGCTATATTATTCTTAAAATGCTAAATAGGAGGCTGCCAATACTTAGCAAAGGGCCCTTAAGTCTCGTCTAGCAGCGTCCGCTTAACTAATCTGTCTTAAGAAGGTTTATAAGAAGGTCCGTTTTAAGGAGTAGAAACTTATAAAATAGGGTCTATAGGAACTTAGTAATAAAAGAACGGATTCTCTTCTAATAGGGAAGGAAATAGATCCGAGTAGTTCGGCAACTGCTTTTCTTAGGTCCCCCTTAGGTGACTTATTCTTTAGTAATTTTTCTTTATTAATACTGCCTAACCTAATTTCTTCTAATACTCCTATACCTTTCCTATAGCGTTTTTTAAATTCTCTAGTAGTTCCTAGGTAGTTTTAGTATAGCCTATCTACTTAACCTTATACTATATTTTATTATTAATATCCTTATAACTAACGATCTTTAAAACTTACTATTTATTTTCTTCCTATCCTCTATATATATCTACTTTATAAACTAGTAGCTTAATATTCCCGTATACTGGCTCTAGTATTATAATATACTATATAGGGTAGATCTTTATTTTAGCTAGTAGGTCTAACTTAAATGTAACCGGTAAAATCCTCTATGTAATTTTAAAAGGTCCTAGTCTAACGTAGTCTAACTTCTTACTTAGTCGTTAACTTTTAAAATTTTTGTGTAGTAGCTACACTTTATCTCCCTCCTTAAGATCTAGTCCCTTAGATCTCTTAGTATTATAATACTTTTTTATTCTCTCTTATACTTTCTTTACTAATTCTATAAGGTCTATATAAAGATTTATTAACGTCTTTATTCTTTCTTTAACTGTACTACTTATCTTCTTCGCTTACTATAGTAATAATAATATTCTTAGCTTATATCCGTAATTTGCCTTAAATAGTAATATACCCATTCCTTTTTAAGGTGTTATATTATATAATAATAATAATTCATTGCTTAATGTCCGATTCGGATCCCTATTGGGCCTACGTGGACTACTCCTTATGTATATATAGGGAGAAAACTCTATTAAAGAAAACCCCGTAATCTATCTCTCTGCCTTTTAGGACTTGCCGGCAAGGCGCCTGTAAGGCGCCTATAAGTTACCTATAGTGCTCCTACTACCTTACTTTTTAACCTCTTTGGGAACCACTGCTGCTATAATAAGCCTATGGACGCGCTAGTATCGCAAACTTTACTCTACTACTATAGAGTTATTAGGGGGCGCCCGTTGCTTACCCCCCTGCCTTTTATTACTATTTCCTTTATAACCTAAAACTAGTTTAGTATATTTTAGCTAATAAGCTACTAGGTAACCGCCTTAAGGCCTTTTTATATTAAGAGCAGTGTCTTATAGTTCTCTATGCTAGCTACTAAGAGTATTACTTCTCGGTTAGTACGTAAGGGGCATAGCAGTATTATATGCTTTGGTGTCTATTTTAGCTAGCTATATTTACATCTTGGGCTACCTACTAGAATACCTACCTAGTAGAGCCAGTCTTTTAGTCCTATTACTCCTATTCTTAAGAGTATTACTATTATATTTTCTGCCTTTATTAGGCCTTCTTAGAGCCCTAGAGTATTTACCCCCTATAGTGTTAACTATGCTACGGCTTAGGTTCCTCTTGCCTTAGTTAACCTCTATACCTTTAACTCCTATATACCTCTCCAGCGTTAGTCTAGCTAGTATTATATTATAGTAGATAGTTTCCTAGCGTTCTTTTATACTTTACTTTAGCTCTTTTCTCTCTCTTACTATTATTCTTGCTAGCCTCTTATATGTTTCCCTTCCTCCTCTATATAGGCCTAGGCCCTAAAGTAGTACTATCCTTCTTCTACTTTCTTTACCTATTTCTCTAATATATCTTCCCTACTTTAGGGTTATTAATTTGTTCTCCTATAAGGCACCCTAGGGTCCCTCTATAGTTTATTTAGGCGTGTCTTAATATACTTTATAATATTAGAGTTACGTTTCTTTTACGCCCTTTATATTACAGCGGCTTTAATATATAGTTATAGGGGGGGGATATTAGCTTCCTTCTTAAGTAGTACTGTAGCCGTTCGCTTATATCTACCTGTTATATTCTAGAGGTAGGCTATTTAGACCTTTTAGAGTGGTTTAAGGAGCAATTTAGGGGGGCCTTTTTTAGATTCTCTAATAGCCTAAATACTGGACCTATACGTTATGGTTGGCCGGACAACTACTATATATAGTAGGCGTAACCTTTAGAAGTATAGACCCTATATAGAATTAACGATCCTAAATAATACGATATACTGTACTTAGCCCTTATAGGCCGCTTGCGCTATATATGCGCTCTATTAGAGCTTACTATCTATTTATATTCCTAATACTCTTAGACCCTAAACTAGTTAACCCCTAAAGCCTTAAATACGAATTATATGCTAGAGATCTNTAGATTAGTTACGTTTTCTTATAAAATAGATTAGCTGGTATTTCTCTAGTAAGAATTAAACTCTATATTGTCTTACCTATTCTATATAGGTGTTATAAGCTTTCTCTAGTGTTCTGTAATTCTCTATAGCTGTTGGCCCGTATATAATTAGGTTTGTATTATTAATAAAGCCTATCCCCTAGGTCGCCCCTTCCTTAAAGTTACCTCAGTGGACTTATACTAAGAAATCGATTGCGCTGGCGCGCTAAACTCCTTCGGATATTTGATCGATTTCTTAGTCTGAGGTACTTTGGCGAGATTTGTATAGAAGCATATGCTTTTTTAATAGAGAAAACTTATAAACCCCAACAAAATTGATCAATATCCCCACAACGTCTTTTAAGGTAAAAATTATATCGAATTGCTCAGGAGGTTTAGCTCTATAGATTATGAGATTTTAGGCTTTTTATACCTTTATATGGGCCTATACGGGCCGTACGTAAAAGTGCTTACGCTTTTAACAACGGGAATTTCAACTTTAACGAAATTAATCTCAGATTCGGGAGGGGATAATGCAATTCTAAGGCCTTTGATATATAAAGTGGCCCCCTAAGATATATCTATGAACATCTGAAGACTTTATTTTATTACGTCGTGGAGGAAATCCCCTTATAAAATCGCGAAAACTAACATTTTTGCTTACGCTTTTAACAAAGCTCGCCAAAGGCTCTCAGACGTGATTTTGGTGGATGTCAGTCAGCTTGCTGACGGGCCGAAGGAACATCCGCTCCAATCAAAATCACGTCTGAGCTCGCTGAGGTAATCCTTAAAGGAGTTAAGTAGGTTGCTTATAAAGAAAAGGAAGAGTATAGGCGAGAGGGGTAATCCTTATAGTATTCCTGTTATAACTGCGATAGGGGGGCTTTAGTATCCGCTAAAGACTAATAATGTTTCTTTTTAACCTATAAACCCTTAAATAAATTATATAATCCATTCTAGGAAGCCTTTTACTTTAAGGATATATAAAAGACGCTTATAGGGTACGTTATTATAGGCGCCACTAATATCTAGGCTGAGCATTAATACTATAAAGTCCCTTCGCATCGCCTATATAGATTTAATGGTAGTAGTAAGTAGCGTAAGTGCTAATAGTGTTAAGCGGTTCTTTCTTACCCTCATTTAGCTTTATAGTAGTAGGGCGTGTTTTTTAGCCGTATCTATTATATAGTCCGCTATTACCCTTTCTAAAATCTTGCTAAGGGTATTCTTTAAGGTAATAGGGCGGTAGCTCCCTAGAAATAAGTAGTCTACTTTACCTTCTTTGCGTAGGATAAACGTTATTATAGCTCTTCTGAGTCTTGGGTAGTAGCCTATTATAAAGTATACTCTAGCTATATCCGTAAGCTAAGGTGCTATTAATAGTCCATAGGTCTTTAGGGCTTTATTTAGGATCCTATCTAGTTCTAGTGCTATATTATTTAAAAGGCGGCTAATAGTTCTAGCTATTTCTTTAGTTGTTATGTTACTGTTAACCCTTAGGCGAGTTACCGGTGCTTTGCCCGTAATATCGCTAAGGTCTACTAAAGCTAGTTAAGGGAAAAATCTTTCTATAAGGATTTTTGCCTTCTTATTATTGTTATTTATGGCTAATAATTTACCTAGTCTTCGTAGGGGCGGAAGGTGTAGGTCTTCTACTAGATATTCTGCCTTTCTCTTTACCTATTTCGCTATCCTCTAAAGACCTTTATTATAGGAGAGGCTTAGGTTAGTAGTATACTTATTTATAAACCGTCTCCAGCTATTCCTTACTTCTTTTTTTAGGGTATTCTTTAGCTGGTTTCTTATGTCTTTATAATATCTCTTATCTTTAGGATTATAGCTACTTATATATTTTCTTCTTACTTATTATTGGCTAGTAATAAGAACCGCGTATTATATGGACTATGCGTATCGCGTATAAGGGCCCGGTTTTAAGACCGGGCAGTGCTCTTCTAGCCTATTTTTAATTACTACCTAGATCCTTTTTAGTCTTTAGTTAATTTCCTTAGGGGTAGCTACTAAGCCTCACTTATTTGGTATTAGGTAGATTTCTTCTAGGTCTTAAAGTTGTTATTTAACTATGTTAAGGAAGCTGTCTATTTTAAGCTTTCTTATTGCGTATCTTTTACTATTTAGTTATACCTTAATATCTAGATCTAGCTATATCTAAATAGGGATATGGTCTAAAGCGAGTGCCTATTCTTCTTTAGGGTTACACCTTTTAAGTCTCTAGTATAGGCCTTCGTCTATAAATGTAAGGTTAATTATACTTCTAGCGGTACCTTATTGCCATATAATTGCTCCTAGGGGGGTGGCTAGCTTAAGGCCCTAGGTATCTATAGCTTTTAGTAGGCACTTTACCTATTATTTAGCAGTAATATAAATACCCCCCTACCGCGGGTAGTAGAGGTTTATGTCTCCTAATAGGATAAACTCTATGCCTTTAGTTTCTAGTAAGCTTATTACTAATATAATATTCTTTATTTATAGGACCCCTTCGACCCTAGGGTTATATATATTAATAATTTATACCAGTCCCCTATATATCTGGATTATTATAACTGTAATATTTAGGTTAACTGCCTACTATAACTATAAGGATAGGCTAATAGCCTTACTAATTATAAAGCACACGTATATAGCTGCTTTTGGTTTATATAGGAGCTGGAATCCTTAGGGGCAGTATATTAATTATATATAGGCATTATAATACGGCTCTTATATAGTAAGGATATAGTGTTTTTCTAGGTCTAAGCTGTCTAGCAAGGGCCTTGTAAGACGGTGGTTTATATTACCGCAGTTATACTATATAATAGATAGGTGGCGGACCCCTAGCGGGGGTCCTTCGCCTCTCCTTCGTTCCTCGCTTTCTCTATTTCCACTTTCTCTAGGATATTTAGAACTTCTGTCTCTTATATCTGCATTCTAGTTACTACTTATTTTATATAGAGCTCTTTATTCCTATGTCTTGTGTTCCTATTAGCGCTTCTATATCTAAATCTATTATTATCTCCGGTTCTTCCCCTATTCTTACTAGTTAGCTATATACCCTTTAAGAGTTAGCTATAAATGTTATATTTACCGCGTTAAGTCTAATTCTTAATTGTCCCGGTCTTAAGCTTACTATAGCTATCTATAAGGGTCTTCCTATAAGGCGTCCTCTCCCTTATATCCCCTATAACTTTTATATCCCTATACGGTCTAATAATATCGCGCGGCGTTGCTTCTGGCCCGTTAAGGCTTAGGATGGCTAGCCTAGCCCCCTAGTGTTAAAGGTAGGAAATGCTAGAAAGGCACCTACGCCCCCTTAGCTTATCGCCTATTGTTTTTATTTATATGACCTAGTATGTAGTTATTCCCGTAGCTATTAAGCCCTTACCTTCTATCTCCTATATTTAATATAGTCTCCTCTCTCCCACGCCTTATATATACTTTAGTGGCAGTTTACACATTTTATTTAGTTTTAATTTAAGCAGTTTCTTATATTGTAGGGGCCTGTATAGTGGCCGCAGCATACCTATACTGCGCATATGGATTAGGTGTGTCCCTATTATATATAGCGGTAGTATTATTTTAGGCAGAGTCTGTAGTTATAGAGCCTTGTATTATATATAAGGCCATTTATAATAATACCTTTTTAGATAAGGAGTTTTTGCATTCCTAGTATATATATGCTAACAATAAGGGAGCTATGCATTTGACTAGTGTCTCCCTAGCGAGTCTCTAGCGACCCTTGTGTTCTTTTATTATTCTTATTATATACTTAGTTTGTATTTTTTTTTATTAAAGCTATTAGATTCGGGTAATCTTAAGTCCTAGTATAAGGTGTTCCATTTGTTTTACTATTTTATATATAGTTGCTATATTGTCCGCCTAGCGTCCCTTTTCTACCCTAAGGCTTAGGGGAACCGCTAGGACTTTAACTAGGTAATCTTTATAGAGCACTTTTATGCTAATATGTTTTCCTAGCCTATCCCCTACCCTTACGGCTCGTTCCTTTACCTATTAGTCCCTTAGGGTAACTTTAATATCTTCGCTCCTAAGGTGTTAGACTATAATAGTGTTATAGACCTCTTTATAAATCTTTATAAGGACTTCTGTTTCTAATTATCCCCTAAGCCCCTCTACTTTCTCTATATTTAGTTATATTATAATTATATATCCGGATATTATCTTTAGGGGGGTAGGCTCCCTATGCTATAGAAGCGCAGCTACGGCGGACTAGATGCGGTTTGCCGGTAAGAAGGGGTTTTATTTATTTTTAATTTTACTTAGCCGTTAAAGGATTTAATTAAGGGTTTGCTAGAGGGGCGCCTAGAGTTTACTAGACTAGCGAAGCTATTCTACTAGCTATATTAGTTCGTTATAGCTAACGGTTACTCCCCCGTAACTATAGATACTAGACGCGTCTAATAGGCTTTATATTTTATTAGATACCTTTTTAATAGAGGTCTTTCCGCTTTATAGTGTAGTATTCGCCTATTCTTATTATAGAGGGCTATTACTAGGCGTGGTTTTAGTAGACGCGCGCGAGTATAAACCACCGTCATTTAATATATGCCTCCCCTGCGATGCATATATCTTAGGGGGATTCTCTAGGTGTTTTTTAGGGTTCTTTTAGTTGGTTTTGGTCTTTTTGGGCCGGGTGTAGTAAGAGCTCCTCCCTAGTTAACTATCGCGTGGTGTTAAGGTATTATATTATATATAAACTGTGTAATTAGTAATAGTAATACCTAATTATTCTATACGTAATTAATATAGTATTTTAAATACTGCTCTAGTGTCTAATTTAGTCTTTCTATTTAACTGTCTGTCTATAAATAATATATAGTAAAAGTTACTGCTCTAACTCCTTATTCTGCTAAAAATACCTCCTAGAATACTGCTATAAATCTTAGATCTCTATCTAATATAATTTTACTTAGTGCTTTATGTCTTATAAATACTTCCTTAATATAAATTCTAGCGATATCTTCTACTAATATTTCTTCTATATATGCTATAAAGTATCCCTATTTTATAAGCTTATCTATTATTACTAAGATCGCGTTATAATCTTATTTAGTAATAGGATCTCTTAACTTTAGTAACTTAATAATAAAGTCCTATAATATAACCTCCTATAATCTCTCTAATATTTTAATAGGTTATAGCCCTCTATATGGCTTATGCCTTATTAGTTTATTTCTTTAGCAATCTAGATATTCCCTTATAACTTTCCGTACTAGTCCCTAAATTCCGTTAATAATATACTCCTTTTAAAGTCTTAACACTAAGCCTCTAGCTCTATTGTATCCTTAAGTTATTCCCTTATAGAAATCTTTTATAAAATGTTCTACTATACTTCTTAGGATGTACTTTACTTCTTAATATTTATATATATCCGTCTATAAATCTGCTAGCTATACTTTTAGAATTCTTTATACCTAAAAGCTTTCCGGTAACTTATAAACTCTTTTTAGTTCTTTTTAAGTTATTATAATCTTTAAATAATTATACCTAATTAACCCATCTATATCCTTTTATAGTAACGCCCCTAATGGCTTCTTATTATTTTATAGTTTAGCCTTCTAACTTAGAGTATCTGCTCTTGTATTATCTGTACCTTTAGTATACTAAATCTTAAAATAGTATTCTATAAGCATCTCTGCCCATCTAACCTATCTTTAGTTAAGTTCCTTCGTTATTAGGAATCCTATTAGGTTCTTATAATCCGTCTTAACTATAAATAGTTTCTCTATACCTTATAAGAATGCTCTCTATTCCTTTAATACTATAACTATACCTAATAACTCCTTATTATAGATGTTATAGTTTAACTCTAGTAGTGTTATCTTCCAACTATAATATGCTACTAGGTGCTATCCGTTCTAGTATTTCTATATAAAGTACGCCCCTAGTATATAGTCTAATGCGTTTATCTCTATAACCGTCTCTAGTTTTAGTTAATAGATTTTAAGAACTGGCTCCTAGGTAAACAACTCCTTAACTTATTTAAATAGCTTCTATTACTCCTCTCCCTATACCTATAGTTCTTCTTTCTTTATTAATCGCGTAAATAGTTTAGTATCCTTTAACTATTACACTATAAACCTTCTATAGTAATTGTAAAACCCTAGGAATAATCTTAACTATATAACATTCTCTGGTTCCTGCTAATTTACTATAGCCTTGATTTTCTTTAGATCTATATTAAGTTGGCCTAGTTTAATAATAAATTTAACAAAATTAGTCTTCCTAGTAAAGAACTTGCATTTTTTAATTACTATTAGTATCTGTTCTTCCTATAGTCTTTTTAAAACCCATTTAATATATTCCCTATATTCTTCCTTAGTTATTAAGTAGATAATAATATTATTAAGGTATACTATAACAAATTTATCTAAGTGTTCTCCTAATATATTATTAATACGCTTTTAGAACGTTACTAGTGCGTTTATAAGCCTAAATTATATAACTAATAGTTTATATAGTCCTTCCTTTAACCTAAAGGCTGCCTTTTATTTATTACCTTTCTTAATCCTAATCTAATAGTACGCCTATCTTAGATCTATCTTTATAAAGATTTGCGCGTTACCTATCCTATCTTAAATTTCGTTAATTAAGGGTAAAGGATACCTATCCTTCCTAGTAATGCTGTTTAACTATCTATAGTTAATACACAGCCTTAGTTTACCATTCTTCTTTAGTATAAATAGTACTGGATATCCCGCTAATAACTACAATGGTCTAATATATCCCTTTTATAAGTTCTCTTAAATAAACTCTTTTAATACTCTACCTTCTTCTTTAGTAAGCTTATAGATTAAAAAGAACCTTAGACTTATTCCTAGTTCTAATTCTATTTTATAGTCCTATACTGCGTATTCTAATAGCTTTTTACTTTCTAGTAACTATAGTTTCTTACTGTACTTATAGTATCTCTTTAGTACGTAACTTAAGCCTCACTTAGTCTTCTCGTATGTTGCTTTAACTTAGTACTATACTAACTTAGCTTATTATCATATCTTGCGGCGTTAAGTATCCTTAATATTGACTTAACCTATAACCTAATTAATCCTTAGATTATATTCCTATAACTAAGGCATTCCTAATACTGCCTTATTATTCCTTAATAGTAATATCTTAAAAGACATCTTAATTTATCTCCCTTTAATAGTTAACTAAATAGGTCCTATTTTAAGATTAATAATACCTCCTCCGTAGGCTATTAGGTCTCCTAAAATTATTACTAATAGGTAAGGGTGCTCCTTTTTCCTATATGGTAATCCTATTCTTTTAACTACTACTAGTAAGATGTGGTTCCTTATTACTCCACTATTTATTAATACTTTAAACTGCTAATCTTGCTATTTAACTTATAAATTTAGGTATTATCCTTAAATTCCTTTAAGGGTTTAAGGCTCTACTACTAGCTCCCTTTAGTCTTATAGGCCTCTACTTTTCCTAACTATTAGCTACTTAATCCTATTTATACTTAGTCTATCTTTAGCGAATACTTAGTTCGCTTTTTATCTTTAATATACTATAGATATATATTTTCTGGGTATTCCCACCATTATTATTTATCTAGGCATTCTTCCGTAAGAAATCTTCCTAGCTAAAGTATTAAGTCTCCTAACTCCTAAACTTCTACTAAATGCCAGCTATATATATATTTAGCGTTTTAATACTTCTGTTCTTCTACTAACTAATATATTCTTATAGGGTATTTTTAATACTTATTTTTAGGTGCTTTATATATATTATACGCATTATCTATATACGCAATCCACGATAACGTATAGTATACTTAGTGATTTAGGTTAACTCTTAACTTGTCTTTATCTTTAAGTTTAAACCTCTATTATATTAATCTAAACATTATAACTTTATTTATAGGTACTAAAATACGCCTCTCGCTTCTCTAGTCCTCTAAACATTCCTCTAGATCTTTTAATATTATAATTAAGGCTCCTTTAATATAATTTATCGCCTTTTCCGTAATTAGGTGGTCTTAGATAACTTTCTCGTCTAATTATATATAGAAATCTTCCTATTTATTATTGTGCCTTTACCTATACTACTTTTGGTATAGCTGCTAGAGTATATACGGTTTATCTGTAAGGAAGTATCTTCTTATTACTGCGTTATAACAGCCTTTTATATATTATTCTTTAAACCTAGTTAAAATCCCTAGATTCTCTTCTTATTCTAGTTTAGTAAGCCACTTAGCTCTTAGTATACCTGCTCTAGGCCTATTAGTGATTCTTTATATAGGTACTCTATCCTTAATACGTCCTAATATACTAAATCTCTTATCTAGTTTCTATTCTTGCTATAAGGTAATTCTTACTCTAAATTCCTCTATAGTTTCTTTTTTTTTACGTCTTATAAGTAGATTCTTAAAGTTCTTATACTTTTTAATTTCTATATTGGTCTTCTAATCTTTAGGCTAAACACTGCATTTTCCTAGTAAGTCTTCTAGGTCTATATATCTATCTCCTAGTTTAGTTACTATTTATACTATAGATTCTTTAATCTTGTTAATAGTCCTTATTTATATCTTAAAGTCTTAGTTCTATAGGATTCTTAATCCTAAGCTTGCTTCTAACTTAAGCTTTGCTTTAGCCTTAGTTTAACTAGGCTTACTTAGTGTTCTTATCTCGTCTTAAGAGTCTTAAATCTTATTTATCTTATCTTAAGAGTCTTATGCCTATAGGAAACTCTATCCTAAGCTCATTTGTATATCTTTAAACTAAGCTACTACCCTACTCTATTGGTTTCTATCTATTGTGGGTCCTTAGGTCTGCCTTATTTTATCTTAAGAATCTTAGTCATCTCTTATCTTATCTTAAGAATCTTAAGCCTTTGGCTTTTTGTCTTTATTAAGTGCTAAAGTGGCTTACTGTCCTACTTCTCTTACGTCTCGCAAAGTAATAGACATTATATTTAGTGGGGTCTTAATCCCTACTAATATTCCCTGTTCTATAGTGGAATTATCCTTTACCTCTATTATAACATCTCTAAGGTCTATATGCTTCTAGTAAGCTGCCTTTATTACCTTATTGTTATAGAATATTTCGCTTATATTGAATTTATTATCTTTAATATCCGATTTATAGACTGGTTCGTTAGTTCCTCTATACTCTATAGATTTTAGCTCCTATGGCTAATAGCTTACGCTATACTTAGCGTCTTTATAAATTTGGTATGCGTTATTATAACAAAATATAAAACTTTTAATTAAATATTCTCTTATTCCTTATAGTATACTATTATCCCTCTATATATATATATCTTTTACTACTAGTCTTATTCCCTTTATTATATAGTGACTTTAACCGTCTTTATAATCCCTTATAAAATAACCTTATTTTCCATAATTTATATAAGCTCTATCTTTAAACTATTAACTTTACTATAGAGTCCGCCTAAATATCTTCTACTACTAAGATCCCTGGTTTAGCCTCTGCTCCTTAGTCCTATAATTACTAAATCCTTAACCTCTAGGTTTTTACAGTTTTTTACTCTATCTCTTATAGGCTTCTTTAGTACCACTTAGGTCTATTAGCTCTGTACTATACTATAGTTTTTAACTTAGCTTTGGTCGTTATATACTTTATATCTTATATAATTATAGAACTCTATTATAACCTCTTTTAGCCTATTCCCTTTAATAGATCTAATTATTAATCTTAATCACCTAATCTATTAAATCCCATAGGGTTTCCGTATCTTTTATTAGGATAATTACGTCCTAGACTTTAGCCTTAAGTCCCTATTTATACTGTGCTATAAGCGCTTTATTATTCCACTCTACTTATATTACTAATATTTAGAACTATATTATATACTTAATTGCTAAGGTTTATTACATAATATCTTAGAGTTTTCTTTCCACTATAATTGTTGGTCATATAGGGTAACTCACCAATAATAACTACTCGAGTAGGGTTATAGTGATGTTGGTTAATAAAGCTTTTTAATTGGAATGAGGGAGGGCGAGGAGCTTAAGACTCCTCGCCACGCTAGTGTCGCGGCGTCACGTGATAACCGCTTGCCTCATTCCCGACACTAGCAACTCTTCTTTTATAGTTGCCATCTATATATAAATACTGCTTAACTAGCATAATAAATATCAATCCTCCTTACTTACTATTGCCATTATAATATAAGTCTCGCTGTCCTAAAATTTGCCTCTTAGCACGTGGTGCTTTCTTACTTAAAGTCGTAGGTAGATATTATGTTAGGGCCGCTAAGGCGCTAGTTAGAAGCGAGCTAATAGCAATTTTCCATCCTAGGGATAGAAAATCCTAATTAGCTAGGTTAAGTTAGGGTCCGCAGAATCTAACTAATTAAATAACTTTAACCGCTGGTTAAAGTTCCTAGATATCTTAAGACCTTACGTAACTAAGAAATTTCTAGGAACTCCCTTTTAACCTAACCTTTAACTTATATACGTAGAGTATTTATATTAACAAACGTCTCTAGTGCCTTGTTTGGGTTCGCCTTTATTATTATATCTGCTAGGTTATTTTGGCCATTAATCTATTAAATCTTAAAGAGTTCTTAACGCTTATAGGATTGCTAAAGTACTATAATATTAATTATAAGGCGCTTTTCCTTTATGGTACCAAGCTTAACTAAACACTTATAGAGGGAATATAAGTTGGTGCATACGATTATAGGGATAATAGGAAGTCCAAGTTAATCTATAATTATCTTTAGGGTAGTTCTAATTGCGATTACTATATTAACTCCGCTAACTATTCTATATATCTTTAACGCTAGAACACTTTAGGTAACGCGCTTGCTTTTAGTTAAGCTCTAATAAATAAGATTGCTATGGATTATAAAGTTATTCTCTCTAGTAAATTTATTCGCGATAATAATCTTATATCCCAACTAGGAGCTAAAATCTTTATTATTTATAAATAATTTATTAATAAATATAAAGAGCTTAGCGGTAGGAAGATTAATAGGCACGTAGAGTAGTCCCCGATTAAGATGGTTTATTTACCAGAAAAGACGTTTATTTAGGGTAAGAACGTCGTCCTTAGTTAGTTCCTAGTGTTAGGCGGTAACAGAGAGATTAAATAAAGCCTTAAGTTAACAGATGGAAGTAATATAAGCTCCGCGGGCGCGTTACTCCATATATCCTTGCTTTGGGGAATTAACGTTAATAACGTCGATCTTCTTACCTTAACCCTTCTAGCGCAAAGCAATAGAATTCTCATTTAGGGAGAGGATGCATCTATTAAAAAGTAATGGTGTTATTAAATTAAGCTTTTCCTTTAGCTTTGCTATAAGATTTGCCTTTACTAGCTTATCCTCTTTAAGAGCTAAGAATTGGTCGTCTCCTAAGATAATTATATTATTAGTTTATATACTAACGATTCCGAATAGGGTTCCTATAGTTATAATAAGGAAGCAGTGATTAAATATAGAAGTAGTTATTAAAAGCTTCTCTTTATAGTGCTTGCTGTAGGTAGCCTATTAGTAAGTTCCTACTTCTGCGATTCTATACAATGGCTTAAGCATAACTATAATCGTATCTTTAGGATACTAGTAGCGAATTTACTCTGGAAGGTATGCTAATATTAAGCGCTAAAGGTGCGTCTCTAATTAGGTATAGGCCTAAGTAATATCTTATAAATAAACCGCTATTCTATTCTTTATTAAGGAGGGAGCTAGCGTAATAATAACTCGCTAACTAGCTCGTTAAATTATAGAAGATTGTATAAGAATTACCTCCTTACTATTATCGTTATAGCCTTAAATAATAAGCCTTAATTTCTTAAATAGGGCGTTAGTAGCTTTGCCCTTAATCTTATTAACTATTCTTAACTTAAAGATGCGAACTCTATTAAATTTAGTAGGGTTATACTTCTTAAATTTAAAGACTCCTCTTATAATAAGACCGTCGATCTCCTGCTTATCGGATACTTAGAAAGGAGCTTCTAGGGTTATAATACGACCTTCCTTTTAGAGCTGTTTTGCGAGTTTAAAGTTAGCCTTCTCCTTAGCTGTTATAAAGGCCATTAATAGCTCAACTCTATTCTTAATAGCGGCAATAAATTACTCTTCGAAATTAATAAGATGTTAGCAATTTTATAATCCCTTTAGGCGACCCCTACCGCGTTATAGTTGTGGCATTTCTACTATAATTATATTAGAATTGTAGTCGCCTTCTAAAGTATGTTAATTATAGCTCTCCTTTAGGGTATCTTCTATAGCATCCTATAAAGGCTTAATAACAGTTAAACGGAATTAAGTGGGTCTATAAGGCATCTAAATAGTATAAGTTTGGCTATTAATTATAATAAGTTAATATAGGCCTAACTATTCTCCCTTTTTACGCTATACGCGTACCTTAGACTAGAGTGGCAGATTAAGCGTAGTTAAGGTATTTAGGCCGTTTCTTATTCCTAGTGCGTTATTAACCTAGCGTATAGCGTAAAGACATTATACCTCCTTTATTATCTTGCGAATAGCCTTAGCTTATTATACGATGGAGGGAGATAGTAGAGAATTGTTAGTTATTTAAGGGTAGGCGCTAAAGACTAGTAATATGGGTATAAGTCTATCTAGGCTAGCGGAATTATTAACGGCTTTAACAGCTATTTATAAGGTAAGTTCTTTGCTAGCATTCTCTAGTTCTAAAGAGATAATCTTATATACGCGGCGTAATGGCGCGTAATATTGCTCTACTTTTCCAATACTGTTATATACCTTAACAGGGACTTCCTTAACCTCGATTACTATTGCCTTTATCTATTATTAAAACTCTATAGATAAGAAGTTCTTTCCTATATTATAAACGATTTAATTAGGGGGTCCTANGTAGANATNNATNTAGNATAANTAAAGGGTATCCTATGCGTTTCTAGCTAATATATCCTTTAAGAATCGTGCGGCTTAGAAGGAGGTTAAGAAGTTAATAACTTAGAGTACTAGCTTACCGCTAAGATATATAACGTTAATAATAATATAGAAGTTAAAGTTATAGTTATCTTTAANAGTAAACTTAAATCGGCTAGGGGACTTCTGGTTTATTTAGTAGTAATAGTAGTACTTTATAAGATATTTAATTGCCTTAACCTTAACTTTATAGCCCGCTTGTTAAAGAACCCTAAGCAATTAATAAACGGATAGGTGGCTAAAACGACAGTGTAGTTAACATAACTCTAACTTAGTTAAATGGCTCCAAGTAATACTCTTTTTTAGTTAATAAAGGAGTAACTAGGGGTAACCCCACTTGCGCATAACGGGTACCCAATTATCTCCCTAAACGAGTATATTCTTAAGGTTATTAAGCTTAACGCCTAATCTATCTATATCTTTAATGCAAAATAGAAACGGGGTATTTATAGGGATAACGTGGAAAGTAATATACCCTAAAGGGGTTTGGACCCTAATTATACTAAAAGAGATCGCAGTACCCTTACCAAAACGAATCGTGTGTTGGCCTGCCGTTAAATAGTTAATCTAAATAGAGCTATTAAGCTGCTAAAGGGCTTAAACTTAAGGTTCTCCTACTATAGATACTTCTGCGGCTCTAGTATCTAGCATAATACTATAAAAGACGTTTACCGAGTATCTATTATTAAAGGAGAACGCGGAACTCTCCCTTGGCTTATTAAAGATATCTAACTTTATAATAGAATAGAGCATAGATTGGTTATTAAGGATAGTAACGGTTTATATGCCATCTACCTCACTATACTTAGTAAAGTATTGGTTAGGTAAGTACTTCTCAATTTCTATATCTATAAGGAGCTATTTGGCCTCGTTAACCTTACCCTTAAGATCTTTTACGCCTTTATATTAAGCCAGGAAGCTTTAGAAGTAGGCCACAGTAACCCTACAATTTCCGACGTTTCTTACACTCTAGCGAAACTTATTATATGCCTTCTTTTACTTATTAAGAGAATGCCTAGTTAACTAGCAATTTAGTTTTTTATAAACATAGCACTTCTTTTAGCGATTACTTCGAAATAAACCTCTATAAGGACCTCCACCTTTACCTTATAGTCGTTAATTATACCCTTTACCGTATTACCTACCCCGGCCACTATATATTCGATTAGTCTAGTTATAATTATATTAGTTAGGTGGGTTAATTAAAGTAGGTTAAAGTTGGGCGTTAAATTGCTATACTTCTTAAGAGCGTAAAGTAGTACTAATAGAAGATCTTAATTAAGTATACACTCCTTTATAAGTATTTGCAGGATTAAAGAAAGTAAGGTTATATTCTTTAACACCTTAGCATACGCTAATAACTTAATTATATAGGCTGAAATCCTTTTAATATAATTTAGATAAACCACGCTAAATCGTCTAAAGTTAATTAAAGAGCTTTTGAAGATAATTAAGCCAAGGGATACCTGGGTTTGTAGTAATAATCCTTAAGAAGGTAGTCTCTCTCTATTTTAATATATACTGCTACTTGTTCTTTTCTATTTTAAAGTAGCATCTTAACTTATATATTATATAGTTAAAATTATATCCTTTTCCTGCTAAATAATTATAATAGAAGGTACTAGCTTGGCCCTTAAGCATAATGGAATAGGCGTTATAGTATTAATTAGACTCTATTTTTACCTTCTAGCAATAGTTATAGAAGATACGTAGTTTTAAATTAAGAACATTATATAATTCCCCGTTAAACTTCTTCTTCTAATCTAAATAGAGCTTCGTAAGCTCTATAAGCAATTTTAAACTACCTCCGATTTAAGATTAAGATAGAGGAGGTAGGGATTACATTATAGGCTGCAGTGGGGATATAGGTCTGGTTAGTGGAGTCTAAAGGTTATTAGATTGCGAAGCAATAGGATCCTATACCTGCTCTCATTGGGGTATAGTATCTAACGTTAAGGTTTTAGGTTAAATTAGATATAGAGGAGTTAAAGGCAGAGGTAGGTTTGTCTTTAGAGGTATATTGCTTAGGTTCTATTATAAGTTAAGCTTCCTTATAGTGCGTAGTTAGTACTTAATCTCTTATAGAGTCTATTTATGCTCTTCTTTTACGTTAATAACCTGCTCCTAAATATTGTCTCTAATAGTACCCCTATCTATAGGTATAAATACTCTATACTCCTATAAGAAGTTACGGAAGTCTTATATAATATCCTTCTTTATAGAAATCTATATTTCCTTTATCTATCTAATAAAGTCCTCCCTTACACAGTACTATAGCATAGTGTCGTTATATTCGCTGTCTTTATAGTATGCTATACAGTATAATAAGAATCCGTTTAGGTCCTGTTACTTAGCATTTATAAAGTTAGTTATATTGGTATTCTATATTTCCGGGTTAATGTCCTTCTCATACTTCTTTAGATAGGTTAACGCTATAGTAGGTATAGAATTGACGGGGTGTCGTACGTTAAAGGTAGGTAGGATTCTCGGTTTTATAGGATCTCGTAGGTTTGCTGTTAAGAGGTAGGTAATTTAAGATGTTGTTTAACGCGTTTTAGACATCGTTTAACGCGTTTCGGACGTTAACTTAGGACTATAGGTTTAGTAACACTTCTGACCTAAAGTACTTAACCAAATCTTTGTAAACGTGGTTGTTCTACATAATAAACGCAACTTAGTATCTCCTAGTACTTAGTAACACTTCTATTACTAGTTTTCCGCAAGTCTAAGGTAGTATAGTATTGCCGGAATCTATTCCATATAAGCGTATATAGCACCCCTATACGAGACTGTCTCTTTTATTTAAAAACCTAGCTGCTCTATGGTTAACTATGTATTTAACCACTAATCAGTATTAGTTATATAGGGTGACTCACCAATAACAACTACTCGAGTAGGGTTACAGTGATATTGGTTAATAAAGCTTTTTGATTGGAATGAGGGAGGGCGAGGAGCTTAAGACTCCTCGCCACGCTAGTGTCGCGGCGTCACGTGATAACCGCTTGCCTTATTCCCGACAATAGTTACTGCCTCTAGGTCTCTAAATATTTATATAAGTTACTCTATAAATCCGTTTTAGCTTAAAAATATAAACCATACCTCTTAGTTTATAGTTATTATTCTATTTACCTAGATTTCTATAAGGTAAGGCTTAAATTACTTAAGTACTCTTCCTATTAAGAACAATCCTATATATACTATTTAATTTATAGGTATTGCTAGCTTAGCTCCTTCTTGCGTAACCTTAAAGTGCATTTATATAAGGAATCCTTTAAGCTTTAATTTCTTTCCTAAGTATCTCTTAATTAATAGTAACTTAACCTTTACTGCGCCTATCCCATTAATCCTATTTTTTAATACTACGTTATTTTCTATTAACTGGTTAACTATTTCCTATAGTTATCTAACCGTTATAGGTTGCTAAGAGTTAGTGTCTGCTATACTGGTATCTCCTCCTAACCTCAAAGTAGTTGCCGCCGTTAATAGCGTTATAGTAGCTACTTTTAGTGGCATGTTGTTTAACTTTCTACACTTATTATTATAACCTTGGTAGTGATTATATAACGGAACCTTGTAGTAAGAACTACAATAAGCTTATTAAGCTGGGTATATAGGTAAAGCAAGCTAAAGTTAACAACGTAATAATAACTAGTAAAGTAGTTGCCTAATAAATTAACTCTAATTATATTCTAAGAATTACTATAAGGAAGGAACTATCTAGGTAGGGACTAAGGGTCCTTAAATATATAACCGTACTCCTATAAAATCCTTCTTATACGTAATATACGTGTGCTCTATCTGCTCTGTCACGGATTATATAGATCCTATAGATTATACAGATCACCTTACGTGACCTTAGTTACCATTCCTCGTCACATGGCTCTATCGGCTCCATCCTAGACCGTGCCTGAATTAACCAACTAGCTTCTTCCGACTCCTCTCCTAGTAGTCGTAACATTGTACTTAAAGCGTCCGTAACACTAGGCATATTACGCGTAACGGTGCCGTAACACGTCCAGTAGCTCGTCCAACTCGTCTCTAAGTAGTCGTGACACGCTTGCTATAAGGTCCGTAACACGTATTCGTAGGTGACGAGGCTTAAGTTAGAAAGACGCGTTTAGATATTTATTTTCGACGTGTATATTAATATCACGATCGTGGTATATTATAGAACTACCTAAAACTTAACCAGTAAGAACCCTATATATACTACTCTTGACTAAAAGCAATGCCTATATCTTATATATTAAACGAGCAAACTAACTTAATTAAACGGGACGATATAGGGCTTGATTGACTACTAAAATCAGGCCTCTAGGCTTGATTAGTTATTTGATTACAAAGCAATCAAGTAAACAAACTAGCAAACGGGGTCTGTTTTTCAGCAAGTCTGAGTAGAACTATCATTCCCGCTATCAACATACTTCTCATCGTCGGCTTCGGCCTCCTCTGTATCCTGTAACGAGCCCATAGCAGTAGCTGTCGCGGTACTAAAAGATTGGTTGGTTGAATTTTCTGGCGCTCCTTCGATTCCATCAAGATACCTATCAATCATTTGAATTATAGTGCTGGTTTGCGCAGGATCATCCTAAGCTTGAAGGACCTTGTCTGTGCGGCTGATTTGCTGAGGACATGCTAGTAGACAACGTGCCAAAACTCATAATCCTTTTATCCAATTCTGTAAGACAACGAATCTATGTTACAAGACGAATAGATAACGTCAAAACTTCCCACGCCCTATGTCCTCCAAGTGCATGAATGGGGTGTCCAGCTTTGCTTCGTCGTAACGCTCCGATCTGTGGTGTTGTGGTCCTTTCAAGATGTTTCAGAATAGTAATACTCATTGTGACCTCGTCAATTTATTTGGCTACTGAGATGCTTTTGCTTGACCGTATACTTCCTCCTCCAGATCTCCATGAAGAAATGCTGTTTTAACATCCAGTTGTTAGCAATTCCAACCAAGGAAAACGGTAATGGCGAACATGGCATATAGCTCTCCGTCCTCGTTTTAAACTAGCCCCTCAAAAGCGCATCCTCTCGGGTTTAAATCTGCGTGATGTTGAGGATCTCTTATACGGGGGTAAGAGTGTTTCCTGCATATCTACATCCCATCCCTCATTCCCACCCGATTCTGTTTCTTCATACCTTATATGGAAATCGGCTCTACATGTAAATCACGCCGGGCGCGTTGATTCTGTCGTACGGCCACCGGGAGTAATGGTTCCTCCTCCTATTCTTCCTCTCGCCCTCCTTCTCGTCCCCGCTCTTCTTCCGCTCTTACAGAGACGTCGGTATTACCCACACCACGCAGCCCCCTAACGCCAATAGCTGGTGGACGATGCGAATCTTAGTAGGCTGTCTTCAGTTAATAAAGCAACCTCGATAGGACCACCGGGTTGAGTCCTCCGGCAGAGCTGTATTTGCCAGCTATCTGCGAACCGTAGTCGTGTTTTCCGCCCCAGCGGCTAACGAAAAGGGGCCAACCGGATCGGACTGTGCTGGTACGATTCAGCGGGTGACGGGGCACGGTGCTCGTAGGTGCTTTCGACTGCCAGGTGTTGTGCCGAAAGGGTTAGGTGTCGAGAGAGTAGTTGGCTTGAGAGTCTGCGAGTCTGCGGAGGTAAAGTTTTGTAGAGCCAGGCGTAAACAGTTGCTGATGAATCGTAACTTCCTTTTCATGCTCATCGAAGGCCTTGATTAATGACAATGAAATTGACGTGGGGGGTAAAGAAGCATGGAAACGGATGAGTTGGTGAGTCCTGATCACTGTAATATGAAGGGCCTCTCGATTGAGGGGAGTGAAGCTGAGAAAGAAATAAAGCAGCCTTAAATTTAATTGGCAGAGTCGGGAATCTTGATGAATGGTAATAATTGTATAACAAGACCTACGGTGAAGTGGTTTGAAAGATAGGTAAGGTAGAGAATGAGATTGTGTATTGGTAAAATATTCATGTTTGTAGAATCTATTTGTATTAAGTCCATTCGTCGTCGGGGTTGATATAGAGGGCCCTCATCATCTAGTAAAAGCATTGTGAACAAGTAATTAAAGTAGGAATTCCTGAAAGTCACGAATATCTGGGTGCAGGAGTTTGCGAAGAGGGGAAAATATGGAGTTATAAGTCTCTATTCCCAATACAGTGAAGCGGTGGAAGTAGCCGACAAAAGTTAAGGTAAAGTTAGAGATTAATTGTGCAGTTGATTCAAACAGACCCCAGGTGTTCAGTCGTCCAGGGGATTCAAAAAGAATACATAACAGTAATTCGGGGATGAACCAAATAGGCTGCTGCTCCGACCGGGCTGGAATAGTTCATATGCAGTCTTTACCGCAATGAATCTAAAGTAGAGAAGGTCAAGAAGACTCATAAATGGACAGATGGCGGACATGATTTCCAGGCTTCGGAGTAGGGGACACGAAGGCTCAGAGTTGATCATCGAAGTCCAACGCCCATTCGCTGCCGACATCGGCATCACCTAAGCAATTGATGATTAATGCTCCAGGCACACGAACGCCACAAACGCGCCCTTCGATTGACACTATGACGGTTCTCACGACCACGGGGGCTTCATCGATTCACGCCAGGCTTGACGTGCTGACGCCTTGCGAATTACAAGTATTGCTTTGCCAGACGCCTCAAGGGTCTAGCAATTTAGTCTCGGATTCGGGAACATTCTTTGCTGCGGCGTGCCGCGAAATGGAAGCGCGATTGAAGATTCGGGAGTCATCCAATTACAGGGGGAATTTTTTCTCGCCAATCAGCCATCAAGGTACTGAGAGAAAATTCAACCGCATTCTTTATTTGGAGTAGTTGACATGCAACCTCATAATAGTAAAGGCAACGTATATCCACTTGCCGCATGTTCGTGGAGCTAAAAAGCGTTTGGACTTAACGTATACTGTCGCGGAAGTGAGCGATTACCAATTCCAAGGCTCAAACTGCTGTTAGGGAGATGACAGTGAGCTTGGTGCAATTCGCTACCTAATGATCCACTATATACGAGCCAAGGTTGGTGAGAGGAGATGGCGCTCAACGTGCTCACGCAGTGGACTGCAGTGGGAGGGGCACTTGAGGCGTCATTCCCACGCCTTTCCAACATGATTTCGGCCTTGTTAGGGCTTAGTCTTATCAGTGATGGCGCGGAATTGGCGAATTTCAAAGCACGCCCTGCAGTGCAGTACATAACAGGCGAGGAGCCAAGCTCAACGCTATCCCACGCGCGGAGTTCAAGGCTTGTGCCTCGTGCATGCATGCGTCCATGCGCCCATGAACCGCATCGCAGAAAGTCAGGATGACTCAAATCCATCATCAACCGGTGGTTGGCATTCTCCAACAATATAAGCCTGGCATATTCCCTCTTTCCCAGGATTTAAAATCTCCAAAGAAGCGCGTCTATAGTCAGCCTTTATTATTGCTCGATACTGTTGAAGCCCCCTCCCCGGATTTACTCCGCATTTGGCCATTTCTCTTACCGTGTGCCACTTCCTTTGTCCGTTCTTCTCCCCTCTCACCCCTAAAGCCGCAATGGCTTCCTCTTCCGCTACTTCGATGCATTCAATCGGGAATCAGATTGGATACAAAGTCCGGAACCTCGCCCAGATGGGGAGGCCGATGGTCGACATTCAGCTTAAGGACGCTCACGGGGCCCACGGCTCCTACGTGACGAGCTACTCAACCATGGACCGTATAGAGGGAATCGTGTCAGTAACGCCAGTTAACGACATCAGATTTGACCATATCGAGATCGCCTTTATTGGTTTGTGGATTCCAGATTATTTTATTATTCCGTCCCAATTATTTGGCTAACGACTATACCAACCAGGCGTGGCCAAGACTCACGTCGACCGGCTCACAAGCGCACCAACAATATCGGGCCGAACAGAGGCGACTCACCGCTTTCTAAAGCTGACTCAACCCATTGACGAGTCGCTCCTGCCACAGCCCCGCATCGCTGCCGCTGGAAAGACATACACCTTCCCCTTCACATTCGTCGTCCCGAACCAGCTCCTCCCAAAAGCATGCATCCACAAGACCGCAAGCGACCACGTCCGCGAGACACACCTCCAGCTCCCGCCGAGCTTGGGAGACCCGGAGCTGGCTGGGCACGGCGGCACGCTGTTGGATGATCTCGCGCCCGAAATGTCCCGCATCACGTACGGCATAAACGTGAAGGTGACCCAATACCGCGACTCTGACGGCGCGGCAGTCGTGCTCGCCGACAAGATGAGGAAGGTGCGCGTGAAGCCCGCATTCGACGAGCAGCCACCCCTGAACATCGACCCCAAAGACGACGAGTACCGGTTGCGGCAGGAGAAGACGATCCGCAAGGGGCTATTCAAGGGCAAGCTGGGCACGCTGGTGATGGAGAGCACGCAACCGAAAGCCCTCCGCATCCCCGGCGCGCGCTCGACGACCGCAGGCCCCATCACCACGATGGCGCAAGTGCTCCTCCGCTTCGACCCCGCCGGCGAGGCCGCCCAGCCCCCGCGCCTCAACACGCTCGCCACGAAGCTCAAGGTCGCGACCTTCTACGCCAGCGCCCCGCGCCACGCCTTCCCCTCCCGCGCCAGCATGGGCATCGACCTCACGCAGGGCTACTACTCCGAGTCCGTCCCGCTGTCCACGCTCTGCGTCGCCTCGGCCCAGTGGACGCAGCACCCGCCCTCAGCCTCCACCACCGCCTCCACCTCCGCCGCAGCCAACGCCGCCGACCTCGCCCGCCGCGACTCCGGCATCTCCGACTGCTCGCCCACCACCTCCCCCTCCAGCAGCAGCATCCCTCGCCCCTCAAAATCCCACCACGCATCCCGGAGCTTCTACACCGCCAAAATCCTCGTTCCCATCACCCTGCCCGCTTCCAAGAACTTCGTCCCCACCTTCCACACCTGCCTCATCTCGCGCGTCTACAGCCTGAACCTGCACCTCTCGGTCCATGGCCCCGGCGTCGGCGACCCGAGCCTGAGCCTCAAAGCCCCCGTGCAGATCGCCGCGGAGGGCAGCGAGGAGGGCAGCGCGGTGCTGCGGGCGAGTCTGGCCGAGGAGATGGTGCGCGCGGAGGCGGACGCGATGTGGGAGCCGCGCAGCGTGGCGCCGCCGCCGGAGTATGCGTACTTTGCGCCTGCTGTGGTGGCGCCGCCGGGCGCCGGGGTGGAGGTTGCTGGGTGAGAGGTTGGAGGGGTTTGTCTCTTTTTTCTTTCCTCCCTGGTTTTCTGGGTTGTTGGAATGGTGCCAGGTTGTTAACACGGTACTGGATCTTATTCTTTTTATATTTTTTTATATTTTTATATTTTTTTGGATTGTTGTTGGAGACGCCTGTTTGGCTGCGTCTTGTAAAAAGAACGATTGTTTTCTAAGCTTATTTCGGCTCTATTCCTATAACCGGTCTGGATGGTATGGCCGGGTTACAAAATTAGGTTTCCTAAGGGGTTGGTAATCAGGTTGGGGATTGAGGATGGGGGATTGGGGCTAGGATTCGGGGGTTGGCGTGAGAGCATTTTCAGGCGTTGGTGAAAGCTCTCGAGATGTGCAGCAGCAGTTTTTATTTACTTCAGATACCCAGACCACACATACGCTAGCAGGACGAATTACAGCATGAAAATTTGGATTCAATGGGCTTTTTTCTCAGATTGTGTACTGATGGTGAGATGTGAAGCCGGATCTGTTCGGAGAAAAATAAAAGGGGACTGGACGGCTGACGTTTATCGAGGATTGAGCAATTACTCATGGAACGTAAAAGGAGGTCATTCCGAATCAAGTTGTGCATCGATGGTGAGAGTTGAAGTCTGAATTCGTACCTAAGAAAGCAGCAGAGGAGCCGGGAGGTGAGGTTGTTTTATCGACTAAACTATTCGCGAGATGTGCAATATACCTAGCTCATTCCGAACTCCGATATTCAAGCTAGGGGGCTGTTCGGTTTAATATGGAGGCCTCAGATTCAGTTAATAATCTGTTGATTTGGAGTGATTTTGTCTGCACAGCCTCAAAATTTTAATATCCCTCTCACCACTCGTAAAACGCTAGAATAGCACACTAAAACATTGGCAACTTTACCGTATCAGCTTCTAAAATAAAGCTCTTAGCGTCATTTTAATATGGAGCTTGAAGCTCCTTGCTTAATAAAGGCTTTAGATTTGCACGCAACCCGTAGAGCCACAGACGCGTGTCAAATCGGGAACGTGTTCTTTCTGCCAGACTTTCAGTTCATATGAATTCAATCTGACGGTTTTGCAACCGAACAAACCTTAGGCCATCTGGGTGATCAATTGCCACAACGCCTACCAAAGACCAAGGAGGAATCGTGCTTTGGTTGATCTTCACATGTGCCTGAAGTTAAAGATGCGTTACAGCCGGTGAGCCCGTTTTAACGGCACGTGGGAAGTACCCTCGGTAGTGGCGACTGTGCGATACGAGTCTCAAATCCTTCGAATCCTCCTTAAAATAATCCTTGGATACAAGGGTGTCGCCCTTGCGGATTGCTACCTATCATGTTGGTCTGTCCAGTCTTGTGGGGGCCAAGGCGGGATGTACTTAGTGATGTAGTATTCTTATTTTGGACGAACCCTCGAAGATTTTAAGAGTGAAATATACAAACTTTCCTACGTGAGCAAAAGGCTTCCTTAAGGCTGTAATTTGCTTCTCATGGTCTCAGCTAACCATCTTGAATCTATTCAGAAATGCAAAATGAGAACTGCCGGTTGGCAACGATTGAAAACCCGGCACCGAGGAGGAGCCTCCCATGCTTGCTGCTAGTATAGAAACGTCTCGTCGGTCCACCCAGGTATACTAAGAACAACCAACGTCATTCTAAAAGGTAATTAAGAGGCATGCGATCAAAAATTCCGTTTAAAGTGCTCCAATCGCCTGCCCAAAAATTCTTTCATTCTATATGTATGGTATCAACAAGACATTCTCTTGTCTAGTTAAAAAGAAAAATCCGAAATATCCTAGCCTTTAATGCCCCTGGAGCTGTTGTACATCTCAGTCATCATCATGAGCCGTCAGATTTAGAAACCAAGCTTTCCGTTTTCTTTGAATATCTAACTCCCTACGCAAGTCCTTCTCTCAACTCGAGACTCTAGCGCGCAATACCACTGGTAACGAGGCATTCAATATCTCTCCAAGAGTCATGTGCCCCACCCAGCAATGTTGTTGCCGGAGCCTCTGCCGTCGAGGGGCTCACGTTCGTGAAAATGATTCTGCAGATCATCTTCCGATTCCTGTCCCGCGTAGAGTTCGTTCGGGTGAATATTCTCCACCGCCTCAGCAGAGAGACCAGCATGACGGAACTGCTTGCCCATTCCCAAGTCTCCCCACTGAATACCGTACCTAATTGCATTCAGTTAGAGCAAGTTTTGTGGAAAGTCTGGGGGAGGAAACTTACCATGGGAAGTCATCTAGGTTCGTCGTCGCAGCGCAGCAGGTTCTGATAGAGCCGAACATCTGCGGCAGGAAGCCCTCTCGCTTGTATGTGAAGGCCCACCAACAAACTCCAGTCATGGCGAGGATTAGAACGGTTGCGAGCCATACAGGGTATGCTGCATACACAATCTGCGGGAATTAGCGACTGGAATAGTTTAAGAGATGTTATATTACTCACGTAATACTTCGAGTGTTCGACGGATTGCCCTGGAGCATAGTTGTCGTCAAGCCAGATCAACTCCTGAGTCTGAAGTGCCTGCCCAAGCATCCAATGCGTGAGAACGCTGTAGCCCATGAGTGGAAAAAGAATCATCTTCGGCAGTTGCAACAGGTAGTCTTGCGAAAACGATTCTCCTTTGACAACTGTGCAACGCAATCGACGACGGCCGGTTTCCAGGCTGCCCCAATCGCGCTCTTGGCAGATCAAGGTAACGTTGTAAATTAACATCAGATAAAGAAGCGAATAGATGAATTGAGCCCCGTTCGAGATACAAAAACTCAAGAATTCGCTCCCTAGACGATCTGCAGGTAAACTGGCGGCTACTAAGCTGGAATTAAAACCACCCCAGCCACCTGACTCCGAAGCAAATTGTGCCGCACTTGACATGTTGCAGTATTGCCAATCCTCATTATTTCTCTGGCAGTATTTTTTGTTATAAGAGTACGCCTCACCTACTAACAGTGCAATAAAAAGCGAGACTGCTAGCATAACAACGCTACAAGCCGTCAAAAGGCCACTACACGACTTATCAGTAACAGTATCCTTGATAGGCAGACACGGGAATACCTACACTTGAGTTAGGGCAGTGCTGCCCATGTTAGCCACTAGAGATTTCTTGAACTTCGTCGCGATAGTCGGCTGAGGATATCCGACATTTTTGTTGACGATGTTGTATCTCTTGCACTTCTGACAGTGCCCAATTTCGTCTGAAGTTAATTAGTTTTGTTTGGTCGAAAAGTGACTGAAGGCCAAAAGTGGTTCGCTTACTTACCGCCGGTTGCGGAGGACTCGGCCGTACAATGTTTGTGGCATGAGTGTTCTGTATGATGGCGATAATTCTCCTCGGCGTTAACCAGGCATTCACCCCTGACCCGGAGTTCGGGGTCTGATGCGGACGCCACTATTACATCCCCAAATGTCAGGCAATGAGTCTTGACTTCCCCGCGTGCCTTGAGGTTGACCATGATCATGTAGATTGCTTTGATGACAAGACAACCTGCGAGAATGAAGGCCGCCTGCATACGAATGCTCAGCCGACATTGTGAAGGCCTTACATCATCTTTGTCGATGTAACAGATAACATCTGTCCCCATACGACAGTCACCAATGCCGAATTGCAGATAGTAATATCCGTTTGCCGCCCATTCGGTTTCGGTTTCAACGTGACTCACGTCAGTAGTTTGATTAGCATGTTGAGTGCAGTTTTCCTTCCCGTAACGGACCATAAGACGCGTATAGAAAATGCCGAGACTATCAGCGTCGAAACCATAGATACCGTCTGTATCCTCACTCAAGCTAGTGGTATTCATAGGGAAATGTGCTATCCCCGTCCGAAAAGCACTCCAACAGACAAAGGAGGCCGGGTCTTGGAGAGAAAGTTGGTGGCTTGTAAGGTAGTAGTTGGTGGGGTTAAGAGAAGTGGTGGCATTGAACTCAATTACTGAAGGGGGGGAGAGAATAAGTGAAGGGCCGATCAACGAGTTAGCAAGAAAGTGTACTGGCTATTTATGGTTATCAGCCCATGAGCTGCTAGACGCAGGAGGAAAAGTCTTACCATAGATGTACAAATAAGGAGCAGCCAAGCCAACCATGAAGAAACTTTGCCCTCCCGTTTGCGATTTATTGAGAATGGCGAGTTAGTGCCAACACGACTGTCTCCGAATTTCTGCAAAACCCATTTGATATCCCTGATCTTTAAAGATGTCACAAGCTGTTGATAGGTATTGGACATCCCCAATATCATTGTAGCTGCGACGTTGATAATGAGAAGGAGTGCCTGTACATTTGTCAGTATCTATTTAAGAAAGTAAAACTGGAGAACAGATAAGATGAATGGTCGCACGATCCCGCTGTCCTGCTATGGAGAGCAGCAAGTTTTCTACAAACCTGACTGTATTGAAAATACACTCAGGAATTATTTCGTACAACTTAGTACCCATTTTAGAAAGAGCTTTTCAGGGGTGTGGGAATTTCGGACCCTTTAGTTTCTCCTCTGGTCACTTTCTATTTAACAGGCGCGACATTTTTGTGGGATCCCATCCATCGAATCGGACTCCTCAGTACGAAAGGTAAGTTTTTCATACCGTATTGGTCCGCTCAACCGACTTGCAAGACTTGTTGTTTCCTCCAATCGATGTTGAATGTAAATTCGGCCGTTTTGCAAATAATTTCACATTTGTGGCGCAGACGATGACTATTGCGATTGCAAAAACGGCCGTGAGCAGCGCCATGGACCGAATGGACCGGTCAACTAGCTGCTGGTCTTTCCACCATCCTTTACCGATGCGCGCAAATTCGGTCTCATATGTGTATTCTTCCCTTATTGAAGGTCTTCCTCCGACTAGCTTCCGTCGGAGACGACGGATTCCTAGGCCATGTTTTATCTTCTCTAGGCTTCCGCTGGAAGAGTAACTTGAGAAGCTTTTTATGCTCGCGCGGTCATTACGCTGGTCGTTAACAGGCGAAGAGCGTGAATATCGTGGAGAGGCTTCGGAATTTAGAGTGGTCGCCGAATCGAACGGAATATCATGCCTGCTGGAAAGATGTTAACATAGTCCTATTGTGAGGAAATGAAATATTGTAAATGCTCACTCTGCTACGTCCTGTGGATCATGGAGTGGAGGGAGTCGGTTATAATTGTATTCTCCAGCCATCCAAAAAGGCTATTGTCCAATTCGGCCGGACGTTGCAGCCTTAGGACAATTGAAGCTATAGAGAGCGTTTGAAGTCGACCTGTACCCAGATTATGGATTTTGGATGAATGAGTGCATGCCACTTGAATTTGCTATTCGATTGAAGCTTTCCCAGCTGTGAGGGGAGTATCAATATGAATGTAAGAACTGGTCACGGGCATTGGTCCTAGCTATGCCTCGCTTTGTGGGATGGCGTAGCAAAGCTCGGACGACGTGACAGCCTTGCAGAAACAACTAGGACCTGCATCGGGGTTTTGGAATCCAGTCCGATGAACCGAAAATAGGATGAGGTTCATGCGTTTCACCCAATCAAGCGAGATTACATCTTCCGGGAGTGGCGCAGCCATCGGGCAATCGTTTGATCTTCTGTTATCCCTTCATTTTGGTTGGTGGCTGACTCAAGGTTCCGTAGCGGCCCCCAATATAAAATAAGGGAGGCGAAGAAAAGATACCGGCAATATGATCCTTCTTCCTTGCTCGAGGATATAGTGTGAAGGATTTGGCGATGAGTTTATCAGCTAGCTGCCCGAGAAATCTCACGTGTTTCGCAATGAACAAGAGCCGGCTCCTTCCTGCATGGACTAAGATCGACCATGTCCCGGACGTGGCTTGCACGTGTAACGCTTGTTAAGGCATCGTGCCGTAGAGCTTCATGCAAGTTAACATGGCGGTGCGGATAGGCTGGCAAAAGCAAAGGTGCCCGATCACTCTTGTTCATGTGGGTTCGGGACTGTAGCCCAAAACACTTTCCAGTTATGCATCTGTTAAAAGAATCGGCGAAGAGTGACAATTAGCAGAATTTCTAGATAATGAGAGCGAAGGTTAGAATTAAGGTTAGAATGGTTTTCCACAAGCTCTCTGAAGACAAGTGCGTCATGGCGTTATCCATCCATTCACGTGCACGACGCACATCAGCTGAGAATGGTAACTTGTGCAGCACCAGTTTTGAATCAAGAATTGCTATTTAAGCCGCGGTAAGGTATCTGAAGCTTTCTTTAGGCTCTGAGGTCATCCTGCGCCTCTGGCGTTTCCTTTTTCATGCACCTTAGAGCCGCCGGAATAGAGACGTAGGCGTTCATGCAATACTTGATATCAAACGACTAGTTTGATGGTGTTTCAACCCATTTTTCACTTTGCTATGCGCTTGTATCCGGCCATGCATAGAAGCATGCCAGTACCCCCATTGCGAGACATATAGTCGCGTGATTAAGGCATTCCACGAGTGTGGCACAGCGGTGGCAGCCTACAACCTGGATCCATTTTCTTAGCCATTCAACTCTTTGAATACCTACATACCAGAAGAACCATACTAAAGATTTCATATACAGCTACCTTTATATCTAAATCATGGAGAACTACGGTTTCTCAGAACTATACCGTCCGGATGGTGAGCCAGAAGTAGAGTAAGTGCGCACTCGAGTTTCCAGAGCACGAACACCGACCTAGAGTTCTAGTCTAGGTCTAACCTCATTGTATAAGCAGTATAGTTGCTGTCCATGGCCTCAATGGGGACCGAATCAAAACCTGGACGTCTCAAGAGCAGGGCATCTGCTGGTTGAAGCATCCAAAGCTTCTTCCTATGTACCTCAAGCGAGCCCGTATATTAACTTGGGGTTATAACGCCTATGCCACATCCTTAATGGGGAAAAACACTTCATCAGAGAGAATTTTGCAACACGCTTCAACTCTTGTCGCACAACTCGACGCAGAGAGAGGTGTGAGTAGCCATCTGGTTCCATCTTCGACGCTCGCAATCATTACTATTGTAGCGTAACATGACCGTCACGTAAACTCGCTGATTTAGGGCAGTTTGATGATGCCTTAGGGAGGCCGATTATATTCCTCTGCCATTCGCTTGGGGGTATCATAGCCAAAAGGGTGAGTTCATAATCAATTTGATATTTCAAAATCCTTGACACCGTAAATAAGGGTTCAATCTATTCGTAGTTCGCTATGTCATGCAGTCAACTATTTCCTTGGTATTAATTGCATTCCGAAAATAGGCTTTGGCATACACTGCAAGTCGGACAGGCAAGAAAGACGGTCATCTACACAGAATCTATACCTGCACCTACGCTCTCCCGTTCTTCGGCACACCGCATAATGGCACCGATAAAGCCCGCCTCCTCCACAGCCTCCAGAAGCTCGCTTCTCTAACAATCCCCAGAAACTTTGTGCAGACGGAGTCGAGTCTACTAAGGGCGCTCGAAGACGGTTCCGAGACACTTCAGAACATAACCGACCAATTTGCCCCGCTCATGTCGAACTTTCGCATTTTCTTCTTCTGGGAACAGGAGAAGACGGACCTCAAGGTTACCGGGGAATATATTGTTGGTGAAGCTAGTGCTGCGCCTATACTTGGCGACACCGAGAGATCTGGGATCGCTGCCGACCACAGGAATATGTGCAGATTCGAGAGTGGCGAAGATCAAGGCTTTCGGACAGTGGTGGCGGCGTTGAGAAGGTATAGTCAGGAGGCGCCGAAGGTCGTTTCACTGAGATTAGATAGAATGCACGCCATGTTGCAGGAAAAGAGATTTGATGAGGCAAGAGAAATTTCCCCTTTTGTTGAGCGTATATCGTCGAGCGGCCATTCTGTTCCCTTCAGGAAAAGGAGTGTGGCTTTTCCGAATGGCTGTAGCCGTAGTACAACGTTACTGGAGTCTTCCGGCGTGTATGACGAGCGTGACAGGTTCAAAGAGATCCGTATATCCGGCAAAGATGGCGAAGAGTTCTGTATGCATTAAGTTGCCTGGAGCCGCTCAGCGAGTAGCCGCTCTAGTGAATTTGAAGTTTTGTCGATCTTTCAGTCGGACGGGCTTTCGATCCGCCCGGATCTCTGTAGACGTTTCTCTCTGTGTCCGAAGCTGCAAGCGGCTGGTAAGTTCATGGAAGTAGCAATATATTTCCTCACCAAGCGGATGTGATCTTGTCAGCCTCATATTTGCCCTTTCCAGCGCCAGCTCGCATGTCTTGACCGCCGCCTCTAGATTGCTTTGTAATTCGTACAATTTAGCCATTTTCCACAAAGCGTAAACAGTGTCTGGATGTTCTGGCCCATGAAACTCTTCGAGCCTCTCGATAATGTCGCAAGTCGTGATTTCTGCTTCGTCAAACCGGCGTTGGCGCGCTAATATACGAGCGAGCTCTCCGCAGCCCATGAGTACTCCGAGGTGGTTAGAGCCGAGGCTCCTCTTTGCGGCAGCTATCCCATTCACCAACATTTTCTCCGCCTCTTGTAGCTGCCCAAGCTCCGTTCGAACTTTAGCGAGATTGCAGAGAGCCCAGAGGGTCCAAGGATGCTCTTTTCCTAGTTGCTGCTTTCGTTCTTCGTAAACCTTGATCATGAGAGTATGGGCTTCTATAGGATGTTTAAGATCCAATAGTGCCATAGCAAGATTATTGATTGTTTCCAGCGTCTCGACATTAGTTGAACCAAGTTTCTTCTCCCTAAATGACAGGACCCGCCGATGGACCTTTTCGCTTTCCCGGTATCTGTGCCAGGAACCAAGCGTAACGCCGAGGTTGTCCATAGACGCAAGGGTATCAGCGTCATCTTCACCCAGTGTTTTCTTCATCAGGTCAGTAGTTAGTGTCTGAAGCTTTACCGCCTCGTGATACTGCCCATTCAGCCAGTAAGATCTTCCAAGCTCGTTCATGGCTAGAAGCGTGAGATGGTGTTCCTGCCCGTAAACTTTCTTGCGAGCCTCGACAACAAGGTTCTGCAATGCTACGGCCTCATCCAAACGCCCAAGCCCCCAATAGGTTCGCGACAATGCTAGCGTTGCCATCATTGTATTTGCATCTTCATAGCCTCTGCTCGCCACTAGAGCGTCTTTAGCCATTAAGAAATACTCTGCTCCTTCCTTGAAACGACCCCGCTCAGTGTAGACATATCCGCACTTGGCAGCTTTTATGACCTGATCGCGGAATAAAATCAAAGTGGGATATCGAAAGCAGATTGCGAGAGGGAGCTTACAGCCTCCGAAGTAAACTTTGTAGTCGAGGATGTGAACAGGAGAGGCTTTCAGGCACTCGTCAAAATGAGGAAGAATATCACGACGAAAGTCTTGATGAACCTCTCCGATATCACGTGGCGGAAGTAAAATAGACTCGACTATAGTACTGACCGCAACGTGTGCCCAAAGAGCTTGTTCGCTCTTGCTAAGTCGGTCTCGGGCCCAAGCGCGGACAAGCGGGTGAAGCGAGAAGCTTTCATCCTTGCCGTCGTAGCTTATTAGAGAGAAGGAATTTAGTTGTCTTAGTGCTCTGCTCACACGCCAACGATGATCTTTTGACGGGGCCCCGCAGGAAATCTGGCAGTACCGGTGGTGGTTGAAAACGACTTCGAAACGCTTCGAAAAACCGCGCCGGAAATGACCTCTTTCTAAGCGGTTCGAGAGTCATCAGTCGATTGTCCAGTGCCCTAGTAAATATATCCACACGGATATGCTCGAAATGAAAGAAGGCGATGATGTTGAGCAACTGGATTGCGTCTCGGCTTGCTTGGCTAGAGCGTAATTGGATAGATTTTAGTGATAGATCCCACATTGAATAAACGTGATCATGCTCATCGGCCTTTTCTTCAGGCGAACGTGGTCTGACGCTATTCTCTTTGCGAAAGTAGTCATAATAACTTAGATAATCTCTTAGCTGGCAGAGCCTTTCTAGGATGTGGTTCCCGGCTTGAATCAAGGCTAATGCAAGATACCCGAGAGCAGCTGCAACCCGGTTGCCAGACTCTTCGTCAGCTGGAGTCCACGGGCGCGGAATCTTAGCTGCTTTGAGTAATAAAAGGAGAGCCTCATTTTTTTTTAGCACTTTGAAATCCTCATAGCCAACCGTCTCGTGAATGCGAAACTCTGGGTTCCTTGTATTGACCAGGATATGCCCCCTTTCACCCTCCGGGAACAGATCTGGTAGGTTGAGGCTAGGGTCATCCGCGTTGTTGATAATGAGCAACCATGGTTCCTCAATGTGAGCGAGCCAGTGCTTGCCTGACTCTGCTGTTGCTTCAAGACCACCGATTTTCCCTATACTGGCAAGTGATTGATTTGCTGTCGCCATAGAGGCTGCGTCGATGGAGAATACTGCCCAAAACCTTCATCACGGGCTATTAGAAAGTGGTCGAAGATCCTGGGGTGCAGGATTCAGTTACTTATCACGATGATCCTGAGCAAATTTGCAGCAGAACTGTGTCTTCCCTGATCCACCAATACCGTAAATGATGAACCTTCGCTGCTGACGAGGTGAGCTAGAATCATTTTCAGCTAGCAAGGAGCTTTCAACGACTGCAGATATATCCTCACGCCCCGTAAAAATGCTACTGACGGGCTGTGGAGGATAAAAGTGCTTATTGCGTGATTTCTCGTAAACTTTTGGTTGGTAAAAGAAAGGCTCGTTATCATTATGAACGTCAAAACCAGTCCCAACCAATTCTGAGGCCTCATATGACCGAGTTCGAGCGAGTAAATCGTTTGTCTGTCTCCACCGCCCGACGACTACTTTTGGAGCCTCGCGACAATATCGCTTAAGCGCCTCGATGACTGTCCTGTAGCTTGAGCAGCTATTGCTAGGGAAACGAACCATTCCTTCATGATTTGCGGGAATACCTGATCGTTCTGTGTTGTACATTAACGGGGCAGCGGATGACTCTTCCACAACAAATACAGTGCGATTGCCCAAATCGGTTGGAACTTCCTCCCAGAAGAAGAAAATATGGAATTGCTTCATGAGTGGAGAAAATTCAGCCGTTATCATTTGTAATGACTCCGAGTCCTTTTTGACGACGGAGAGTATCTCGTTTTGGTAAATGTGAGCCGGAGTGTCCCTACCGCGTAGCGGTACAAGCCAGTTGGACTTCAAGGCTCCATTATGGGGCGTGCCAAAAAACAGGATCGCGAAGGTCGAGATGAATATTGAATGCAGATGGACAACGTTCTTGGAAGTCTGTGTGGATGAATGAGCCAGTGCCTTCTTCACAAGTATTCCTCCAAGGCCATGACAAATGAAGATGATGGGCCTTTGCGAGCAGCCTTCCAGAGATCTGTCGGCTTGTAAAACGGCTACTAGGGTTTCGGCTTGCTGCTGAATCCTGTCAACAGAGCCGCTACCATAGAAGGAGAATGCATCCGCATTGTATCCGTACGTTAAAACGCGCGCAATAAATATGGACTTCGGGAGCAGATCCCGAAGCCACAATGTCTCGGTGTCAGCACTCGATCTATCAGTCCAGGTATCTGTGCTATTTCCATTAAGGCCATGAACAGCAACAATACTACATGCAGGGTAAAGGTTAGCAAAAGAATACGACGGTCAGTTCCGGGTGGCGTTATTCCATACTCAACCGATAGTTCGATATCTCCTCGGTCAAACTCGTTTCCAAGTTCATCCCTATTGTCGAGTCGCAGTAAGGTATTTGCCATTGCCGCTAACTCAAGGTTGATATTCTGAATCAATCGGGGACCCGGTTGGTAAAGGCTGCCATTACCAACGACAGGACTTGACGAGACGACTACGTAGAAAGAAATGCATACGAACTATCAGCAATACGTGATGGCTTAAGGCAGAACAAAGATTTTGAATGGCAAAGTCGCGACTGCGGCAAAAAATGAGATATGAATATAACGAGCTTAGTTCCCCGGCCTGCGAGGTATGCGATTCAATATTGCTAAGAATAATAAGGCACACTCGGAATCAATGGCATGCGGAGGGGCTCCGGTTAAGATCAAAACCCCCCCTCACAGACGAATCAAGCGGGTTTCTCCTTGTATCAAGTTTTTGCATACAAGTTCTGCCTCGCAGATTCCTATTGCTTTATTGGTTCGATATTAGGGGTTGGATGGGAAGAACCTCGGAAGGCCACGAAGAAATTGGCTCGGCGTGAGGCACAGCACGCGACAAGCGTTCAGGCAGGAAGCTCGCACCACTTGCTCAGTGCGGGATGATAGGCGCTAATCATGGGTCTACAGCACGGCTGTTGCACCGTGCATGAAACAGTGCTACAAGCAGTGGAACGTTTTCTCAGCGGCAACAAGATGCGATGCGAATACTCAAATAGCTTTCTTGTTCACGTTATCCAAGAAAAAAGGGCGCTCCCCAGATAACTGTGGACATCCACAAATACGGTCTTAGGGTTTTCAATCCCTATGCGGTAGCCTCACCATGCAACAATCTCCCTTCGCCCAAAGCCTTGACAGCTTCTCACCCTCGAGTCTCGTACGGTTGCTTCCTTATTTAGTGCTTCTTCTACTGGGGGCACAATTCATATACTACTTAATTACGACCTTTTTAGAGTATCGGGTAGGTAGGAGCAGAGAAAGATGGCTCCTAGCTCCTGTTCTTGACGAACACCGTTTTATCTAACGTTTTTCGAAGGCCGATCTCGCATTTGGAGCCCGCCATGGCTGCCAACCTCCACCTCAGCTTCCCAACAGATGGCCACTAGGTGTTGATCGCTTGAAGGAACTATGGGACTCAAACAGGGACGGGCGATTGCTTGCATTTCTTTGCTCAGTCGCAGTTGACTATGAACCACGCAATAACTTGTCTCAATTCATGTTGATTGGACCTCGCGTCTTTCATACGTTGCACCCGAAAAATGTGGAGGCAGTTTTATCAACTAATTTCATAGGTAATGCGCCACAGACTATTTTTCGAATTACGACACTAAGAACATCAATTTAGATTACGGTTTCGGCGTTCGTCGGGGAGTTTTCGCTCCTCTCCTGGGTAACGGCATCTTCACTCAAGAAGGCCATTCTTGGAAGCATTCCAGGGAGCTCCTGCGGAAGCAGTTTGCTCGGACACAATACCAGAATCTAGACCACTTTCAGGAGCATGTTGACAACTTAATAACACGCTTACCCTCTAACGGCGTTGTTGATCTGCAACCCTTGTTTTTCAGCCTCACTATGGACGTAGCAACGGCCCTGCTGTTTGGCAGATCGGTGTACAGTTTGAAGGCGGATGAGGCCTATGACCGGGAGAATAGACTGTTTGCGGAAAGCTTCAATATAGCTCAAGAGGGTCTAGCAAAGCGCTTTCGAATTGCTCCCTGGCACTTTCTCTACAATCCTCCAGAATTCAGGCGTGCATGCTCAATCGTGCATCGTTTCGTCGAGGGTTATATTCAGGAGAGGAACCAACTACGGGAAAACAACATTAAAACAGAGCATCTCTATGGCTTCCTTAACCAGGTTGAAGAAGAATCAGTGACTAACGAGGATCTTCGTGATCAACTACTCAATGTTCTCCTAGCTGGGAGGGATACGGCGGCTTGTTGTTTGTCTTGGACATTGTACGTGCTCCGTGTGAGTGACCCTGTTAGCTTACAATGCTAATCGGCATCTTATCTCCCCTTTAGTCGCCTTCTAGTACGCCATCCTAAAACATTGGAACGGCTCCGGAGCGAAGTTCGCTCAGTTATGGGAGACAGAAAACATGCAAGCCGAGAAAACGTCCGGAAAATGCCATACCTTGCGAATGTTATCAGAGAAAGTAAGATGATTTGCATTGATAGTTTTATCTCTCATCTAACAAAATCCCAAAGGCCTCCGTCTCTATCCTCCAGTTCCCCTAAATAACCGAACGGCGCTAAAAACAACTATTCTCCCTACTGGAGGCGGACCGGATGGAAATTCTCCAATCCTTGTCAGACGGGGTGAGGTTGTGATATTTTCGCAATACGTGAACTCGCGCAAGAAGAACCTCTACGGCGAAGATGCATACGAATTTTGCCCCGAGAGATGGGAGACCGGGGAGCTTGCAAGCGCTGGATGGGCATTCTTCCCTTTCAATGGAGGTCCACGTATTTGTTTGGGCCAAGATTTTGCCTTGATGGAAGTATCCTACGCTATTATCCGACTGCTACAGGAGACCTCGGATATTTTCCTACCTTTAGGCGAAAACGTTGAGAAAACTGGAACGGAACGGCAGAAGCTCACACTAGTGCTCTCAAGTGCTGATGGGTGCAGAGTTCACGTTCGGAGATGATGCAAGGGAAAAAGCCAAAGCTCGGGAAGGGAGTAATTCAGAAATAGGACCGAAGGGAAGCAAGTACGTCAGTTAGGGCCACGATACTAGAAGCAATTACTAGTCGGAATGTGCTCTTCACACGTTTGTTTCTCTTTCAGTTATCACATCCGCTTCATTTCAAAGGCACAAGGCAGTGAACAACGCGGTAATTGGGCCGGGCATAAGAAAATGCAACTTCCTAAAATACATAAAACTGTGGCTAAATTATTCGGTCTGTCCATTTATTGCTAGCACACATGTCCAAATATGTATTTGAAGATAGATATCTGAAGCAACAACGAAACTTAACGGCGTTCTATTACGGCGTAAAGACGATGTCTATTAGTCAGAAGGTATTTCACAGCCTTATTGCGGAACGCTTTCCATTTAAGGCTCTTCCTACAGAGGCTATGTCCCTCCATCCTAATGTTACGCTGGCATCCCCTAACTATTTTTAACTCTTCTAGGGCCGAACCTTTCAGCCGTTGTCAGTCGTGTCTTGGGCGCCATCGCCTTTGTGATTAACGCCTATAGTAACACTGCTAGCATGAAATGCGGTATTGACCAAGCACCGTGACAACAAAGTGGTGATTGAAGCTAGCCTAGTTCTATTTCCACCTCCCTAGGGCTATAAATCTCCTTATTGTACTCTCGAATCTTGAGCCTCGATTTTGTGAGGGTGCTCTCTTGTCTTGCGCCGCTTCCGTTTAGGAGCCCTCCCCGTCGACAGCACTTGCACTCGCAATACCTCATCTACTAAGAATTATTTTGATGCGTTTAATTTACAACCCGTTGTTGACTCTTGACTAGGATCCTAAGTGCAAAATTATATAGCTCGCTTCCAGCGAGTATGAGGCATCTTGCTAAAATGAATGGGATGGAGCACGTATTAAAAGTTCCTGCGGGGAAATGCAAGGGGGCGAAGCCAGAAATAGGACGTATTATAAACGTATCCGCAATAATAGCGTTCGATGTGAGTCCTATAGCAATACGCTGGTGATATAATACCCAAACATTTCTTTCGTATCCAAAAATAGGAAGCAGCTTTAGCTCTTCTCCACGCCATCGATATACAAACTTGCAAGTTTTGGACCAGGATACTTGGTGAAGCCGTGTATGAACCACCAGATAGTAGTGAGAACTAATACCCCCACCAAGATCACACTGTTGTAGTTCATTGCTTGGACGGTGGTAGGCATTGCGTACGCTACATTATTAAGCATTGTTAGCCATATCAAAATTGTGCGGGGAGCTTGCTGAACCCAAGGAACACCTACGGAAGCAAAACATGTGAACCCAAGGAACACCTACGGAAGCAAAACATGATGTTGAAGAATATTATGAGTACAACAGCTATGCCATTGATGGCAAAGCCTGCAGAGCCCATCCAGAATGGGCCAGGGGGGATGTTCTTTCTTCCAGTGAGAAGATGCGGTGCGATTGCCAGTGCATAGGAAGTCGTGGTGAGGATAATGAAAGAGCCAGCAAGATCTGAGAAGGCAGTTTTGCTCCCGAGAGGAATAGCTCCCAAGGCTGTGCAAAGAACAGCTGTAGTCGTTGATTAGATTTTCCTATTGCGGAGGATATGTCAAGCTTACCGGCGAGAAGAGTGGCTGGAATAGGACAACTGAGTCTCTCATTTACATTGGTAAAGAAGTGCGAAAAGGGCGTAGCATTATCTCGTGCAAGAGCCCACCAGATGCGACTAACCTGCTATCATATCAGAATGCCGCTTTAGCATTTATAGATGATCACTCACAGTCAAGAAAGTGCCAATAACGCAAATTAAGAGCGAAAGGAAAATTATGAAGAGAAGACCAAAGGTGCCACCCTTGTTTCCGGTAGCCTGAGCATAAACTGCTGCAAGAGGGAAGGAGCCATTGCTATTCAAGACGGCGTCCAGGTCCGAGATTGAGTAGAGGATTGCAATGGCATAGCAGAAAGACGCTACACGGGCCCGTTAATTACTGATATATCGTTAAAACAGAATGCATGACACTCACTCAAGAATCCCAAAATGATCTGTGCCGCAACTCCTTTTGGTAAATCCGTTTTGGGATTTGGAAACTCTTCCGCCATGTGCGTGATGGCATCCACTGTACCAATTGTGAACGCGCCGTTAAGAACACCGGTCAGGAAAGCTACACCACTACTCCACCCTGTTTGGTTTGACCAGTCTTTCCACACGAAAGAATTGCTAGCATGGGTTTTCGGCATCGCAGCAACAACGATGATAGTCACCAGACCGCCGATAAGGACTAACACGAGGCCAACATTCTGAAGGTAGGGAATGAACCGATTCCCAAAAATAACAATGGCAGTGCAGACCCAGGTAATGAGTAGGAAGGCAACATATACATGCCAAGGTTGAATTGCTAAGTCGGGGTGGAAAACAGCGTACATCTGGACAGCGACATTGGAGACGATCTGCACGATAGATGCCAAGTCAAAAATCCAACCGAAGAAATTCAGCGACCCTGTGAAGAAGCCGAGAATACGCCCATACTTAGGACCAGGAGTGACCGAAGCCCAATGGTAGACGCCTCCTGCTGAGGGTATAGCTGATGCCAACTATGTTAAATGGATTTTAGTGAGCGCCGTGGAAAATTACGCCCAAACCTTTGTTGAGAAACACTCACCTCTGCAATACATGCAGCAATCAAGCCATAGTAGGAACAAGCTACTATAAGCTCATAAAGGATACCAGGGGGGCCGCCGTTAACTACGATACTATTAGTCCTAGAAAAATATAAAAGTCCCGGTTGTGGGTTGCAGATCGGTGGTCTTGGCAAAACCGGTCTTGCGCATTCCTCCTACTTGCACAGCAAGGCTGGAGTCTCGTATCTGCAACTTACAACCTGCGATAATTCCGAGACTTACATATTGCGACTGCAATTGAGCCCCCTAATGCTATCCACGCATTATCAATCGTCCTGTAGGAAGCCGAACGACATTAGTACAATATCCCACGTCCAAGATTACTTTCATAGGACCATCTCACAATGCCAAGCCGCATATTCCAAGCAAGCCATACTGCCGCTGGAGCTGGTCTTTATGACCAGAGGCGTTAATGGGAATCCCTTGCTCGAAGCTCACAACAGTTCCCCTCCTCTTTTCAAATTCTTCTTCAACGCTGGGCTTCCTTCCGCTGACCTGCTGAGGCTCAGAATCGAGCATTGCGGAGATGGCGTTCGTTCTTGGCTTCTGTCCTAAGCTTTGCTGGCAGTTAGGGAAGGAGAAGCTTTCTTATGTAGACGCGTCGTACGCGGGCATTGGAAAAAAAAGAAAAAACCCTCTCAGTCTAGACTATCACCAATTTTTGCGTCTAATCTTTGAGGGCGATGGTCGACAATAAGAATGATGCCGGACCTGCAGCTAGGGAAACTAACCAGACAAATATACAAGCGTCATCGTGATAAGGCAGTTTAACGTGGCATTCTTACGCGATTCCACCACTTGCAGGATTTGAAGTTGCTTATCTTGAGAAAGGAAGTTACCTAAGCTCCCCGTTATCTGGAACGCCAGACGTGCCGTCGACGCTTCGCTAGATCGTGGGGTAGCATGGCCATGGACATAGCTTTGTCTCCGAGAAAGAAGCCAATTGTAGGGGTTCAGGGGGTCGCTTCGACATGCTGACGGGCCTCTTATTGGCTGATGCTGCATTAGAGGACAAGCGTTTCCGATCGTAGTCCCGTTTCATGCAGCAGCCATTTTAAACCGGGAGACCAGCATTTTAATAACTTCGGTAGCTAAGAAACTCAAGGAACTGCGTTCGCCATTCAATGGTATTCGTGGTAATAGTATTTGCTCATTTACCAAATAAAATCCTTTTTGAGAACATGTATGTTACTAAAGTCGTCGAAGATGGACCCACGAAGAGAGTGCGACCCTTGCGCAGCTTGAGCCCCAAGAAAAATTCTTTCGTCTCCAAGCTCTTCACTATTCTCCACGGGGCCGCCTCAACGTGATACTAAGTACGAGGAGTGCCGTAGGGCAGAGGGGCTGAGCTGAGAGCTTAAACGGTCAGTAAAAGCCTGAGAGTTCAGTAAAGCGCATTAAGAAGCAGCTGCTAATGATTAGAGTAGTCAAACGTTGCGATGGCGTGTTGCGGTCTCTTTGAGCGCTCCTCGAAGTTCAGTCAAATAAGTCGCATACCATCTAAGAAGCTGTAGGACGAAAACTTGAAGTGGCGTTGAGAGACCTTCAAGAATTGATTGCCGAGTTGTTTTCTGGGTAGCTAAGGCAGCTCTGGTAGCTCCACCCCTTGCCGATCGCGTCTCTCTCGCCGAGTCGCCGTTTTCATAATATATCTCGGAAAATCACTCAAAGAGCGATATACTAGGTTATACGGGAAGAAGCGTGGATTCAAGTGGGTACAACGCATGTCGTCGGGAACGAAGATTTGTGCGCTCCGGTGCCGTCTCGTACGACCTCAGTAGCCGGGAAACCTTCGAACTCCTCGGACACAGGTGGTAACCGCTTCGTCTTCATCGTTGAATGAAAGCGGTACCGACCACACCTTACACTGATTGGGAACGAATCGGCAGGACTCCATCATTTGAACCGCCTTTGTCACACGGCCGGAGATACGCAGCCTAAAAAATCGCACCAAGGTCATGGTTGAGGAATATTAGGTCCTTCTCCATCGGATTATATGCTTTCACGCCCTTTGCTTACAGATTTCGATTCCCTTTATTTGGGTGGTTTCTTTCCTAGAATCCATCTGTGGGGATAGTGGGGTTTTCTTCCCAGTCTGGCTCAAAGCTTCACTCGCCTTTCTCATCTCGGAATCCCCATACAAATTTATGCTTACACAGTCTCGCGTTCCTAGGTCTGAACTCTACGATGTAGCTGACGAAGCAGCGTAATCTGATCCGAAGTGTTCATCAAGTGCCAGAGGGCATTTGCATGAGCACTACGCTATGGGCTGAGGGCGGAGTTGCGAAAATTGAATAGACCCGTACCCAGCGAATAACTCACCCAGCTGTCAGGTCGCGATGCTAAGAGGCTAAAGAATTCTCTTCGACATTCCTACACGTAAAACTACTAAAGGCCTTTGAGCTCTCTTCTACCGATATGACCTAAGTTTTATTAGCTCACCACATATATTACCCCAGAAATCATATATTCGGTTCATTTCAATTCCCCTAGGTGATCTCAACCTATCCGTATATAAAAGCTACCCTTCCTCAACCCGTTTACAACAATCAGGGAGATGCAGTATTACTTCAAGAAGACACTGGCTAGTACTTAGCACGATGCAACAGGAGTATTCCTAAGGGTTGAAAACCACAGCACCTATACCAACTCCTCAGAGTTCAAAGCAGTTGCTTAGAACACCATCATCAGGGAAGGGTAAGAGAGGTCATTTCTCAGAGCCTAATACGTGCATGGCAGATTCAGTGAATGGAGCCTTCATGGTAGCAGCTTCTTCGACATGGATGCAGCTGAAGGTGTGACCTTTACCTGTCAAAGTTAACGCGTACAATGGGTAGGAAGATTAAGCTTACGGCGAGAACGTCATCATTCACACTGTTGGAGGTAGAGGCGAGATCTCTACAACTGCTGCAGTCGAGAGGCCCTGGAGAGTACAAAAAGGTACTTGACGTGCGGGTGTGTAATCATCTAGGCTCTAAGGGGGGATATTTGTCAATAGATAAGGCTTTGGTGCTTTGGGTTATTTCTTGCCTTTATTGGAAATGAATAAGCATTCTCTTGAAAGTTCCATCCAAGGCCAAAAATAGTGAGCCGAAGCACCCGTCTAACGGTCAGCATGTTCCCCCACTCTCGCGCCCCATCGTAGTGAGACGAGCCTCTTCCATGCCCCGTGCCTCTATTCTCAGCACATCATTTCTACTGTTAACACAATTCGACGGATAATCTAGATAGTGGCATGACGTTCTCGAAGGAACCGAAGAGCATTTCAAATTATAGCTCAGAGACAGCATCGAAGACGATAAAGAAGGATATCTCATACGGAAAACCGTTGATTCAAAGCCAATTATGAGAAAAGCTTCGTACTCCTCGGACGCCGTTCTAGAGAAATCTATATCATAGAAGCAAGTCTCTCGAGAGCCGAGTCCCTGAATGGAACCCTCGGAATATTCCCCCGCTAGCCTACTAGCGACCGACGCTGCAGCGGCCACGCCTACGCTACTGTACCAGCAACCACCTTTTACACTCACAGCGCCTTTAACAGCTAGGCAGTTTCCTGAGGATACTCGGGCTCGCTGGCCTTGGTTGTATGTTAGACTCATTATAAAAGCGCTAAATCTTGAGCACAACAAAGCCGGGGAGAAGGAGCCCATAAACGTGCGTCCCACGCTACGCTTCTAATGAGGCAGCCGGAGTCTCAGGTTACAATGAGTAACGCTCGGAAGCAAACGACGGAGACGGCGACGAGACGCATTATTCGAACGCCCGCAGTTAAGGATGTGGAAAGGTCAGAGTAAAAGATACTTAAGGTTTGAACTAACGCCCTCACGTGGTGTTCTAGCGTTGGGTTCCAATCCGTCGGGCAAGTCGGCCTTCACTATCGCGACGTCACGAATTATGACACGAAGAGGCGTCATAAGATGGAACGTATCAGATCTTGAGAAAGGGCAAAATCCGAATCTCGATGGCCGAAAGCGCGCTTTCTGCACGGTACCTCGCTCGCTCCCGCAGCGAACCACTGCACGCTCGGCCACGTCATGGATCAACAAACGGCAATGCCACAAAAGCTTAACTGCCCCTCTCCAATCCCCAGCAGAGTTTGTCTATCTGGACAGCAGGAGGGCGGGGAGTGAGGCTTGATCACGCGTACTCATGGCTGGCATTTTCTTAGTGGTGTGATTTTAGGCCGTAGAAGCCTTTCGACCATCAGCTGAGGAAGTCCCTCGTGTGCACTTCAAATTTCCAGAAAGACTCCAGACCTGCGCTCTAAGGACATGTAGATTTGATCTTTGATTATTCGGTGTAAATGTATTGTTACAATCAACAAATGTCAATTTGTTTATTCTGCCTCTGACCCTCATATTTACAAGTTGTGCTTCTCATCAAGATGAATGCAACAGGCTTACAAGTACCATCTACGAACAAGTTCTCACAAGCTCCGGCGGCAAACAGCGCAATTAGCGGCAGCACAGCACTTGCAATTGTGCTGCCGTCGCTATTTGCAATCATTCTCATTACCCTTCTCGTGATGTGGGCATAATCTTACAACAAGTCTCTAATGCCTGCTTCCTATGGCTGATTTTGTCTGCGTTCACAGAACATTCGTCCTGCCGCGGATTGATCCAGCAGGGACAGCTGAGTCGAAAGAAGAACGCCAGAAGAAGCGCATGGCGAAACTCGACAAATCTGTGAAGGCACAAAATTTCCAAGACTGGATGTCAAGACAAAGCGAGGAGCATCCGGATTTGGCCATCACGAGAATGCCGCTTTGGTAAGCTAAGACTTCCTAGAGAAGGGCCGAAACATGGCTAACGGATCCGCGTTTACAGTGTGATTTGCTTGGAGGAGATTGAAGAGGCAGCGCAGATCCGGGGGTTGGGCTGCTTGCATGTCTTCCATCAGCAGTGTCTGGATGATTGGTTTTCCCGATGGAACGAGTACTGTCCTCTCTGCCACCGTCCTATTCTACAGTCACCGAAAGGTGCGGCAACAAGTGGTCGAGGCGATGAGAACCCCAGAACGTTGTCAGCAGCTACGATGGTGTGAAACTAGAGTCTCTTAAGCTGAGTAGTGGTATTCTGGAGAATTTTTTTGTAATAGAGAAGCGAGTCTGAGGGTAAACTAGGCTTTATGGCTAGTTCTCAGGCGAAGTCACCATTGTCTAATTGGTAAGAATTTGACTTTTTCAGCAACGCAGAGCAAAGAGCATAACGGAGTAATAGAGGCAAGGCTCAAACAAGCATCGGTCACACAGAGGGACGAAGCTTAGTATTTGGATGCTATTCGACTGGTTGCCAAGATGGAGTAACGTTGTAAAAGAGAGGGAAAAGAGGTGTATTTCAAGTCAGTCGCAGTTAGCACCCCTAGGTGATAATAGGCACCCGGGCAAACTTAGAAGTAAGTAGAGGGCAGAAACGTTGTAAAATTCTTGGTGTCATTTCAAGTCGCTTGGACTATCTTCATCAGATCCGCCCATTCCGCAAATTGCGTTAGTTACCAGCAAATCCTTGGATGCAATAATTAACGGTTACGGCATTTTCACCTACAGCAGGGGTCTTATTGACATGATTCGAGCTCCGGAGATTAAAATGCAAAATTTGCTTACCAAGGTCATTTGCTATGTGCCGATGCAATTGTCGCCACAGTTTAGGCTCATGACCGGAATGCTAGTCTCATGAGCGTGCGAGAGTGGGCTTATGCGACTTCACAATTCCAGCCCAGGGTGGAAATAAAATTGGCAGTTTCACTGGCGCTTCTACTTCCAGCAATATACAGGCCTAGGTTGGAGAAGCATATGGATCAGTCTTCGCGTTCTCAACTGGAGAATATTCGAACGATTATCTCCAACGGAGCTTGGAAGGGTCTGGGTTGAAATTGCGGCGTGTAGTTCTGGTACTCTTGTCGGGGCGGGGATGCGGTATTCCCATAATGGTGGATAAGGACATGTCCCAGGCCTTGATCTGGGCACGTAGACCTCGAGCGCTGCACAAATTCCTGAGATGGGTTTCGACTGCTGATCGCTTGGCGACGGCGTCCCTTGCCCCGTGCGTCCGCCACAGGCTTATCACCCAAGCGACAGGGGGCTCGTGAGGGGCACTCGCAGCCTCGCGGTTCCGTCTCTTGAATGCTTGACAGTCGTCCAGTGTCGCGATGGCGATAGAAAGCCTTCAAGTACCAAAGGCGCAGGACCCAGGGCATTAATACAAAGGCAGCAATGCGGCTACTGAGGAGCAGCCCTGGACCGTCGGTGGGTGTTCAAAGACGACAATTATGGAATCACGCCATATTTGCGTGTCGATCTTTGTATGTGGCCTGATCTCTCACAGGGCCCCTCCGAGCCCGATCGACCGTCTGCTTCCGATGCCACATTGGCACATTGGCACAGTAGTGCCTCGCTGCGACTACGGAAGCACAACAGACAGCCCAGAATAGCAACTAGAGCCTCTACCGTTCCCCAGCGCTTCCCGCCGAAGCATCCCCGAAGCATCCCGCTCTGTTGCGAAACCGTCCGTCTTCACCCATAAGCACATCTTCTCCCCTCTCCCCTGCCGGCCCAGCAAATGCCTTCCCGGACAGTAGCAAAATCTTTACAAGGGCTTATCCGCCTCCATCTCACCACTCTACTTGACCCCATCTTATCACAAGCACTAACAAGAATAATCTGAGGGCTTTCTGACCCTGCACCTGCCTTGGCAGTATCTACCCAGGTATATATCAGCCCAGTCTCATCATTTGGGGACAAGTACTTGGCGCTACTACCGTGCACACGCCTTTCTCTCCCGACCAGACTCTTCTTTGACGGATTCACCAGTGATCACTATGTCACTCAATTGGAGCGCCTTCCTCACCGATGCAGGCCTGAACCTACCGAACGATCGGTGGGCTGATACTCCACAAACAACCGCAGGGCGCTCGACTGACCTGCTACCTTCGACTACATCACAGCGCCAGTCACTTAGTCTCGCACTAGATTCATCCGATACCAACCCTCAAGAACCCTTCCGTCAAAGTAGTCAAGACTCATACTTGTCCGACGCCTACTACGGTCCGGGCGACTACTTTCTTAGCGATCTAGAAATCTTGCAACCGTTCGGTGACACCATTGGAGGCGCCAGTCACTCAACCTCAGAATCATCACCCGAACCCTCCACTGGCATTGCATTGACTGGCAGCACTCTCTTCCAAGACAGAATTTCTTCACGCTCTCAGACATCCTCTACAACCTCAGGTCAGTCTCCGGCAACCACCTCAGCGCAGAAACCCACGGTACAACGACCGCAAACTTTTCCAGCGGCGCAATATGAATCAACGCTCCCCAATATTCCAGAGTCTGCTTTTGTAGAGGATCTAACCTTTCCCAACGGACCTTTGGGGCTCCCCAACACCCAGACGAGCGTAATGGAAAACACATCGCGGTCAACAAGCGGAAACACCACCTCAAAACGGACCAAGGGACAGCAGGACTCTCTCTCCGCATGTTGGACATCCCCACTCTGCCCAAATCACAGCGATGACGGCCCCCCACCAAATCCTTCAAGTTGTGGAAGTGCCTGCGCACCCTTCCTATTCGCTCCAGAAAACAATCTTCCAACTCCAATGCCCGACTCGCAATTGCCAAATGAAAATACCAACGCACAGGAAATAACAGAAGGGATCGTAGAGATCCGCCCGCGGCTTAAGCGTAGCGAAAGCGAGTCATCTCGTGAGCCCTCGGGCCGTCAGTTCAGCAAGAGCACTTCCATCGACATTCTACCCAAGAGGGAGTCCTGCGAGGACTTGCCAGACCAGGTGCAATCGCAGCTGGCCGACGAAGCAAAGGGTAAAACGCGGCGGAGGCTACCGCACAACCAGATTGAGCGCAAGTATCGCGAGAGTCTGAACACACAGCTAGAGTCATTACGGCGGGTTGTACCAGCACTACAGCAAAAACAGCGCATGTGTGACGCCGCGGATATTGAGGACTTACCGGCACCATCAAAACCAAGCAAGGCGGTCGTTCTGGCCAGTGCAACTGCGTACATCAAGCAGATGGAGAAGGACAAGATGTCGTTACAAGATGAAAACCAGCTGCTTCGCTCCCGGGTCAAGGCTCTGCAAGCGCTCGTGAAATGCGACGACTGCTCGCTCATGCAGTATGTCAGGGATCTGAGGATCCATAACGTTACCTGAATCCAGGACGTTTCTCAGCAACTTTTTGCGGCAGAACGATGATGAGCTGCCATCAAGTTGATCTCCTCTCTGTGTCCTGCAGTTTTGCAACATCATAATTGCGTTTTTGTGGCGCTTTTGGGGCCGCATTTATTCCCTGGGGGATGGGTGTAAAAGTATCGAACCTAGGCTTTCGAGGCCGAAAGGGATAGGCCTCTTGATCTCTCCCGTGTTTAACATTTCGTTTCTCGTTTCTCTTATTGGGCCCGACTCTTGTACACCGGAGTTCATGGTAAAACGGTCAGCTACAACGCGTCTGCACAAAGCGCTGTGGGGAAACAATTGGCGGCGTTTAGGACATGTTTATAGGCAACCTTCTCTCATAGAATCTTGCTGGTTTACCTTTGCAAGATTTGGAGCTAAGAATAAATAACGAATGAGTTCAATTCATTGCCTGCAGTTTCCCTTAGCAATTTATATGGGGCCAATCTCTCAAATGTCAAAATAGCAACATCTCGCGCTCTCGTAATGTCCTGTAGATATGTTTATTATGCCCTCCCTCACGGCTCACAGTGCCATTTTTAAGTACTCTCTCACCAGGATTAGGATTTATCTCCACGAGCGTTTCTGCCAAATTATTGTCTCAATTTAGCGTCTTCGTCCAATGCTCCATTTCTCGTTATCTTCAGGCATTGCCAACACCGTCTTCCGTGCCATATTGTGCTATTGGAACACCCAATAGCCGTAACGCGTTTGCCTCGTTCTTTGAATCGTCCCTTGAATCGTCCCTTAAGTCGTCGTCCTAAGAAGCAATAACCACGAATCACCCTACTCAGCGATATTGTAAACAGCATTGGACCTGTTGACCACTAGGCTTCTTTGTAGAGGAATGACCTAGTGATCGCCCAGATTCACATGGTTCCCACGAGCGCTTCTTTGTAGAGGAATGACCTAGTGATCGCCCAGATTCACATGTGTCCCACGAGCTGGCGGACGGGATGGGATCAGCATCGTGGTCAGAGCTGGATTTTGTGGGTGAATCTGCGAGTATGGGAAGTCAGACAGACACTTCTGTGGTCACATAGGAAAGTGGCCATTTGTAGTTCTCAGAGGTCTAAGAAAAGGTAGTGTGTTCAATGGTTTGCCTAAATCTCCCTGCACTGTACCAGAGTAGACCTGGCACGAAAAACAGTTTAGCGTTGTTCGACGCAAGAATGAGAGATTCAAGAATGGGGAGGGAAATTATTTATTGGGGAAGAGGCAGAGTAAACGTACCATCCTAATCATCCTAATTATCCTCATAGCACTTGATGCTAGCCTTTTCCCGCTCAGAAGCCTCATCGCTGTTTCTACATGCCCAGAATGGGACGTCGTATGGTCTTCGGCTTCCTCCCGCGCAGTGTATGGATCGAAACTGGCATGCGGTTTTTTTTTTTTGAATATTCAAGATAGTGTTTCAATATGAAGTTCGAATGGTCTGATACCATTTGATCGCTCGTGGAGTACAAGATTCCAATTCCCTCCGTAGCGGTACGGCCTCCCCAGACTATATACTCATCCAACCCCGAGCCTCAGAGCTTGAGGATCCGGCATTAGGCTTACCACACCGCTGAAAATGTTACATTAACAATAGACGCATATATTACCCATGTTGAGCGACTTACCTCCGGTAAGTGTCGCTCACCTCAATGAGTAGAACCCACCTCAACGCCAGATTTACCAAGACTTACTAATTAGTCTATAATATAAATAAACCTTTATTTACTTAAACCTTATATTATATAAAAAAATTTGAAATTAAAATAAGTTTATAAATAAAGAAATAAAAAAGCAAGTACTTTTATTTGATAATATATTAGTAAAAAGTAAGACTAGTAATTTCTTTAAAAGGAAAAATATTTTTAGATTTATTTAGGTTTTTAAATAAATCTAACGTTGAGCTGGGTACTAGTCGCTGAGCTGGCCGGCACTTACCAGAGGTAAGTGCATTTGTGACAGCGGCACGGGTAGATCTCAAGAGGCTACCGGTGTCCTGATAGTTAGGTCATACTGCACTACCCCTATTTCGGAAATTTGGGAAAACTGGTTGCGGGGTCTCGATGGTCGGATGATCTACAGTTGGCGCTGATAATCCCATGGGGTGACATTCGCCTTAGTGTCAAGTTATACACAAGGGTCTAGGGGCTAGTGTCCGCCGTCGAGGCCACTGTTAGGTACACTACCTTATGACTCACCACCCTGTTTCTTGCCATCGTCTGTCTTACTACTTATTTCTATTACCTAATTCCATTACCTATTACCGACTGAGTAGCGACGTCTATAGTAGCAATCGTCGTCGTCAGCCTTTTGCCACCTATCTAGTGTAATAGTGAGTCTCTAGAGACCCTTGCAATGGAACAGAGTTCTCCTCAGTGACTTGTCCGTCGGACAGCTAGTAGGGATGCGACCACCCCAGACGTGACGGATACCACCACACTTTGAGATTGCATTAGTTATGGGCAGCCCCTAGTTAAGGCAAGGGAACTGGCTGGTTTAAAAAATGCTTCGTTATCCTATTCTCATAGGACTCAGCACTTTAGGATTAGATTAAGGCCAAATACAGACGATCACTGTAATTTCAAGTTACCATATATTAAATGTAAAACTAAAGGAGTTGAGTTTATGGTGAGAAGTAACCTCAAACATGTCCAGGCTTACTGACACTTCGTTATAATTACTGAAGGTCTGGCATACTCTTGAATGTCTCAAAATATGGCATGATCACCACCAAAAAGTCTAGTAGTTTCAGGAGCTTTTTACCTCCTTGCCTCTTTAGAGATCCAAGAATTATCTGACGTGGGGCCATACTCAGCGACCAATTTTGACCTCTCTAAAAAAGTCTTTCCTTTTTCAGGCTTAAGCGCAGTCTGTTTAAAAGACTGCAACACCTATCGACGGCGACCTTTACCTAGCCATATACTGCAAGGTGTTGCTTCCTTAATAATGTTCACTATGTTTGCATTCCTTCCAGGCTTCCGGAAGTATAAGCCTTACTAGCATTTGAAAGATTGAATAAGCCCCTTCCATCGCCCATCTGAATGCGTGGATTTTGGGCAATTATGAACGCCGTGTACAGCAGTCGGTTTCAACAGCATAACAGCAAAGATACTAGCGCAGCAGAGACACCAGTATTCCCTCCGTCGTCTTTACCTTTACATCGACCGTCCGATTTTCTACATCATGAACCGTCGTATCATTCCCTACCGGCACTGGAAGACCCTCGCTCTCATGACTCTACCTTTGACCAGCCCAGTTAACGTTATGCTGGCAGTACCACTGTCACCTGTTAGCCCCTGCACCCTAACCTTCTCGACTCCTCCCAATCCCCTAAGCGTGATATTGCGCTTCGGCCGCTCCGTCTCAGACTCCTTTGTCCAGAGCTCCTCATACAGAACCACGACCTGAACGCCAACGCTCACGGCGTACAAGCAGCTAGTCGGCGGTCCAGACAGCCGCTTCGAGCGAGGCCTGGAGCGCGTAGTCCTTGTGCCCCGTGCCGATGGCGGAGCCGACCCCGCCGAGGACGAACGGGATGGGGTCGGTGGGGTTCTCGAGGTAGTTGATCGGCCGTTGGAAGGCGCCTGAGGTCTTGGATGCCGTCAGCGTGTAGTTGAGCAGCGTGTCTTGCAGCGGGTCGCCGTCAAAGGTCTAGTAGTAGTGCTGCGATATGGCTTTGATCTTGCCGGTCTCGTCCGACAGGCCCGCGTTGAATCCGTCCTCTACTTTCCAGTCGGTGTTCGAGGAGAGGCTCAAGACCCAGAAATTCGGGCCCGCAGGAAAGGATAGGTTCCCGCTCGGTACGTTGGCGTAGTGTGTCCACTGACGCACGAAATTGCTGATGTTATATTTTAGGGGGCGGTTTGCGTTCGGGTACAGATTCGGCTCGTTGCCGATTTCTAGCGCGTCGAAGCCGTCTGCCATGTAATCAAGACTTGCGTTTGCGAATTCGGTGGCGTTGGAGAGGTTCTTCCTGGCTAAAGGGACCATTAAGGACCATTTGACCTGTTCTAGTAGTGTAAAGCTTTCGAACCACGAGGCGCTGAGAGTCATATTCGAGTGATAACCTTCATCTTTGTCCTCGGGGAAGGTAACCGCTTGGTTTTGGGATGGGTCAAATATAGAATGGTCACTGTGATCACTGTGAGTTCTGTGTCATAGTTAGACTATAGATGGAGAGCATTTACATACATTAATGTGCCTCCAGCGCGAATAGGCGGCGGCGATCCTGTTCTATTTGCTATTGTAGAGAACGTATTTAGAGAGAAGCTATTTTGGTGCGGTTTGTTGCCTAGTACGGTCAGCAGTTAAGTATGTTAGAGTCTCGAATATATGTATACTAGTATAGTCCGGAAATGATGCGGTTTCAATCCCGAAGCCGAGAAAATGGTGGCCGATAACGCCAGAGGCATTATTGGGGACTTGTGGTGATGAATTGATGCGGAGGGAATGTGCGTTTGGCATGAATGCCGAACAAAGTGCTGAGAATACAGAGGGCCGGGCTTAGTCATTTCGAGATATCGGAAGATGTAGAAAGGAAAGTCGTATCCGTTTTCAAAGGTGATTATTTAAATGATTAAACGCCGAGCGCTTTCTGAATGCGTGAAGGCAAGCTGATATACGTGATCCTTAGATGTGGCTATGGTTGCTGTGGTTGCAATTGTAACAATGAATGCGCTTAAGGCTGCTGCCAGTAGAAGCATTATAGAACCCTCGCGTATGAGAGGAGGACAGCGAAGGCCATCTGGCAGGGATTAGTTTGCGCCTTACGGGGCTGAACCTGGCTTCCTAGAGAGGATCGTCACAACCTGGAAACTCTTAACGCTGAGTTGCTGACAAAATAAGCAACGCATCTCAGCAATGACGCAGAACGAAAATTACAACACAGGTCTGGAACTAATCTCCACAAATATTCAAGGAATACTACAGATCTGCAATGGATGGGTATAACACGACGGAATGCAGTAAAATAACCTTATTACATTTTATCAAATATGTTAATTATACACACGGCGTGGCCGAGGTGGATTTAGTCCAACACTAGGACAATAGCACGAAGGAATAGGTAGCTACTTGGTATTAAACCCATGGTTATGCTCCACTTACCCCCTCGCAGATCTGTAAAACAAATGCTTGACCTAGATCGACGTATAATGAAAAGATGATCTAATGGTTGGCGCCTTCGAAGCCTAAGTAATGCTAGTCAGCTTTAGTTGCAAACGTAAACCAAGAGGATATGATGCGGACGCTTTAGAGGCCTTCGTCAGAAAAAGTGAGAAGAAATAATTGCTGTTTCCGAAACCATCGCCCTCGTCCAGCCTCCAAACTGTCCTGTGAGGATGCTAGGAAGCGGTAAAGGCTCTTATGGCCCCAGCTTTACTCATCATTGAAGGGAAAAAGTTTATGAGAACGTGAGAGAATAGCATATGCTTACTTCTAGACATCCTCAAAGGTAAATGCGGCACCTCGGACCCAGCATCGACACATGCCAAGAAGCCCCCAAAAAAAAAGACGCGCATGCAAAAACATACGACAGCCAGGATTCGCTAATGGTCACCCACTTAACTACTGATTGGCCGGTTACCAGCTTAGATAGGGCGGAGCGGACGGGACGCCTCGTTCTCTGGTACCTATGATCGTATGTGAAATGTAGACCGGGTTGTACAAATTTTAAAGGGAAAGAAGATGGCGAAATCTTTGATCACCATCAGGAAAAGCTTGCAGGTGGTTCAACAAGAGAGTAGCAGCTTCGGGAAGGCCACCGTGATGACATATCGCACTAATGTCCACTGTAAAACCTAACAGATGACACGCAAGATAATTTGGAGCGGTCAAGTTCTTGTCCGTAGATGCGATCATTCGCGGCGATATGTCACCGGGGGGCGAGAATGGGCGAGAAATTCTGCCACAAAGCTTGGCCTCGGTGACATTCTGCTCTCCTATCATTGGACTCTCAACAGTTTTCACTACAACATAAATACTCTTCGGGCAACAAGTATGGCCGGTGTTATTACTGCACTCTTCAGCCGCCAGAATGGATACTTTGGAGCATTCCGTTGCTTCAGATCCAAATCCTAGTGCTGGGCTTGGAAGGGGTTGTCAAGATGTGTCGTTAGGCGCGTTGGATGTCGAAAAAGGCGCCGGCGCGCCAGAGAGAGCGGAATCTTTAGGTCAGACAAGAATTACGCCTGTTCTACGCTGTGTGTTAGCTAATAAGGTAAAAAATAGGTGGCGAAGCTTCAGACGACCTCCCACCCCTTAAGGCATTGTCTTTCCTAGACAGATTTCTCGTCGTATGGATCATTCTTGCTATGGCGATCGGCATAATATTGGGCAGTACTGTGCACTCAGCTGGTCGCAGGTTGCAGGAGGATACATTTGTTGGCGTCAGCTTCCCCATAGGTATGTCGCTCTCTGGAATCCCGTCAGGATACTGCTAAACCTGGTGAATTTAGCCATCGGCCTCCTCGTCATGATGTATCCTATCCTCTGCAAAGTCCGCTTCGAAACCCTCCACCTACTTCTCCGTGAACGCGCCCTCTGGGTCCAGGTAGCTATATCTTTTGTGCTCAACTGGATCATTGCACCCCTCCTCATGGTTGGCCTAGCGTGGGCCTTCCTGCCCGACAGACAAGACCTCCGAGAAGGCTTAATATTCGTCGGAATCGCACGCTGCATTGCCATGGTGCTTATCTGGACAGACTTGGCCAAGGGTGATGGAGACTACTGCGCCGTACTTGTTGCCTTCAACTCGATCCTCCAAATCGTCCTCTTCGCCCCCTTCGCGGTCTTCTACATTAAAGTTGTCAGCAACTCCTCAAACAAGCTAACCGTAAGCTACACCAAGGTCGCAAACAGTGTAGCTGTCTTCCTGGGTATACCACTTGGCGCGGCAATCGTAACGCGTCTCGCGCTACGATCTGTTCTTGGGGAATCCAAGTACCAGAATTATTTCATTAGGTATATAAGCCCTTGGTCCCTCATCGGCCTGATCTATACCATCATTGTGCTTTTCACATCGCAAGGCGCACATGTCGCTAGCCAAATTACTTCAGTTCTGCGCGTTTGCGCGCCTTTGATTGTCTATTTCTTCGTCATGTTTAGCGCTACCGTATTCCTGTGCTGGAAACTCGGCTTTGGGTATCGCGTTAGCTGCACGCAGAGTTTCACTGCTGCGAGCAATAACTTCGAGCTCGCCATTGCGGTGGTGGTCGCCGTGTATGGTGCAGGAAGTGGACAGGCGTTGGCTAGTACGGTAGGCCCGTTGATCGAGGTGCCAGTGCTTGTGGCGCTGGTATACGTTTTGCAATGGACGAAGAGGAGGTTGGGTTGGAAAGGCTAGACTGGATCGCGGCAATGAGAGGCCTATGTGCTATAGATTATTAAATGGAATGAGTGATGCCATTACCAAAAGATGTTGATAATTACTGGACATGACTAGGTGTTTCGGTCATCTGAAAAGTCAGAGTGTGAAATCTAGTGGCCTGTAAGCTGCTTTCATAAAACACTTGAAATATATGACTCCTTTCCCGGCAATCCTAATCGACGATTGACTAGGCGGACATTAGTGTTGTGTTTTATTTGCATTGAACCTTTGAGATGGGAGAACAATCTAGTTAAAGCAGCGACAGGTAAAAACCTTCGTATGCCGTCAATGTGATCAGAGAGCCTGCAGTTACAGTAATACGCCCATTATACATTGCGTGTAATGCTCCTCATTGCAATCTTAAGAGTATTATAATAAAGACTAAGGTACAAGTTGAATAGGTCTGCGATCAGAAAAACCGGGCGACTAGATAAACTTTACCACTAAAAGAAATAAATTTATAACTGCAGCTGTTACGGATCTTATAACCAGAATGTCAGAACGAGTTCTTGGAAGCCGGTCGGCTAGTGATTATCTCAGGTGCCTCAGCCGCTTCTCCAAGAAATTTGCGGCGTTGCATGGCCCCACTCTCTTGCCACAGCCCCACTCTGCCAACTCGTGCGAACTCCTGAGCCAATCAGCGGCGCGCACTAACTCCTACGAACTCCTAAGCCAATAGAACATCGCGCTACTCCCTACCCCCCCTGCAACCCCTAAATTCCTCTATAAAGCGTCTAAGAGATCCTTAATGGGTGTTAACTTTAAGCAACTATAATAGGGTTAATCTAGTAGCTACGGTTATAGTTTATAATATAATTAAATTATAATATCCTCTATTAGTATATTCTAGTGAATTTAACTAGCTAACTAACATATTAGGGGTTAAAGTATAGCCTTAAAGTTTAAAGACGCGTTTTTAAACCCGGTTTTACTTAACTAGCCTTATTAATATAGCAACCGTACTCTATTATTATAACTCTATTTACTATTAAACTTTATAAGGCGCCTTTTATACCCTATTAGAAATAGCTCGCCTAATTACACTACACCTATATAATATTTATGGCGCGTTATTAGCTAGGTACGCTCTCTTAGAAACTTCTATAAACTCCTATAAACTTCTAAGCTAATTAGATAAGCTCCTATAAACTTCTATAAACTCTTAGGCTAATTAGATAGCGAGATTTAGAAGGAAAAAAAAGATAGGTAGTAGGAATATAGATTGCCGGAGTTAATGGTATAGAGCTTAGGGTAGGGTAGTAGAGCTACCTATAGCACAGATATTAGCTAATCGTGGTTCTATCCTAAAGACTCTTTAGTTAATTTAGAGACTAAGCGTAAAAGAATTACTATTAGTTATTTAGTAGGTAGGGTATATAGAGAATATACCGTTCTAGTATAAGGTTATTAACCTCTACCTTTAGTAAATTATACTTTAGACCTGCCTATAGCTTAATAACTTTAAGCTACGCGATAAGTAGGTGCGCACTCTACGTCGGCTTATATTTAGGAAAGGTAATACTTTTCTTATTACCTATACGGGCTTTAATAAAAGCCCAATCTTTTATATATATTCTATCCTTACGGGGAAGGTTACTATTTAAATAATCCTGTTAAATAAACTAGGTAATAAGCAGTTAGATAATATTAAAAAGATAGATAGCTCTTATCCGGTTCTTATTAACGCTAAAATAAGAAGTTAGGAGAAGTCTCTAATTATAAAGATCTAGGAGGGGGCGTATACGTATATACTTCTTAAACCTAAGTAGGCGTTAATAAAGTTATTCTAGGATGCCTTAAAGGAGCTAGAGTTATAGTCTTAGATTAGGCTAGTTATAATTAATAAATATTATCTTATAAAGGAATGGGAAGGCTTTTAACTAGCCTATTTAATACTAGGTAAGCTGCGGATAATCCTTTACCTAAGTATAGTCTAGTTTACCTGTTCTATAACTCTTAATAAGAAGGTAGAGAAACTGGTCCTATTATATATTAGGTTCTAAGTAGTTAGCTATTATCTATACTAGGCTAAGGTTATAAGAACATCTATTAATTGTCTAAATGTATCTATATATATATAACCAACTCCTAAAGAAAAGGTAGACTTATAGGAAAACCTATACTTTCTATTAGATAACTATATAAACGGTAATAGAGTACCTATACCTAAATAGATACTAAAGATAATAGTCTTTATTAATAGTCAGATATCTATTTAGTAGGTAGTAGAGTATCTTTAGAATATACTACTCTAAAAGTCTAAGGCGTATATAAAAGGGACTAATAACGATAATAAGGCCTTTTATATTAGTAGCGTAATTTAAAAGTTTACCACTACTATATAAGAGTATAATTATAACTAGCGGTATATAGAGTTTAAGAAGCCCTTCTCTATTATCTAAATTATAATAGCTATAACCTTACTTAGTATAGGCGTAAATGTTATAAATATTAAGCGTGTAATTATTTAGAGGGTTTTAATTATAAATAGCCTGGGTAATATATGGTAGTAAATTAGTTAAGGTAGATAAGGGAAGAATCGCACTAATATAGGTTATATCTTCCTACCGTACTAGGCATTTAATATAAAGGGGGTAGATAAGCTAGGACGGAAACTACTACCACTATTATATGCAGAGCCGCCAACCTAGGCGCCTTGGAGAGAACGTAATAGCTTATTTACTAGATATAGACAGAGTAAACTTATCTAGAGTACTATACCTAGCGACATTAGTAATACAAAGAGTATTACCTTAGAGAAATCGGCTGTAACTCACAATTTTGTACCTATAGCTAATAGTAACCTTCTATTCTAGATAAGGGCTAAGATAGCTAGTTATAAGAAGCTATTAGCTAAATAGAAGGATATAGTAAATAGTAAATGTTATTAAAAGGCCTTCTTTACCTTCCTAGGAGAGGATAGGTTACTACTAGCAGTCTTAGACTATATTATTCGCGCGCTAGCTAATTAGTGCTGTAATTAATACAACTCTTTACTATTTCATAAGTTTATATTAGCCCCTAAAGTACTAGCACTACTTTATCGGCTAAGGGCTAGCACCCAGCCTAATATTATATTAGGATTTATTAATAATTAGGTTATTAAGCAGGTAGAGTTAATATACGCTAGCAAATATTAACGCTTCCCTATGCTATCGTCTATATTTATAGAAGAGAAGTATTACTAGCAGCTTACGTATTTATATAATAGGAAAACGCCTAATACCTTCTAGGAGACACTTATAATAGATTCCCTAAAAAGTATAGCTCCTCTACTTATCTTATAGCAATATCGCGATACCTATAGCAATTAGTTAATTAAGCAACTAAAGAGTATAGTTAAGATAGTTAGGAGTACCTATAAGAATAATCTGGCGTAAAGACGGGTAAAAGATGCTTAGGGTGGGGCCTTAGTGGTGCGCGAGTTACTAGAGTAGCCGTTTACACCGGCGGAGTATACTGCGTATGTTTAGTAACGGGACGATAGCCTTGCTATCTAGGTTACTATATAGAAGGCAGTATAGAGCGTAGTAAACTTACCAGCTTCGCCACTTAAAAGTTAGGTTACTAGTAGGATTAGCGCGCTAGGCTCTTTATCTAGTACTTTAATTCTAGCTATACCGGAGGGTATTAAACGCGCGGCGTAGGTACTTAAGGATGTTTAAAAACTAATCTCTACGCCTATAACGCATAGTACGTCTACTATAGGCTCTTAGGATGTTGCTGCTCCTAACGCTTAAAATACTATAGTTCTTAACTTTTAAAATACGGCCAGTCTTAATTCTTAAGTCGTCGCTATTTTTAATTCTTAGCCTACCGTTCTAGCTGCATCTTAATTATAAGTAGTCTTAACGCCTAGCCGGAAAAGACAAGCTAGTAACTAAAGGGACTTACCTACTAAACATTAGACAGTTATATAAGAGAGGGATGTAAATATAGATATAGTACTTATATTTACTCCAAAAACTAAATCTAGGCGTGTTAGGAAAGCAACACTAAAAGGTAAAGAGAATTTCCTTATAGAATTATAGATAGAGATAGCTTAGGGTTTTATATAATAGCGCGTTCTAATTAGTTTAGGAGTTAGCAGGAGTTAGTAAGAGTTAGTAGGAGTTAGTAGAAGTTAGTGTTACAGTACGTGCCAACTGTTAAGGTACGAGGTACGAGGTGACTGTATAATTGACAAACGATGTCGTGTGAGGATCTATATAGGAGGTGAGGTGGTATATATACACGTCGCTTAGGGGTTAGGTCCGTGCTTATATATACACGTAGCTATAATAACACGTCAGGTCAGTGCTGTAATAGTATATCCCTCCCTAATAAGGCGAGCTCCTATAAGCTAAGTGACGGCAGTAAAAATATAGAGGTAAAAAAAAATAGACTATATATCCTTATCCTTTCAGTCCTTAAAGGTTCTCGTCCTTGCAGTCCTTAAAGGTCCTCGTCCTTATAGTCCTTAAACCCTCCTACCTATATCCCTACTACATCGCTCTCCGCTAGTACTTGTTTTGAGCACTAAATAAAGCCGAAGGTAAAGGGGTAAAACGGGGGAGACGGAAAAAAAATGTAACTGTGGGGCGTATTGCGGATATTGACTCTTAAAAGGCTCAAAGTTACGGAAATTGAGGTTAAGGCGTAGACTTAAAAGGCTCGGGGGTTACGGAGATTAAGGTTATTACGTAGACTCGAAAGGCTCAGAGGTTACGGAGATTAAGGTTGAAGTACAGGCTTAAAAGGCTCGGGGTGTGGAGATTAAGGTTAAAACGTAGATTCTTATCGCGGTAAACTTAAAGTACTATCTATATAAATTTAAAGACGGAGATAAAGGCGGAGACGAGATCGTAACCCATAGTCTTATACTATAATTAAGACATAAGGAACATAGCCCATAGGGTATCTCCCTATAGCCGGCTTGGAAACTTAGACGTAAAGTAGTAGCATAGCTAGATACGGAGACTTAGAGACTAAGAAGAGGAACCATAACCTGTAGGGTGTCTCCCTGCTGCCGGCCTAGGAAACTCAGAGATTGAAAAGAGAAACTATAGCCCGTAGGGTGTCTCCCTGCTACCAGCTTAGAAACTCAAAGAGGAGACTAGTTTGAATGGATTTAACGTATAGAGATTGTTATAGAACGAGGGTAAGAATCCCGCCTGGGGTAGGGTCGTAGCTTTGGCTTTGGAACGGTGGAAATAAAGCCCTACTAGGGGCGTATAAGATGACACGACATACTGTTATAGTACGTGCCGACTGTCAAGGTACGAGGTATAAGGTGACTGTATAATTGACAAACGATGTCGTGTAAGGATCTATGTAGGAGGTGAGGTGGTATATATACACGTCGCTTAGGGGTCAGGTCCGTGCTTATGCATACGCGTAGCCATAACAACGCGTTAGGTCAGTGCCGTGACAGTTAGTAGGAGTTTGCGATTTTATATAGAATCTTACCTATTAACCTATAACCTCTACTTAAAATATTATAACGTGTTTTAATTAGCCTAAGAATTTATAGGAGTCTTTTAATTAGTTTAGGAGTTTATAGAAGTCTTTAGAAGTTTTACGCTAGTAACTTAATAATATAAGGTAAATAAGTATTAAATTACGGTAAATATTTATAAAGGTAAAGTAAATAAGTTAGTACTTATAGTTATCTATGCCCCCTATTTCTCTCTATAATACTAATACTAATAATAACCCCCCCTATAGCCTAGGTGCTTTCGCACCTAGTAAACTTTCTAATTAGTAAGAAAGCTATTCTTACTGCTACCTCTACGCTCTATTCTAGAGCCCTATATTTAGGTTACGTCCAGCATCCTTTATAAGTATTTTCCTTATTAAGTGGTTAATTAAAGCTTTAGCAAATTAAACCTAAGCTTTTAACTACTTCCCTACTTAGAGAGGCTGTTTGCTAACCAATTTTATAGCCCTCCTCGCCCTTACCGCGCTCGCGCTCCCCCTATCCCTATCCCCGTCCCTATCCCCTATCCCTCTCCTATACTGCCTCTTAGTAGTAATAACAACAATAATAATAATAATAACGGTGTTGGCTAGTGGCCTAATCCACTATATGTTTTGTAATACCTTATATCTTAAACGTTAGCTAATATAGCATATAGATTACTATTACTATTACCTCTACCTCCTCCTCTACCACTACTAATACTACTACCACCACCACCACCACTACTGCCGCTCGCGGCCCTGTTGCTGCCCCTTGCTTAGGCTGGCTTCGCGACTACCTAGTAAGTAGACTAATAGCGGCTCCTGTGGAACTGGGCCCTCTATAGGAAGGCCACTATTAACTATATGCCTATGGTCGCGGGTAAATAGTAATCGGACCTTCTGGCGTTGGTAGGCGCTAAGAATACCTTTTATATTAGGAGGATTATAGAGACGAAGCTAGGTAAGCAGCTTATAGGAGAGAATTAGTGCTTGGCTTACTAAGTAAGGGATAAGGAGTACTAGGCCTACTCTAAAAAGGGTTCTTAGTAGGTAAGTAGGCCTAGTAACGCCTATGCTCGCTATTATATAGCGGCCCGCTTTGGCAGGTGCAGTCTATTAAAGCAGCGCAAGTCCTAGAGAGGCTTATAGTCGCCGCTTCTTCCCCTTTAGTCTCTTCTTCTAAAGGGGCTGCCGCCGCCGCCTCCTCTAGGAGCTAGGGGTTTAGGTATAATAGTATAAGAAGGTATAATATGGAATTAACGGCTATAGCGGAGACTAGTATCTCTTTATAGGTAAGCTTTAACCTTATTCTAGTTGGTTTAGATCCTATATAGGTAAAGAAGCTAGTATCCTAGGCGGGCCTAACTGTAAGTTATTCTTTATAGGCAACTGCAAGGCGTTATAAAAGCCCTTATTCTACTTCCTATCTAGGTTTAAATTAGAGGGGTATTTAGTATAAATAGATAAAGAGAGTAAGTATAGCGGGCCTCTGCTCTAGTATAAATAGGTAAAGAGAGTAAGTATAGCGGGCCTCTGCTCTAGTAGCTCTAGTATAAATAGATAAAGAGAGTAAGTATAGCGGGCCTTTGCTTTAGTATAGGTAGATAGAGAGAGTAAGTATAGCGGGCCTCTGCTCTAGAGTAGTAGTATTAAAATAGAGGTTGTTTTTATTCTACCGCTTAAATATGCTATAACTATTCCTACTCCCTTAAAGTATATAAGCTTATAGCCTAGCACGCGTTCTAATTAGTCTAGGAGTTTATAGTAGTTTACTAGGAGACCTTTAGAAACAATAATAATAGTAGGGAACTTAGCGCGTGTTCTAATTAGCCTAGGAGTTTATAGTAGTTTACTAGGAGACCTTAGAGAATAATAATAATAGTAGGGAACTTAGCGCGCATTCTAATTAGCCTAGAAGTTTATAGCAGTTTGCTAGGAGACCTTGGGGAACGATAATAATAGTAGGGAACTTAGCGCGTATTTTAATTGGCCTAGGAGTTTATAGTAGTTTACTAGGAGACCTTAGGGAATAATAACAACAGTAGGGAACTTAGCGCGCGTTCTAATTGGCTTAGGAGTTTATAGTAGTTTGCTAGAAGACCTTAGGGAATAACGGTAGTAANGGGCTTAGCGCGCGCTCTAATTGGCCTAGGAGTTTATAGTAGTTTAGGTAATATCTAGGCAAGGAGCTTAAGAGACGTCTAGCTTCTAGCCTATATTTTAGTTAGAGGTAAAATCTACCTTATCTAACCTATTGCTAATAATATTAGTAAACTCTTATATATGTGACGGCGCTGGAGCGCGTCACCTAGTCAGGGGTTCGCGTAAGACTTGGCATGTGTATATAGACGTCGCCTCACCACCTTCTCTTGCTCCTTAGCTTAATATCTTCGTAATACAGCATTCGTTCGCTTGATCTTGCAAGCATTCGTTCAAGTCTCTGTCGAGACATTTGTTCGATGGTTTGAGCCGTCACAATATATCTATAAAGCCAGTTAGGTTATTGGTATCTAGAAGAGGATAGGAAGCAGTGGCTAAATATAGGTCCTATATATGGAGCTAGTTAAACTACTTAATCCTCTCCACTAAAATATCTATACTAGTACAGAGAATATTATAAAAGTTAAATAGCTATAAGCCTGCCAGCTGCCTGGGGCCTCGCGGTATAGCTAGATTACTTAAATAGATTATATAAGTAAGTAGGAACATGTTAAGTTCCGTAGAAGCCTATATATAAGCACTTAATATCTCCTTGCTAAATATATACTCTATTTTACCACACACCGTCCTAACCGTTGCGTTTAATAGATATACTTAGTTAAATATAATATTAGTATCGTGGGTGGAGTTCTTATAATACTTTATCTTAATTTTATAGCTACCGCTTAGGTACTCTAGTCTAAGATTAATGGCCTTATACGTGTTAGGAGACCTAAGCCAGTTTATAACCCCCGAAGCTAGTATTATATACTAAAGTTTAGGCGAATTTACCGAAGTAAGATTCCACTAATAGAACAGTATCTCGCGGCTATAATTATGCTGTAACGCGCTAAAGAAGTAGACGATAAGGGGGTTAATAAGCCGTTGTAGTATACCCATATCGGTATATTTAACAGCATGCCGAATAGTAAGAAGTAGCTCGGCTTTTTAAAGCAGGCGATATATTATCCAAAACTTAATATTACCGTACGCGCGCCTACTTAAGTCCACGCCGCTCTATGCTTTAATAGTAAAAGCAGTAAACTAAATATCCTTAACTATTTCTAGGAACTGCTTTAGTGTGAGGCAACTAATTACCTAAGTAATATTCTCTATGCATTCTAACAATAACGGATTAGATAGGTTAAATAGTTTAGGTATTAGAGTAAGGAGACCTTGGCGCTATATAGCCGTATAAAAGAGGGCTGTTATACGCGCTATAAAGCCCTACTTAATAATTAGTACCACTTAATAGTACTTAGCGTTCTCCTGTATAAATAGTGCACGATTCTATAGAGTAACATTAAATCTTAAATAATAGTATACCTTCTCTTAATAGTCCTTAGGCGCTAAATACGTGCGCATAATAGTGTTATATAGGTTTATCTTAATATAGAACTATAAAGGTATACTAAGGAGCCAGTCCTGACGGTTAAAAGGACAACCCGCGTAGGCCTGTTCCTATTTTACTAACCTAATATAATGTACAGTAAGCTAGTTACTATAGGTAAGCCAGAGCCAATTAGTAAAGTCGTTATATATAGAGCTATAGGGGTTATCCGGAGCCTAAAGTCTAAGCTAGTTAAGAAAGATATTCTTATAGATGCCGTATATACCCTAGATAGTACCCTTATCTTCTATTATAGCACTAAACTGCTAAAACTTAGTCTTTTTGGTGTTAATATAGTGTATACTTAGTATTTAAGGGAAAAGATTACTTTTAGTAAAGACGCACTCCACCCTATATAGATAAACCCCCTTTATTACGTTGGTGATAAGGTAATAGCTAATCTTTACTATTAACTCGTCTTTAATAAAGCTAGGTAATTAGAAGATATTATTAAGTTATAGCGGTTTTATTAGATTATATATTAATTAGCATAGCCTAGATAAAGGTAATTCTAGACAGAATATAATAGTAGTAGTTATTAGCAAACGCATAACAGATATATAACTAAGCAATTCATCGCGTTTTATGTCCTTAAAGTTTACATTATTGTATACAACCACTATTTGTGGGTTGTACGCTAGGGTCTTAAAATACCTCTATAAATGTTAGCCCCTAAAGAAGTCTATAGGAGCCCTTTTAATTAACTTAGGAGTTTGTAGAAGTTTATAGAAGCTCTTCTAATTAGCCTAGGAGTTTATAGAAGTTTGCAGGAGATAGATATAAGATAATTAATATACCTCTGCCTCCTTAGTAATACTATTTATAATGTGATTTGCTAAATGGTAGCTATAATATAGCCTAAAGCCAGATAGCGTTTTAAATACCCTCCTTTTTACCCTAGAGCCTATAAGATAGATATCTATAAGTGAAGTAAAGAAATTTAACTGCTTCTTAGCTCTAGAAGAACAGATTATACTAGTAATAGTATACGCCCGCCTAACTAAAGTGTCCTAACTCTCCGCCTTCTAACCTCCTGCTTTTTAACCTCTCGCTTTTTAACCTCCCGCCTTTTAACCTCCCGCCTTTTAACCTCCTATCTTCTAACCTCCTACCTAATAACTTACTCTATAGGCGCGCTAGTTATTAAGAAGCTGTAGTAAAGTTATATATTATATTAGGGCAATATCTTATATAGTGCGGAAGGCGACTTTAAAGTTTAGGTCCTCTATATTTAATATCCTATTAAATATATTAAAGTATAGCTCCTAGATAAGACGGTCTAGCTCTATAGTAAAAGACCCTACTAGTATAACTGCCCCTTAAATATAGCTAAGTTGCGGATTTTTTATAACTGCATCTAATAATGCTTATTATTGTCTTTTAACGCGACCGTACCAACGGTGCCTAATTATAACCCCCCTATTATCTACATCGTCTACTTTAACCTAGGCAGATAGAAATAATATAAAGGTCTAACCCTCTCGTTTTAGGGTATTAACCATAGCTTATAACTTCTTCGCGTGCCTTTACTATCTTATGCTTTGGTTTAATAAGGGAGGTTTAGGCTCGCTAGTATTAGGTCGGTTGTTATTATCTATTTAGTTATCGCTATTAGAGGAATCCTTAGATATATTGATAAAGTATTTTAGCGGGCTAGAAAGACTAGACTGGCTAAAGTGGCGGGGTGCAGCTGATTAAGGTCACGGAAAAGTTGAACAAGGTCACCGATGGGGTCGGCGAAAGTTGAACGGGGTCACCGATGGAACCACCGGCAAAAGGTCGGCGGGGTCACACTTTTACCCATACAGAACGCGCATCGGTAGCCACATTTAACTTAAGCAACCACACAAACCAAATACCTAGGGTATATGCTACGCATACGCACACAGACACGCAGACATATAGACACACGGATATACAAATATACACATACACACACACGTATATAGACGCGCATTTATATATGCCTCACTATATTAATAACAACTAAAAACAATACTAAAGCAAACGAGAGTATAGCAGCGTAGCTAAACGGCTTACTAGTAAATTTACACCACCATATGCCACGTATATGCTAAGTATACGCAGGTACTCCAGAGCGTACCTAACATCAAACACAAAGACGATAGTTCTTAAAATAATATAATTAATAGAGAGAGAATTAAAGATAAAGAAGCTAAGGAGGGCGAGGGTCAAGATAGTATATAATAGCGGCTTCTATTTTATATAGGTCTCTCTAAGGTAAGACTATATACGACACTATATATAGGCTATACATATGCTTAAAATAGCCAAAGCACACTCTAAGACTATAAAGCACTTATTAGCTCCAATAGTAAGCATTAAGTTATTATCTAAGAGGCAATAGACCATATTATAATGCCAGAATATCCAGCGACTAAAAAAAAAGGAATTGCACACTTTATTTATAAAGCAACACCTTTACTATCTATAGATGCAGATAAAGAGACAATACGCGATGTTATTAAGGAGTATATATTAAAGGTAAGCTATACACATGCTAGGTATATACTATATTTATATCTCTAGTAGATTTAATTCTCATTCCATTAAACTAGTAACGCTAAAATTATACAACTAAAACTCCTTAGAGAAACTAATAATCAGGAGAGTAGAAAAGCATTCTACTAAGCATTTAAATACAGCAGCATTAGACACTGCGAGTACGCCCATAAGGATATACTCCGCATATACTCGGCATATAATCAGGTTAAGCTTAAATTAATTAACAACCTCCAAAAGCGTAGTAGTCGTCTATACTAGGTAGTAGAGATTAATAAAAAGCTTAAGCAAAGCACAGAGAAGTAAGCGTCGTCTATATATATTAGGCATATGCTTATAATATATAGCTACTACCATAGTATTCTACAATTATGGCGGTAGTATATCTACCCTAGTACATAAGAACGTGTATATAGTGAAAGCAGACTAATAATATTTTTTTGGCATAAAGTACGTATATAGCCAGCGTATGCATAATATATGCTTATTATATACAGGTAGAGTTTATTAGTTGTTCTAGCAGTAGTAATACTAAAGTATAGCATACTGCCTGGCCTTTATCACCGACGACTGCCTAGGTAGATATTTAATACCTTTATCTACTTATTAAACATAGAGTTTAGGAAATTAAACAAGAATATACCTATATTAAATATGCAACATTAAAGCGAAAATATTGCGGCACGTAATATATATATTTTGCATATACTATGCATATGCTAAGCATATATAGGATTCAACCACCCATAAGGCCAAGGTAGGGTAATAGGCCGCGCATACGGTGCATAGTTAGATTATTATATTCCTGTTAATATAGCATAATATCCTTACATTTACCTTATTATACGGAATTCTTATATACATCATCCACCGTACCCAATAAAGCTACTAATTAACCTTGCTAATGACGTAGTTAAGGCAATAAGGCAGGTGGAAGTCCTAAGCCTTACTACACGTATGCCCTATATATGCATAGTATATACAAATAAAACTACTTACTATTATATAGGTCAATTTATCCTATTACCGCAGTACTATATTTTATATAGAAAGTATAGGGCGCAGACACTACGTACAGTATATAGTAGTCTTAATATTAAGAATCAAATTACTACTCTAATTAGAAAGGAGAGGATAGTATAATTTCTAGAGGGGACGGTATATACAGGTAAGTATAGGTTAGACACATACTAAGCATATACAAAAACTAAGCAGAGTAGGTATACTACGCGAGTTCTCTATTAATTAATATAAAGAGAACACCAAGCAATAGATTCAGGCAATTTATAACTTTAACAATAAGCATTTCCTTATTATATACTATACGTACACATAAGCCAAGGCATTCCAACGCGTAATATGTATAGAAATGGACCTATTATTTAAGATGGTTTAAGGCAAAACAAATCTATTCTTAATTATAGAATAGGATAAGAATTCCAAACGTATATATGCCCTATGCTATATATATGCCATATATACGCTAATACCGATAATAGGAATTAAGGTATAGGTATACGCCTTTCTTAACCTAAAAACACGTGCTACGTATACAAAAACATTTAAGCTAGTATTTAAGGTTTTAGGTAATGCTACTTAATTATCTATACAATTTGCACATATTTACGGAACCGGACTTCGCACAGCTACCATTAATATGTGTAAGAAACAAGCTAGCGGTAAATATACGTTCGGTATACGCTTTATATACGCCTAGCATATACTTATAATATATAGGCTTTAAGGACTACCTATATACACTTAACCCATCCCATAAATAGGATAAACACCTTCAATATATACTTATATTCTGCCTAGTACACATTAAACGGAACTTTACTAAGCGCTTTCCAACTTATAAAGTAAGATATATTATAAAGCAGATATAGGAAGCGAAAACAAAGCAGAAACTAATCGCGCGTATATAAAGCATATGCACACTACATCCGGAGCTTACGTCTTAGATAAACAATAAGAAGAAAACATAGATACTAGCCAGGCTTATAAAGGAAAAGTTAAAGGTCCCTTATAAGTAGTAAGCATATACACAGAAGCATACTGGAATTAGTAAAAGTAGTCACTTTTAAGATAATAACTTTACCGGTTGAAAGTTATGCGTACTTACCGCAGTGCTATAGTAAATATATACGCTCTACATATACACCACATATTCTAATATTTTAGTAAAGGCTTAAACTCTATATATAAGAAATATTCAATATATAAGAGCTATATAAAGAGGCGGGAATAGATAATATATAGAAAAATCATTACAACTTAAAGCGGATAGTAGTATAGCTATGGAAACAATATATATATATATGATGCAAATATAAAGTATATACTAAGCTTAGGCAGCGCAGAAACAGCGGAAAGCAGCTAAGCGGCAAGCTAGAAATCCTAGGCTAAATCTTCCCTAGAATCCTCAGAACCCATTTAACACCCCTAAACCTACTATATTTAGTAGACAGAATATATTACAGATAAGTACAGTAAATAATAATATTACATTAGTATCGGATACGTCACGCATATCCACCGCATATACAGCGCATATACTACTACTATCTTAAAGTTAAACCCCCCGGACTATAGGTAAGAGGTATAGGTCTTACCTATCTACAGAGGAGCTAAAAAAGGAGGCATATACGCTATATATAGAAAATATAAAGCGACAAATTAACAAATTAAAACAGGCTAAAGACGTATATAATAAAGCAAAGGAACTAGCAGAGCTTAAGAAGTGGGCGTAAAAGCATAGTATTAGCATATAGGTATATATGCAAGGTATATATATAGCAAATATCACGTAGAGTTCTATTACCATAAATAAAGAATTAATTAATATAGGCCTATTAGCCGGTGCCCTATATTAGGTATATGCCTAGCCTATCCACTAAATAAACTCTACCAAAACTCCAACTATATGTACTGCGCACTACGTATACAGTATATAGGCCTAGCGTATGCCAGGACTTAAAGATTAATACTAGCTTCCTATATAGTGCGGGAGAGGCAGGACGACTAGTGGGTTCCGCCTATAGCTTATATAAAGCATAAGCATAATATACGCAATAGAAGGAACTAGACTTACTAGAGCTCTCACTACCACCACAATAACAGCCGGCTAGTTTTCTGCCCCCTACTACTAAATATTAGTAGTGTATATATAGGGTATATATAAGGAAAACTTACCCCTTTAGCGGCGGGTAGACGGCGAGAGAGACTTCTCGCGGTCGCCTGGGGGAGTCGGGCTACGCTGCGCACATAGTTAGCATATGCCAAATATATACAGGTAAAATACTAACCTTGCGCTTCGAGCCAGTTAAAGGAGTGGACGGGCCAATACACTGTTTCTCTTATATTAGTATACGCTTAGTATAAGCATATATTAATCTATAGTTAGTAGAAAACATTAGGGGTTTGTATATACGTAGTATATACGCGTATAAGCTAGCAATATAACTAAGTAGTGGTATTAGTAACGTATATGCAGGGCCTATATAAAGTCGGACTTTGCCAGTATCCTAAATATAGAGACGAGTATTTGTTTCCGAATCGGGCAGTAGTCCCAGTAGTAGCCGTAATTGTCCCTTATATACGCTACCCTTAGGCCTATAAGTACCATTAGGTCTAAAATCAAACTTAGGGGGAATAAGTATATAGATATATAAATAGATAGACATATTAGGGTATAGTGCGCATATACAGAAGCGACACTAGTGCTCTTACCTTGCAATAGAATTGCCTACTAAATTAGGCGGCAAACCCCTAGTCTTAGGCACTATATCCAATTAGTTTAGGCTAGGTATATACTAGGTATAGAGTAAGTATACGCGATTAAAGTGCAGGCATCTATATACTCCGCAATCCTCAACCCCAAAGGGCCACGGCTATATTCAGTATTAGTACTATATATATATTGCATATATATAACCTACCTAGGCTTATATAGGTACCTAGTATCCCGCTAGCCGCCAGACAAAACGAAACACTTTAGGGCGCTATATTGCATTAGCGTTGTATATACGTAGCATATACTAGGCACATACTTCTCTCCCGCAATCAGCTCCGCGGCCAACGTATTAGTAGTAGAAGGGTTTATTACTATATATAGTAAGCATATACCTTAGCTACTATTATACGGTAATACATACAGGCACCGCTGTGCTCGTTACAAACATAGCGGCGGTACTACAACTATATTAGTAGATAAAGCAGATACTATACGTATACGGAATATACGCTTAGCTAGGCAGTAAAGACCCAGCCGTATATCTACGTGCCATTTACTACAATATCACAGCTATGTTTTTTGTCAGCATATGCTATATAGAAGATATAGATATACAACCTACACCATAAAGTTAATAGCAGACAACACGGACGCGGGATTAGGTAGGTCTAGTTTACGCTTAATATATACACACTCTTTACATTAAGCTCTTCTAGCACCTACTCGCGTTGTCCTATACCGTCACAGCTAGGGCTGTATAAGGTTAGCATATACTATAGATATGCGGCGCTTAGTTTACTTACGCCTTCCACCAGCTACTAATGCTACGGCGCGTACTTTATCTACTATAAGCATATGCCTTACATATGCGTTCTCTATAACTAACCTAGTGTCACCTAGTCGGGGTTAAGGTTAGGGATCGGGCCTATATACTTCTATTAGTATATGCTTCTTATAGGCATATATAAAGCATATACTTACCATAGTAGTAGCCGAAGGTACTAGGGTTATTAGCGCCAGCTACCTGCGGATTATCGAAATCAACAATTAAAAGGCTTATAGTAAGCGTAAGCAGGGCGTATACAAGAATAAAGTTCAGTAGTCAAATTTAACTAGCACTATATCAGCATATGCAACGCTTATATATAGGTTATACAGAACATACCCGTGGCGTGTGGTGTCGTGGAGAAGTTATAGTATAACCGCTGTTGTTATAAATATACGACGCGTATGCACAGGCCATATTTTAATAACTTAGCTCGCGTATTTTATACTGCAGCTAGGGGATACATATGCCCTGCATATACATATAAAGTGTTTTATTATATTCGTTATTTATTAAATACTTTAAATACTTCAAATTCTATATATTAATTTTTTTGGGTATATGCGCTGCATATGCACAAACTCGGCGGGGTCGGAAGCTGAGCAGGGTCAGAAGTTAAGCAAGGTCACAAAGTCAAACTTAAAGTTCTGACCCCGTTGAACTTTATAACCTCGCCGAGCTTTTCCGTGACCTTGCCGAGCTGCGACCCCCTAAAGTGGCTAGATAGAGGACTTTAAGTATTCTGCTTAGATAGACGCCTATTAGGGGCATAGTCGGGCTCTATTATAGATGCAATATATAGAGTAAGAGATAAGCTTTTAAATAGAGGTATTGGCGAGCTAAGTAGCGCTGTATTAGGGGGCAATATATAATATTAAAGGCAATTAAACTGTTATCTACTAGTGAGGCTATATAGCCCTTATAAAAGGCGCCTATAATCCTATTCGTACTAACTTAATAGCACGAGTGAGTCGTATCCACGGGCACGAAATACATGTAGTATTGTATGCTTGTTTAGATGGTGACTNTCAATTATATAAAGCAGACTACGTGGTCTATATACTGATGCACCTCCCCCCTAATTAGTTAGTGCTTTATAAGTGCACTAGACGCGTAAGCGAGTGGTTGGTGCACTAAACGCGTAAACGCGTACCTGGTGTACCGAACGCGTAAGCACGCGTTTAGTACAATAGGTGCTATAATTATACACTAGCAGTACTTAAAAAATAAAACCACCTATATACAGCCTCCGTAATTGCTTTAATAAAACCATAAAACACAAAGGAAAATATATAGGAAATCTCCCCTAAGGTGCCGTCTAGGCTGCCTTCTAAACGGTACCTTAAGCTAGCCGTAAGTCCTGCTTACAGTCCGTAAAATAAACCATACGGCCTTTTAACGGGCAGTAGACGAGCCATAAGTTAGATTTTAAGGGCCGCTAAGGCGCTAGTGCTAAGCGAGCCAATGGCGATTTTTTATGCCCGGTATAGAAAATCGTAATTAGTTAATTTAACTACTATAGCAGAATATGGCAGAATTTGGCAGGTTATATAAGTTTACTAAGTTCCATTACAGCTTTCTACCGTTTTTCTACCTAATAGCTTACGGTCCGTAGAATAGGCCATATAATAAGCCGTACGGCCTTTTAACGGGCCGTAGGCGTACCGTAGGTACTCCGTTAGTCCCATTCTACCTATTTTATAACTTTTAGGTTAAGCTTATTTGTGTTAATTAGGGTTTTAAAGGCTTAATACGGCTTTGCCTTAGTTATAGCGTCTACTAGGTTATCTCCGCTGCTAATCTATTTAACCTTTATAATCTTATGTTGTTTATAGGCCTAATATAAGCACATTAGGTTGACTATAAGCCTCTTCTCTTATGTCGTACCTAGTTTAACTAGGCAGTTGTAAAGGGACTTTAAATTAGTGTATAAAACTAGGGGTAACTACTCTAGTTATAGAATCTTCTAGACCGTTAATTTGATTGCGGCTGCTATATTAAATCTATAAGCTAGTGCATATAGTTTAGAAGCTAGTACACTACGGGTTACTTATTTGCACTTAATTAAAGACTAATATAGTATATTTGCGTCCTAATTATAGTCCGTAAGTATAATTACAAAGCCGATTTATAATAATAGGTCTTTATTATTGGCAAAGGAGGCGTCTATAAATGCTAGTAAGCTAAGGGAACTTAGGTCTAGTGGTACAAAAGTAAGTCCCCTTACTATATTATTAATTTACCACTAAATACGCTTATTAAGCTGCTTAATATTTTCTTCTTATAGATCTACTGCCTAGGCCGTAAAGGGTAAGTCGTAGGCAGATTTAGGTTGGCAGACTGTGGTAATATAGGCGCCTCTTATACGCTATACAGCGTATTAGTCCTTAATATTTACGGTCTTATAGGTCTTTTTACGGGAACTAGTAAGGTCCATAGGCTTTACTATAACGAGCTTTAGGTTTTAAGCTTAGTGTTCCTAGGTTAGCTAGATTAAGTTGCCCTTTTATATAATTAAGCCTCCGTTAAACTTAATTAGAGTCTACTTAGTTAACTACTCTTACGGCTTTACTAGGAACTTAGCTTCTTATAGTTTAGTCTCTTTAGCGTCCATAAATATCTAGTCTGCTAAGAAGAGGGTATCATCTATTTAGAGTCCAATAATACTAAGGCCGTTTAATGGGCTGTATAGGAGGCAGGGGTTATAGGTCAACTATTCCATTTTAAGTTTACTAACGTAGTGCTAGTAGTATGTCTTAAACCAATAGTTTCCGGCTTCTAATACTCCATAAAGAGGTTTTATAACCTATAAAATTGTTCCTAGTTATAGGTTAAGCTTATAGGGTGGTCGTATAAAGATATCCCTACTTAGGTAGGTATTAGACTATATATAGGCTTATAAGATATCCCGTAAGTAAAGGGCTACGGATTTAGTTTGCTGTAGTCTAGGCGTAAGTATAAGTATAATCCGTTAACTGACCCGTTAAATTATAGGCGATTGCGTAAGGACTAAGTTCTTTCCCTAGTCGTTATAAGCTTATATAATAAGCCTTAATTTCTTAAAGGCTTTATTAGTACTAGGGTGCTTAATCTTATTAACAAAGCGTAAGTTAAATATATAGACGCCTTATAGAACGTCTCTCTCCGTTATAATTGTAAAGATACCCTTTTTAAGTAGTCCGTTAATCTCTTTACGCCGTAAGTCCGTAAAAGGGGTTTCCTATACTAGAACTAATATATCTATAGGCGGAGATTACATTACGAATATGCCTGCGGAGGTTAGGTAGTTCTCTATTACGGGATTCTTATAGGGGCGTCCTTGGCCACGCTTTATAGTAGGTTTAATAGGTTTAGTGAGTTTCTAGGGGACCTTTAGGGTAGGTAAGGGTGCCTCTAGTTTATCTAATTCGGCAGTCGTTTTTAGTTTATCTAGTTTAGCGGTTGCTTCTAGTTCATCTAGCTTAACGTTATAGGTGTTTTCGGGCCGAAAGTAGGGTTTTATAGACGTGTTTCTAAAGCTAGTTAGCCTACTAGGAAGCTGTACGCAGTATATCTTATTTTCTACGGCTAGTAGACGGTAAGGTTTATTCTAACTGCCGCTTTTACGCTATATAAGGACTTTAGAGTTAAGCGGGAGGTTATATACTAAGGTTGTATTAGGTCCGTTACGGTAGTACAGGGCGTTATTAATAGTTTGTTTAGCCCGTAATTTAACTATTTTAGCTATTACCTTCCGTATTATAGCTGCTCGTTCCGTAATAGACGGGGTAGAGGAGCCTAAATTGCTTATTCTTAGGTAGGCTCCGTAAACTAAAAGGGTGGGTACTAGTCTATTAGGGCCAGCGGTGTTGTTAACGGCTTTTACAGCCATCTATAAAGCCAGTTCCTTTTAGATATCCTTATACTTATCCGTAATAATCTAATAAGCTCTTTATAGAGCTAGGTAAGCTCGCTTAATAAGCCTAACGGACTAATACGCCTTAACTAGAACAGCTTTTGTTGATATAGCTATAGCCATAGTATACTACTAGAATTTCTTACTGATAAAGTTCCTACCGGCGTTGTGGGTGATATACTTAGGAGGTTTAACGTACGTGTTAATCTAGCAGGTCCGTAAAATATCCTAAGTATGCTTTGCGGATATATTTTGCAACTAACGGGCGGCTTAGTAGTAGGTTGCCTTGTTAATTATATATAATACTAGGCTGCTATTAATATACATAATGTCTACGTACACTAAGTAGTTAAAGTTAAGGTCCTTATAAAGGGTGAACTTAAATTAGCCTAGGGAACGTCCGTATTTCTGGCAAAAGGAGCAGTATTTAGTTAGGTAATTAACTGCCTTCCTATTAACGTCGTCGTGTCTAGAGCGTTTAAGGACTCTATATAGCTTTTCGGCTGACAAGTAGCCGAAACGGCGGTATAGACAGTAGATCTCCGTACTAGTAAGGTAGCATAGGTTATAGTTAAAAGATTCCTAAATATAGGTCTATAAAGTCTCTCCCTATATAAGAAACGGGTGTCTAAATTGTTATATAATTGGTAGGGTAATATACTTACTTCCTAGGGCAGTTATAGGGCCGATTAAGGTGTCCGTAATATTGTTATAGTAAACCTATAACCTATCTATGTCCGTAAGGCAAAGTAAGAAAGGGGTGTCTGCTTTTACTATATAGAAGTTAACTAAGCTAATTAGGGTCTTAACTGTAACTAATCTAATTAATACAGTTAAGCCAATGCCGAATTAGACGTTTACGGCCCTAGTTTACGTAATATTAATATCCGTATTATCACGGCACTAACCTAACGCATACTGTTTCATACTGTCTCGTACTATTCCCTACTATTAGCTAGCCCACCACTAGCGACTTGGCGGCCGGCCCTACTATTTATATACAATACCCCCTTTCCACCTTCTTCCCCTCTTTATACCACAACGTAGTTATTCAGTCTACTTCATTGCAGCACTGTGACAGTTTGTAGTATCTTCAATTTGCGCCCTATCACGATCACTAATTCCCCATACCCTAGCCAATTAACCTCCGCCCCAGAGCAATCACGACCTACGCGCGCCTCTGCTAAAACCAATACATCCCCAGCATAGTCCTAGAACAATCCTTAGTTTTTACCTAGCACCTAGATAGGCAATACTAACGACGCCAAAATGGCCAAAACTTAGAACCCCCGCGACGTTTTTATAGACCTATTTACAGAAACATACCCTAATATCGCGTGGACAATCCGCCGCTCCCCACCGTACCCTAAGACCTTTAAGCCTAGTAAAGCTTACCTTACCCTTATTAACTATACTAATAAGTTCCTTAATAATATTAAAGTAGGACTATAGTGCATGTATAACACAAACACCGCCAATAAAAAAGCCAACAAAAACCTTAGTGCCCTTATTGCTTCCTAGATAGGAACTATTAACTCCTAGGTAGAGACTATTACCGTTCTAAAACAATTAACCCCTATAATAATAGTAGTAACCTAGTAGAAAAAACAGAGATCTAAAGACCCGCTAATATTTAGCGGAAAAGGCACCCTACTAAAACGATAAGCTAATTTTAAGACCTAGCATATTAAAATTAAGGGAGTCTTTAACCAGGACTAAGACTACTTTAATATAGTTTAGTCCTAAATCCTTTATATCTTAGATATACTAGAGAATAAGGCCTATAAGTTTATTAAGTAGGGCCTAGAGCTTATATACAAGAACCCAAATAATATATTTACGTGGAAATGGCCTACTAAGGAAGATATGCTTAAAGACCTTACTACCTACTATAAGGTCCTTAATATAACCTAGGTTATAAAGAATAAGCTTAACCATTTCCCCTAAGGCAAGCGTAATTACTGGTCCTAGAAGGGAGAGCTTAATAAGCTAATAGTCCGCGCTAAGAAGACAGACGAACAGAAGGTAGACCTACTTTAAAAGTTTATCTCTCCAAAGATGGAAGAGCTGGTACTTAGACTAGCCTATAAAATTAATAACAGCAACTATATAGGTTGGAGTAAGCAGATAAATATATTCGCTAAGAACCTCGCGAACTATGCATACTAAGCCAACCTTAAAAAAAACGCTAACTACTACCTACCTACCTAAGCCCCTGCCCCTATGTTAACCCCGACCCTAGTAGTAACTAGAGAACCTATAAACCTTAATAGAATCTTAGATACAGAGCATAAGCACCGCGTTAATAATAGGCTGTGCCTTATCTATAGCCTACCCGGCCACTAGAAGGATGCCTATAACCCCGCTAAGATAGTAAACCCAGTCCTAATACTACCCCGTTAAATGATATAAACAAATAACCGCGGACGCGGCAACTGTAGAGTCTATTATAGACGCGGCAACCGCGGAGCCTATTATAGCCGCGGTAGATAACCCCCCCCTTTAACCCTACGGCTTAGTTACTCTAAACTATGCCCTATATAGGAGCCTAACCTATTAATAACGCCTAGTATTAGCGACTTTGCGCTAGCGAATATAAATATAGCTATGTTATTGGCGAGGTATTGTCTTTCTATACCCCAACTAAAATAGAGATAGATACTGCCAGCTAGACGGACACTAGACCGCCCCGCCAAAACAGCCCCATACCCCAGTTATTAAAAGGCAGACCCTTAAACTAAGTCGCGCCTAAGGGTTTAAACCATATAAGAAGGAAGACGAGAAGATTAGGTCCCTATTACTAGATTAATTAGTCCTTTCTATTAGTAAACTACTACTTAATCTTAGATTAGCAAATAGTAATAAGAAATTAATCCTTATTTAAACCTAACTCTCCTTATTATATAACCTATACCCCTAAGTTTATATTAATATAGTAAGCCTAGTAGACTCCGGTAGTACTATAATGGCATTTACTAACGCAGAGTCTATTATAAGAAAGTATAATGTTATAACTAAGAAGCTACTAGCACCTAGGCCACTACGCCTCGTAAATAGTATCCCAACTTCGCTTATTACGGACTACTTTACTACCTAAATATTAATCGGCCTCTATACTAAAGCTATACTCTTTTTTATTACCAAACTCTCGCCTACTACCCCAATTATCCTAGGTATGCCCTAGCTTTAAAAGCACAAGCCCTATCCTAGCTTTAGGAAACTTAAAATCCGCTTTAACTTAGACTACTACTCTAGGCACTACCTTCTATAGGGGATAGCCGACGTTAGTAGGGACGCCCTATATAGACACTTAGCACTACTAAGCCTAGTGCCTAGGACTATATATAAAGCCCTAATAGTAAAAGACACTCCTAATAAAGGGGAGCCTATATAGCTGTAAAGAAACGAGATAGTAGAAGACTAGACTAACCTAATACTTAAGACTAAAACAATAGGCCAGCTAGCCCTGCCAAGACTAAGAAAGAAGGTCCGCTTTGCGCCACTACTACTAAGAAACTAACCCTAACCTAGGCACTATTTAAACCCCGGCCGCCTAGCCTAATACCTAGAACTAAGCTATATGCCATATATATACACTACAGCTCGCGTTATAGCAAGGACTAGCTATAGAACTACTAAGACCCGGATAATAGAAACCGCGCCACTATAACGCCCAACCTTACACCTGTCTCCCGCGCGTACCGTATAGGGCCACTACCTTATTTCCGCCCCTCTGGGCTAACTAAGCTATACTAGCCCAGCCGTAGCACCGGAGAGCTAAACACGCCCCAACTTAGACGATATTAAATGCACCTATGCTATTAATTTTACCTAGTTCTATAAACAAAAAGACGTAAAGGTAATAAGGATCTATATAGCGGAGCTAGTAGAACTAGTTAAATAAAATAAGCACCGATAGCTACTTAAAAAGCTGCCTATAGGCCTAATAAAAGTACCAAACCTATTAGAAAGGTCTTTCCGCCGGCTAGTAAAAGGCAACTATATAATAAAGAAAGCCCATAAAGCGCTCCCCCCCCATTTTTATAACTTCCTTAAAATAAATCTAAAAACTAAACCCAAGCTTTTATATCGGAAGATAGTCAACACTAATATTAAAAAATTCCTAAAAGGCAAACTAGGATTAACCCGCGAAGATATTCTATAACGCCTACTAAAGGAGTTTAGTAAATATATTAAGCACTTTCTCCCTAAGAACGTAGACAAGCTACCCCCTTACTAACTATAGGACCATAAAATTAAGATCACCCCTAGAAACTAGGCCCTATACTATAAAAATAGACTACTCTTACCTACTAAACTTAGGTATATAAAGAAGTAGATTAATAAGATACTAAATAAGGGTTTTATCCGCGAATTAACCTTACTAGCTACTGTACCACTCCTCCTCGCTACTAAGCCCAGCGGCAGTATATAAATCTACTATAACTACCAAGGCCTAAATATAGTTACTATTAAGAATTAATACCTACTGCCACTAATCTGTGAGACATTTAACGCACTTTATAGCGCTAAGTACTTTACTAAACTTAATATAATTGCTACGTTTAACCGGATCTAGATTATAAAGGGCTATGAGTAGCTTATAGCATTTATTACCCGGTTTGGACTCTATAAGATACTAGTTATACTATTTAGCCTCTATAACGCACCCACTATATTCTAAAACTATATTAACCATATTCTATATAACGCCCTTAACGACTACTATACTGCCTACCTTAATAACATCCTTATCTTTTCTAAAACACGCGCTAAGCATACTAAGTATATAAATGAAGTTATCTAAAGACTTAGCAATACTAGACTTCAGATTAATATTAATAAGTCTAAGTTCTACTCTACTAAAATAAAATACCTCGGCTTAATTATCTTAACTAATAGTATAACTATAAACCCTAAGAAGATATAGGCCTTATAGGAATAGAAGGACCCAACATTAATTAAAGAACTATAACAATTTCTCGGCTTCGCGAACTTCTACCAATAATTTATCCAAGGCTACTCTACCATCGCTATACCTATAATAAAACTTTTAAAGAAGGATATCGGATGGCTATAGGGACTAGAACAAGCCAAATCGTTTAAGGCCCTTAAGGGAGCCTTTACTTTAGCACTAGTACTAGCATACTATAACTATATGAAGAAAACAGTGGTAGAGACAGATGTATTAAATTAGGCTTTCGGCGGAGTCCTTTCCCAGTATAACGACGACGGAAAATTAAAACTAGTCGCATTCTTCTCTATAAAGCACTCCGCGCCAGAATATAACTATAAAATCTATAATAAAGAACTCCTAGCTATTATTAAGGCTTTAAAGGAATAGCGTCCTAAGCTGTAAGGGACTAAGGAGCTGTTTAAAATTATTACCGACTATAAGAACCTACAGACGTTTATAACTACTAAGTAGCTAAACTAGCGCCAAGTCTAGTAGGCAGAGTTTCTTTTATAGTTTAACTTTATAATTATATATAGACCTAATAGTAAAGCCACGCTCCCTAACGCCCTAAGCTAGTTACTAGGAGTAAGGCCTAAGGACGCTAATAATAAACGCCTCCGCCACTAAGCCTAAGTTGTTATACCGCCCTAAAAAGTTAACCCTATAATCTTAGAAGAATTACTATATAAGTCCTATAACTTTAATAACGTGGAGTTTATAGTCGCTCTAAACCCTAAAATAGCTAAAAAGTCACTAAATAAGTTAATTTGGCTAGGATACTAGGAGAACGAACTTACAAAAGATATAGTAGCAGCCCTATATAATTGGAAAGCTCACCATTAGCTAAAGAAAATTAGGAAATTACTTTATTGTAATAAGTTAGAATATAGTATTGTTAATAAACAGATCTACTTCCACTAACGTCTCTTTATCCCTAACGCCCTAAACCTCCACCTAAAAGTTACCTATTACTCTTATAGCAGCGGCCCCGCTAGTTACCCTAGCTAGGTTAAAACTCTTAACCTCTTAAACTAAATATATTAGTAGCTAGGAATCTCCCAGTTCACGGCTACCTTTGTTAAAGACTGTGCCCTATACTTTTGCACTAAGACCCCCTATTCTGCCCTACCCGGTTTCCTAAAGCTACTAGAATTACCCGCCCGCCTATAGACCAATATCTTAATTAACTATATTATAACGCTACCAGTATACTAACGCTATGGTAAGGTATATAAATATATCCTTATTATTATAAACCGCCTAACTAAAATATAACACTTTATTCTAGTAACAGGACTCTTAATAGAGGAGTTAGTTAATAGCTTTATTAATAACATATATAAGCTTTATGGTGCACTAAGTATGATTATCTCTAATTACGGCATATAATTTATTAGCGACTTCTAGCAATAACTAAGTAAATGCCTTAAGATAACCTTGCGACTAAGCTTAGCCTAGTACCTAAAAACGGACGGCTAAACTAAAATTATTAACGCCGCCGTAAATAAATACCTTTATGCTTTTGTTAGCTTTACATAGGATAACTAGGTTAACTACCTACCGCTTACTAAGTTTACTATAAATAATTAAGTTAATAAAAGCATAGGCATCTCCCCATTTTTTATAAACTATAGCTTTAACCCTCGCCTTGGAATCAAGCCTACTAGCTCTTACCTACTAACACTATTAGCATAAGCAAAGAAGGAGTTCTTCTGCGTAAACTCTATAGCCAACCGCTTTAAGCGGATATTAATATAGCTTAAGGCCCTAGCCTGGATTTTATAGTAACGCTATAAAGATAATACTAATACCTATAGGGATAAGAGCGCGTTATTCTATAAAGGTAATATAGTTATAGTTAGCTTAGAAAATATAAAGATAAATAGACCTAAGAAGAAATAGGACGATAAATAGGACGGCCTGTACCCTATACTCGCAGTATACTAAGGGGCAGTTATAGTAAACCTCCTAAACCATATCCGAGTAAACAAATCCTTTTATACATCTAAGGTCCGCCTCTAGGCTACTAAAGAGATCCCTAGCTAAGCAAATATTAATACTATAGAGCGCCGTAATATATAAGGACGAGTGGTAGAGAGAAATAATAACGGCAATATAGAAGACAAATGGGAGTTTAAGAAAATCCTTAATATACATAACGAAGACCCCTAGGGCCTAACTTATAAGATTAAATGGAAATATTATAAGGATATAACCTAGCAGCTAGAGGAAGACCTAAAGGGTTATAAATAAGCTGTATAGCGCTTTTATAAGTAATACCCTAAGAAGCTAGGACCCCTAGACTAAGTATAAGATAAGGAAAAGTTACGCCAAGGTCGCGGCCGACCACCGCATTAAAATTTATGGTGGTTAAGATGTTATAGAACTTTAACCAGCGGTTAAAGTTATCTAATTAGCTAAATTCTTACCAAGAAACGCCACACGGACCGATTTAGGTGGCGGTATAGAGTTCTACCAACCTTACTCACTAAATTAACCAATTAGGATTTTCTATGCCCGGTATAGAAAATCGCTATTAGCTTAGTTAAGGGCGGTAAGCGGAACTAATATCTTTACGGTAGAAAATAGGCAACCCCATACACTGCCTATTTTTAAATTATCTATTTAGTTTAGGGACTAAACTATCTGGGGGAGAGAAGTACTATTACGGCACTAACCTAACGCATACTGTTTTATACTATCTCATACTATTCCCTACTATTAGCTAGCCCACCACTAGCGACTTAGCGGCCGGCCCTACTATTTATATACAATACCCCCTTTCCACCTTCTTCCCCTCTTTATACCACAACGTAGTTATTCAGTCTACTTTATTACAGCACTGTAACACGTATTGTTATTTGCGGTGGTCCTATATATAAGGTATTATCCGTAGCCTACAGTAGACTTCTTAGAGGCGCCTGTGTTAATTATAACACTATAGAATTCCTTAGGGGTATAGCGTTCTGTGGTAATATATGCAAATAGGTCCTACTTATAATCTATAATGTCCGTAATAGGGGTACTTACGGAATAGTTTTTAGGCGCAACTAAGTATATAAAGGAACAGTCGGCTAATACGGTTGTAATATTAAAGGCTTAACTGTCCGTAAAAGGTCCGAAAGTAGTTAGGAATATCTCTGGGGTCTCCTATTCCTAGTTATCTAGGTTAAAGTTAATTATAAGGGCTTCTATTAACTTATTAGGGGGCTCCTCTTCTTTCTTTCCTTTATATTCTAAGATAAACTGGCTAATCCGTTTATTAAATCTCTTCTTAGACCTATTACGTTCTTCCTAGGTATACCTTATAGACTAATATTCTTCCTTACTACACACGAAGCATTTCTAGCTTGTTTATCTATGGGGGTATGCTTTTGTATAGGAGTTGCTATAGGGGTTACGGGTGGGACTTGGTCGGTATAGGTGCTACTAGCGGTAACGGCGGTCCGTAAAGTAGACGTTTAAGTCTGTTTGCGGATATTAAATATCCGTGGTAAAGGCTTAAGTGCTACCTAGTAGGTTTAAGACTTTATACGTTATAATAAAGGAGCGTAGGTCATTAATAAGGCCAGCTAAGGTGTCTATAGGCTTATAATAGGCGTACTTATAGGGCTCTACTTCCTGGCAAGCCGTAATAAGTTTATTGTGTAGGAAGTCGTCTATTTAAAGCTTAGTATTAAGGCCGTGCTATAGGTGCCGGAGGTCTTTAATAAGGATTTGCAGACACTCTATAGTCGATTTTTTAGTGTTCTTGTTAATTACGGTCCGTAGCTTAGTCGCATTCTATTAGGTAAGGATATTACGCCTATATTCTAGTCCTTTAAAGTAGTTACGGGTAGCTTCGCATAGCTTATTAAAGGGGACACTAAGGGGGTTGCTCTTAAGGTTAGTGTAGTAGTAGTTAAGTGCTAGGCCGCGTAGCATAGTAAAGTAGGCTTGGCTAAACTCTTATTTAGGAATATTAGCCTTCTAGCAGAGGTCCGTAAAGATAGTTAGTTTAAAGTTAAAATTATTATTTTTACCGCTATACTTAGATTCGTTGGTATAGAGCTTAGCTAGGTTAACTAGCTCCTTACCATAGGTCTTTACTTAGGTAGGTTGCGGATCTATAACTTATAGATCTATAGCTTGTAGATATATAGCTTATAGATCTATAACTTAAATAGCGGGGGTAATTTAGTCCGTATTTTGGTTTATAGGGGTATTATAATCTATAACTTAAGAGTAGGGTATATTTTAGCTAATAAGGTTAAGTCTAAAGCCGCTTAGGTTTATAGGACGAATTTAGTTAAGTGGGTTAGGTATAAGGCTAGCGATTATATTAAGTTTAGAAGAAGTAAAGAGTTCCTTAATTTCTTAGAACTAGTCTAGGATTTCCTCTTTAGTCTATTTCGTTTAGTCCTTCTTATATATTATATTATATAAAGACTATATAACAGTGACTTATTTATTTCTTTTAACCCATATACCTTAGTTACGTAAAAGGGTTCGTAGTTTACAGATAGTAATAGGGTTGTAGGCCTTAAGAATAGCTTCTATAAAGTCCGCAAAGTCTTCCTAGTATTACTCCTATAGGTCGTTATTTATAAGCTTAAAGTGTTTATATTTAAGGATTTTAAAACTAATATAGTTATTAACGTTGTTTATAGACATAATGTCGACTCCTTATCTCCACTTCTTTTAACCTTTGCTGACTTACTTGCTAATATCTGCTATACTATAGTATAATATAGTGCGTAGCGGGTAGTAGCAGCTTATAACGGGTGGGGGAGGTCTTATAACGGTTTATAAAATCAATTAACGGGTCCATAATGGTTTATAGGAGGGTAAGGGGTTTCCGCAAAAGGTTTAAAGAGGTTTAAGGTTTAAGGGGGTTAAGGATAGGGGTTCCGTATAGGTCTATATTCGCGTCTATAACTTCCGGTAAACTATACTAAGACTTAAATAAGTATATAGAGTTAGAGATAAGTCTATAATCCCTAACTTCCGACCTTCTAGTAGGTCGTACTAGGAGTCTAAATAGGTAGTTACTATCGTGTGTATCGCTTAGGGGGAGGTATTAAGTGATTGCTAATCTGTGCGCGCTTACTAATTAGTGTTTGTACTAACTTAATAGCACGAGTAAGTCGTATCCACAGGCACGAAATACATATAGTATTATATGCTTATTTAGATAGTGACTGTCGATTATATAAAGTAGACTATGTGGTCTATATACTAATGCACCTCCCCCCTAATTAGTTAGTGCTTTATAAGTGCACTAAACGCGTAAGCGAGTAGTTAGTGCACTGAACGCGTAAACGCGTACCTGGTGTACCGAACGCGTAAGCACGCGTTTGGTACAATAGGTGTTATAATTATATAAATCCCTTAGACCCTTAAAGAGGAATTTACTTTGGCGCTCTATAATTGGCTACTAAAGCTAGCGCAAGCGCTAACGCTTATAGCGTATATTAGGCTGCGGCGCCGGTCGCTAATTAGCTTAGGAGTTTATAGGAATTATAGGGGTTATAGAGGTATAGCAGTGCCAGCTGCTAATTGGCTTAGGAGTTTGTAGGAGGTAAGGTAGATTTTCTCTCTAAGGGTCTAAGTTAACTAAGATAAGCTAGTAATAGTATAAGCTATAATAGATTCTGTGGAGCTATATAATAAAACATATAAGTAGTATATACGTACATCCTAGCGCATACGATAGGTCTTATCTTAGGTGCCTTAGCCGCTTCTTTAAGGAATTTATAGCGTTATATGGGCCCACTCTCTTACCACAGCCCTACTTTGCGGCGCGTACTAACTCCTAAGCTAATAGAACGTCGCGCTATCCCTAGCCCCCCTACAACCCCTAAATTCCTCTATAAAGCGTCTAAGAGATTATAAGCGCGCGTTTGCTGTAAACTGGGCCTAATTCTTAATATATACTAACTTTAAGTAACTATAATAGGGTTAATATACTAGCTACGGTCTTAGTACGCGATGTATTTAAATTATAATCTCTTCTTTTATTTAATTATAATAATTATAATTAGCTAACTACTGTATTAGGGGGCAAGATATAGCCTTAAAGTTTAAAGACGCGTTTTTAAACCCGGTCCTACTGTGGTGGTGTAGATTGGACGTCGCCTACTGCCTTGGCATTTTCCTATATTTATAGAGCCTTCGGCTTTCTTCCTTCTTCCCGCAATTATATATATATCACGACCTACTAGTTACCGGAAATACACTCTTTTCTTTCTTTCTTACTGACTGTTCTACTGACTAATTATAACCAACTGACTGACTAACCGACCGACCGACCGACCGACTGACAGCACCGTGACTTTTCTATCTTAGAGAGGTCGTACCCTCCCACATATTTTATGGCATTCCACGTGGGGACGACGGCAAGCTCTTTAGATTAGAAGTCTAGTGCTACATACACAGGAGACATATAGGAGACACACAGGAGACACGCAGGAATATCCTACGACTATAGAAGAACCGCCAGCTGTAGAAGAACGACTAGCTGCGGAAGAACCGCCAGCTAGACAGACGAGACAGTAGAAGAGAACTAGGCAATATCGAATAGCAAGGGGAACTAGGCAGTACCGGAAAAAGATAGGACAGCTAGACTCAACGCATAGGCCAAAGAATGGCAATAAGAAGCAAAAGATTGCAAGTCTGTCGACCTAAATCGGATATCTTTGCCACCTTAACTTGGTTACAGGAAGAGAAGGGTCTCGGAAAGTTATGTGTAAGGACGTTGGGCGAACCAGCAAGCTAATCAGATAACTTTAACCGGCGGTTGGAGTTACTGAGATCTACTACTGAGCATAGCCAGACCTTTATTAAAGATGCAAAGACGATAAGCCAAGGGCCAATTAATTAGATAGAAACGAGATCTAAGACATTTGGCGGCGAAGGAAGTTAGTACTGCTATTTACAAATAAAGGAGACAATGCCGAGCAAGGTCGTAAGCACACGAGATCGGATCTATCCTTAAAAGCTTCCTATTCTGGCTTAGCTTTATCCTCTTTTAAGTCATTTAGATTATATCAGTAGCAGCTCTAGAGGCGTTCTGTGAAGAAGTAGATATAAGTAAAAGTAAGAGGCTTAGCAGTACCCTACCGCGTAGAACAACAACAGGCTAAAACAGATGGACGTACCGAGACCTGGTGGTAGTAGGTAATGAAGATTCCGTGCTTTTCTAGGAAGACCCCCCCTCAAGCGTTAAGAAGCAGGTGCCTTTTGTTAGGGATATGGCTATATAAGTAGACCAGCCGCAGTATGTACCTATTAAGGTCCCGCCAGGACAGCTATCTGGGACACCCTCTGTCAAGACTATGGCCATGCAAGCAGATCTACCGCAGCGTTCACCCGTAACACCTAGGACCGATGACCCTTAGCAAACAAAGAATATAAGCCGTAAGGACCACCTATAAGCTCCTAAGGAAGCTCTAGATGCACTACCCTGTGACCAGCAGTTGACGGCTTAGGATAGGATCTACGTTATAACCCAGCCTATACCAGCCCTAGGGACTATTAGAACTCCGTACTTTATAGGACAGGACGTGTTATAGTTTATTGAGCAGTATAAACGACTATGCGCCTGATATTACGTTATGAGTAAGGAAAAGCACTAGGGCCTTTTAGAGTACTGCGATTACTAGATAGGGATATAGATCTAAAGCCTACCTAAGTTCGTAATTAGTAACTAGACGGAGCTTATAAGAAGGCTTAGGACCAAATATTAAGCCAAGGACTACTACTAATGCATAGAGATAAGAGACTTTGTGGAAGCTTATGTTTAAATATCTACAGAACAACTGGGCGACTTGCGTCACTATATGCAAAATTTTACTAGTATCTTAGCTAAAGTAGTAGCCGCGGGAAACCTTACTAAGTAAGAGAAGGGGTGGTAGTTTATGTGAGGACTCCCTATCAAATACCGCAGGCACATAATGGAGAAGATAGGGGCCGTAGTAGACGAGCCTAGTACCCTTATATTTGAAAGACTGAAGGAGGCTGTAGAGTTAAAGTTAATAGCTGTAGAGGGCGCTGAGCGAATGGAAGTCTTTCTAGAAAAAGAGCCCCTAAATGTCCAACTGATATAAGAGCTACGGCAGCAAAAAAATGAGCTTGACTGCTAAAGGGAAGGAAGACTTCTTAACTTGGCTAGACTAGGCGTATACGGAGGAGCTCTAATATAGTAGCAGTTACCTACCGCGGATCAGGCTATAGCTTAAAGCCTAGTATAAGGATATAAGGACTGGCAGAACAGCATTTAAGCTCCCTTTGTCCTGCAAGACACCTGACCTTTGCAAGACTCTCAACCTTTGCAAGACCCTCAATATCCGCAAGACTGTCGATATCCGCAAGACTGTTAATATCCGCAGGATTCTTGATATCCGCAAGATTTTACTGCCTTTGGACGGCCGTAGCGGGACGTACGGGGTCAGCAAGACACGCGAGGACGAGGCTGGCAGACCTGTTCTAGATGTAGAGGAAGTCACCGTTTTACTGGGTACGAATGCCAAGGGCTAAAGGATCTTATCTAGCGAGGATTCGTATATATGGAATAAGGAAGGCTAGTAGTGGGGACGCGCGATCGACCTAGATTAGTACTTCCGTGGCTTAGCAATAAAGGACGACTAAAAGGTATTAAGAACTGGCTTCGTACGTACTAAGGAATAGACCTAGATGGACAGGTATATTAGAAAATAGAAGGACAAGGACAGACGCAGAAATAGGGCCCTATTGGACAAACGGATTTTACTACTTTCTGTAACAGAGTAGTGCTAAAGAATAGTGACAAACTACGTACAAACTAGGAGGACTACTATCAAGTATGACCCGCAGACTTAGTAGTAACGCCTAGCCAGCAATGTTCATAAACCCTTAGAGATAGCTATATAACCAGGACAGCTATTAAGCCGTGGTAGGCTTTGTAGTAGGCTCCGCAGTAGGTACCGCAGGCTCCGCCGCAGGAAAAGAATATACGGCTGGGAGATTACATCCAGATTAGGTTACGGCCTGCGGATGAGATAGCTGAAGCTAGGAAGATAGATAAGTCATCTAACCCTTGGAGACGGTCTTAGAGACGGACGCTTAACCAGCAGGCTCCGCAGCAGGCTCTGTAGTAGGTATAGAATGTTTGACTAGGGGACAGTCAAGTTCTGAGGTGGGAAAGGAAATGCAGGTAACGGCCGTATAAAAAGATTTCTATTTATCTGCTTAATTATAGTATTTCCTAAAGCCCCTTTTCTTGTTTATTTTCTTAATCGCGACGCGTTAAGACGTGTCAGTCGCGACGACCTACTGCAAAGATATCAGTTCAGCTCACCGCCTGTCACCAAGCTAATAGCGATTTTCTATGCCGGGCATGAAAAATCCTGATTGGTCCATTCAGCAATAGAGCTGGTAGAACTCTACACCGCCCCTGGATTTCGATGATGCAGCTGTATGATAAAAACGGATACCAGGAGCCTCAATTAATTGCACGGATATAGAGCCGATTGTATAACGCAGAGCTGCACACAGAGCTGCACGTAGAGCCTTGATTGAACGACTGTATGGAAACCTTGATCAATTGAATGACTGCACAGAAGCCGCGACTGGTCGAGGGAATCGAATCAAGCCAGAGCTTCGATACCAGCACGTTACGTCACTGAGTTAAAGTAGTCAAATGTCGTCAAATTAGAGCCTTTGGCCGGGCCGACCTTATTCCTTATTTAAACGACGACTGATCGCAGCACGACTGTCACTGCTATCTGAATTCAGTACTGCGCCAGCTGCATAATAAGAACGGATACTACGGCAAGGAGGGGACCTGTATAAGGGCAGCAGCATGATATTGGAAAATAAGCACCGCGGAAACGGTAAAGCAGTATATAAAGAGGCACTACAAGACAAGAGAAGACAAGGATGCTCTGTAAGAGATCGTATATAGGGCACAGCTAACCACCTTAGGCCTAAGCTATCCTTATGCGACTGAAGACAGGACTAAGCCGTGTCTGGCTAAGCTAGTAAAGAACTTTGTTAAGGATTACAAGGGGAGTAGGCATTAGATGTGTAGAAGCCAGCACTTTTTAGGGATCGTCTTAACGAAAGGACTATATTATAGATATAAGGGCAAGGGATATACAACGGAGGTAGTCACGATAACTAAGAAGCTGTTATTAGATGGCTTTGAAGATACTAAGGACGACTTAGATAAAGCGTAGAGCCAGTAGAACAATAATAAAGAGACTAAAAGCAGAAGACAACCCTAAGAAGGTTCTTAAGCTGGAAGAAGATTAAGGATATGTAAGCGTATAGCCAGCAGCGAGGGCAAAGAAGCAGCTACAAAGGACATCCTAGAAAAGCACTAGGCCTGCGAAAATAGTCTACTAGAAGCTGCCGCTTATACTCATAAGGAAGTCTTAAAACAGGTCTCTGAATTAGACGTCTAGTAGACACTAAGAGCCTTAACCGACTACGGATGCAGAGCTCCAATTAATTAACTATATAAATGCAAAGCTTTAATAGAACGACTGCACAGCTAGAGTCTTAATCGATTGTCCGTAGATATAGAGCCTACGGATGCAGAACCCAGGTCGTATATACAGCAGAAGACACCTTAAGTCAAGCCAGAGCCTTAGTCAAATCCTAATTAGTTAAACGCCGCCTGTACAAGCCAAGTCGTTAAATTAGAGCCTTTAGTCGGGCCAACCTAATACCCTATTTGAACGTTAGGCAATCGTACGGTTACAGTCAAATCGAATCAGTCACCCGTTGCCGTTAGACGTCTTCAATTAGCAGTCAAAGATCCTACAATGGCAGACACGCAGGCATGTAGGCACTAGGCCTAACCAGGAGATCAGTATACGGCCGGAAGAACGTTTTAGAGCCTCTGTGAGAGTCTCTTCCCTTAACTACCCACCCCCTTATCAATTAATCGCCCGTCCTAACGCCTACGGATTGGTTAACTAGAACGATCTTTCCTGCAGATATAGATATGGAGCCTTACACGGAGTCTTACACGGAGTTGTATATAGAGTCTATGGATATAGAGCATACAGGTGCAGAGCCCTGATTGGACAACAGTACGGCAGCTTGACTGGACGCCTATATAGGAGAAGCCTTAATTAAACGGCAGATGCGGAGCCTTGACCGACCGTACGTCTATACAGAAGTTTTAATCAATTGTCTACGGGTGTAAAGCCTTAGCCATATATACAGTAGAAGACACCTTAAGTCAAGCCAGGGCCTCACCAAATCTCAATCAGCTGAACGCCGTCTCCGCATTCAAATCAGGACAGTCAGAGCCTTCGACTGGGCCGACTTTCTACCTTAATCGAATAACCAAATCAAGCCAGAATCTCTACTATCTTGATCAACTACCCTGCCGCCACCGCTGCTGCTGTCACTATTCCGTCCAGCTATTTCGTCCTTACTGTCTCGACCGACTGCTCTGTCTCTACTGTTCTAGATCTATATCATTGCTAGATCTATTTTACTGCTAGGTCTGCTAAATCTTTTATGCCGTCTAACTGTTCCGACCGACCTGCTCTAGGCCTAATGCTATTTTAACTATTCTACTGCTGCTCTCCCGACCGCCATACCCTACCGTTTTAATCGCCCCGCCGCCGCCCGACTAGCTGCCTCCGACCGACTGCTACCGACCGTTCTGTTATTAACTGTTCTGTCACTACTGCTACTGCTACTACTATATCAACCGACTGCTGCTAACTAACTGCCATCGACCGTCTGCTGCTACCGAGATTTCTACTACCAAAAGTTCTGCTGCCGGATGTCCTACTGCTTACTAACTGTTAGCGAGTTCTACCACCAACTATTCTATCTTATTTTGCCGCGCTAACTGTCTGCTTTTATTACTATTTATGCCACTGTTACTATTACTGCCGCTACTGCTGTTACTACTGCCGTTATTATTTTTGGTTTACTGCTATTCTAGTTGCTACTAATAGGAAGATCGGATTTTAGCTATAGGTAACGGAAGGACACCGTAGAGCAGTTCTATGGAAGGGCTAAGGATATAGTTACCTGCGTTCGTTTAGGGATATGCTTTCCTTTATCTATTCTGCTTTTACTATACTCTTGTTTTGCTATTCTTCTATATTATAGAACGTTAGGGGACAACGTTCTTGGAGGGGGAGGTATATGGTGGTGTAGATTGGACGTCGCCTACCGCCTTGGCATTTTCCTATATTTATAGAGCCTTCGGCTTTCTTCCTTCTTCCCGCAATCATATATATATCACGACCTACTAGTTACCGGAAATACACTCTTTTCTTTCTTTCTTACTGACTGTTCTACTGACTGATTACGACCGACTGACTGACTGACCGACCGACCGACCGACCGACTGACAGCACCGTGACTTTTCTATCTTAGAGAGGTCGTACCCTCCCACACTACCCTACTAGCCTCGTCAATATAGCGACCGTACTCCACTACTACACCTCTATTCACCCTAAAACTTCCTAAGGTACCTCTTATACCCTATTATAAACAGCTTACTTAATTATACTATACCTATACTAGTAGGTATGGATTTGCTTTATAGTAGGGGGGAAGCTTTAGGTAAAGGCTCGTATAGAGCTTTGTATAGAGTTTCGTGCAGAGCTTTATATAAAGCTTTATGTAAGCTTTGCAGTGTGGGAGAATTGAGTGAACGACTTGATTGTAAATGGAGGTCTAAAGGGTCTATATATATACATGAGGAAGGTATAGATAATGAGATAAGAAAGGGGCAATTGACCGAGTCATCGACCGAGTCAGTGGTCGAGTCGGTGGCTCGAGTCGGTGAACGAGTCAAGGTGAGCGAGTCGTTGAGTAAGTCAAGGGTAGGTTCACCAGAGCACCAGTAGTCGGTTACACTTTATATAGAGCTTTATGCAGAGCTTTGTATAGAGCTTCGTGCAAAGCTTTATACAGAGCTTTATATAAAGCTTTATGCAAAGCTTTATGCAGAGCTTTATGCAAAGCTTTATGCAAAGCTTTATACAAAGCCTTATACAGAGCCATATACAGGCGTATAGACGTATAGATTGCAAACGTATAGACGTGCAGATATTCGTATGGGCGTTTGTATAGGTAACTAATTAATTAATTAATTGTATGGACGTTTATAAAACCGTTTATACGGGCGTTTAGTTAATTAATTATATAGACGTTTATAGAGCTGTTTGTGTATACAATTATAGAGACTTCCTAGTATATTAGTGCTGCGTATTAGGAGAGTTTTAAAGCTCCATATTAAGCTTTAAGTAGAGCTTTAAGCAGAGCGTTATGTAGAGCTTTAAGCAGAGCTTTAATAGAGCTTTAAGCAGAGCTTTAATAGAGCTTTAAGTAGAGCCTTATACAGAGCTTCAAGTAGAGCTTTAAGTAGAGCTTTAAGCGGAGCAGAGCTTTAAGTAGAGAGCTTCCCTATATAGACCTTGTTACGGCGCTGGTGGAAAACGGTGGATCTTAGCAGACGTGGATTATGGTAGACGCGGGTCACGTGACTTAAGGACCGCATAAAATATCGAGCGGCGCTGCTATTCTTCTCCTTCCTTTCTCTAGCTTTAGATCCTCGTTTATAGACTACCAATTGTACAGGCTTGCGCGTCCCTCTTGCCGTGCTCGTGCCTTAATTGACTGAGTCGCTAATATTATCCAAAGCTCATCTATTCTTCTTCCTGAGAAGGAACTTAAATATATCTATCTATAAGACCACGAACAGGACAAGGACACAGAAGAGGACCTTAAGGATATCACCAGGACCACAAGGATAGGATAGACCCAAGAACTAAAAGAACACGAATAGAATGCGAAACCTAAGAATAGGACACGCACGGACTAGAACCCCTAGAAAATAAACAAACACCGGAAATTACCTAATACCCCTACCACTATGCTAAGAAATACAGCAGCTGGCAAAGCCGCTGCAAGACCCGTAAATACCTCCGATGGTAAAACAGTCGCCGTCTCGACCCCCTAGGAAGAGCTCGCAGCAGCTAATGCCGAAATTGAACGGCTTTAAGAGCTGCTTGAAACCAGAGACACCCCTGCACCTAGCGAGGAGTTATTAGACACCTAGAGACTTGCTACGGTCCTTAAGGCCCTAGCCCAACGTACGGCATTAGCATTATTATAGTCCGCGAAGGTTGTAGACCCCCCGTTACTTATAGACGGAACTGACCCTATATTTGATAACTGGAAGCTTTAATTATAGGATAAGCTCGAAGTTAATGCGGACCACTTCCCCACTACTTAAGCTAAGATGGCCTACGTCTTTGGCCGTACCGGCGGAGACGCATAGACGCACCTACGTCCGCGATACGCCTAGGACTTAGCAGATCCCTTCCTCTCTGGAGACGAGATAATCGACCACTTGTCTTCTATCTATAAGGACCCCTTTAAGGTACAGAACGCCCGCCTTAATTATAAAGCTCTTAATATAAAGACGACGGAGACCTTTTTAGCCTTCTAGACCCGCTTTCTGCACCTAGCCGGCTAAGCCTAAATTCCCTATAAAGACCTAATGCCAGACCTCTTTAACAAGCTTACCCTAGACCTATAGCGCGCCGTATTGCTAGTTTTTACTACTATATAGACGCTAAAGGTACTTACGGACTACTGCCTATTTATTAACTAAGGCCTCCGTTAAATTAAGGCATAAGCTAAGCGGTATAAAGCTAGAAACTCTCTAAACTAAACTGCAAGCACTACGCAAACGGCCCGTAACACTCTAGCACGATCTATAACTCCTACAGCACCAGCCGTATAGCCCGCCGTTAATTTAGCAGCTAGCTGTGTAGCTAGTCCTGCTGCGGGTCTGGCGTACACTCGGCCTATATATAATGACCCCCGTAAACAGGCCCTTAGTAATTAAGGAGCTTGCTTCTTATATAGCCAGAAAAACCACTTTATAAAGGATTGCTAGACAAAGGCAAAAACGGGCGAGGTTTTATTAATTTAGGAGGATAGCACAGAGCCGGAAAAAGAGGAACTTTAGAGAAAGACTCCTCTTTAGGGTTAAAAGGAATTAATATATTATATATTAATCTAAGTTGGCTAGTTAGTAGAAGAAGCTATACTATCCCTTATACTTTATTTCGTAATAGATATCAAGTTTTAACCTCCGCTTTAGCTAACTTTGGAGCGAATGCCTTTACCTTAATAGATACCCAGTGCGCCGTAAAGCTAGCTAAAATTTTAAATGCGCCTCTTAAAGAACTGCCTAAACTAGTCCCTATTTGCGGGTATAATAAACAGATAGGACCGTCTATTATAACTATCTTACGAATCCACCTCCGTGTTAATAGATGAAGGTAGTATAATATCCTCTTTTTTATTATAGACCTAGGAAGCCACAATATAATCTTAGAAAGAAAATAGCTAGCCTATTTAGGCTTATAGCTTAACGTACGGAGTAGATGGCTTATCTAGCCTAAATCCCTACCCCTAACCCCTTCCTTTATAAAAGAAATCAGTATTATAATAGAGAACCTTATATAGCCCTAGATTAATACTATTTACTAGGCCGATGCTATACGTAGGGACTAGGCCTTTAAGAAAGATATATAGCTTAATCCGCAACGGATTCGTATACTACGCCGCCCCTAGACTACCTATATTACGCCACCCACACCAAAGATCTAGGAAATCAGTAGTGACCTAGCTAAGTTCCCCGCGGAGAACTTAAGCCCTATACAGCTATAAAGGAAGGCTAGGAATACTAGACGCTATACTAAACTAATAGACTAGAAGGACAACTTACGGAAAATAAAATATAAGATAAGGAAGACTATAAACCCTATTCCGCAAAATACGGCCTAATAAAAGTCTGTAAAGAAACCTATGGACCTTCCCCTAGTTAATATCTGCTGTATCGGCGCCGTAGGATTTTACTGGAACTTGGTCTAACCTAATACCGTTACCTTTACCACTAGCTTATATAAAATTAATCGAATAATTAAGAAAAAGGAAAGCGAGCTTAGCGGATAGGAAAGTAAGCTTATAAATAAGGAACTGGTAGAATAGAAACTACCCCATTAACACCAGAAATTCAAGGACGTATTCTCTAAGGCAGTGTCCGATATACTCCTACCTCACTAACCATACGACCACAAGATTGAGATTGAGCTAGACAAGGAAGACACCCTTAGTTATAGCCCCCCTCGTCAGCAGTTTACTGTCGAATTATAGGCTATAAAGTAGTACCTTATTGATAACCTAAATAAGGGCTTTATTAAGCCTAGTTAAGCCCCTTTTAACTTGCCTATTCTCTTTGCCAAAAAGCTAAATAGAGGACTTTGTTTCTGCATTAACTACTATAAACTTAATAATATAACCCACAAGGACCGCTATCCACTGCCCTTACTTAAGGAGACTCTAGCCCGAATAAGTAGAGCTAAGATCTTTACTAAGCTTAATATCTGTTAGGCTTTTTACTAAATTAGAATAAACCCTAAATTAGAAGACCTTACTATATTTTAGACCTGTTACGGAATATATAAATATAAAGTACTTCCTTTTAGACTAACTAACGGACTGGCTATATTTTATTTTATTTTATTTTTTATATCCATTGTATTATACTACGTACAATACTGCGCATGCAGCCTTGGGCTATGGCGCTATAGTTCTATATACATAAATCCTTTCTAGGCAGCTTAATATGTACTAGTAGCTATGTCCTAGTAGTTTATAAACCCCTAAATTAGGAGTTTATAGTTTCCTAGTAAAATACTAAGATACTACAACTACTAGGGAATGAGAAAATGGTAAGTAAAACTATAAGAAATCCTAACCCCTATCCCTGTCCTTTTGCAATTTATTTCTGTCCTTTTGCTCTCTAATATCATTTTAAGAGCCTAGTAGGAGTTGCCTCCTTCTAGAATCCTATCTATTTTTATTCTTCCATAGAATCTTCTTCGCGTACTAGTTTAGCAGCTTTAAGAGTCTCGCAGTCTTTACTATTAGCAAAGTGTTTTTCTTTACAATTAATGCAAAAAGGGGTGGTATGCTAGCAAGGCTTGCCTGTTATTATACAGGTAGAACAGGAATGGTCTTTAGATAAATGTGCAGCCGCACAGTATCTGCAGGCCCTAGTAGAGCACCTGTCTCCTATATGGCCAAATTTTTGGCAGCTCGTATACTGCGTAGTAGGAGAGACTTTGAGGTATTTTACTACCTTAGTAGCAGGACTGGCTATATACTAGCGGTATATAAACAATGTACTCCTTAACTACCTTAACGACTTCTATACGGCCTACCTAGATAATATTATAATTTACTCTAAGAATGAGCTAGAATATAAGGAGCACGTCTATAAAGTCCTATAACGGCTTCGCGAGGCTGGCCTCCAGGCCAATATTAAGAAGTTAGAATTTAGTGTTAAGCGTATAAAGTACTTAGGTTTTATTATTAGTATAGACGGAGTTAAGGCTAACCTAAAGAAAACGGCCGTAATTAACTAGTAGGCACCCCCACGGACTGTAAAGGGGGTATAATTATTTTTAGGCTTCTGTAACTTCTACCGACGCTTTATTAAGAACTACAGCAGAATTACCTAGCCTCTTAACCGTCTCACTAGAAAAGACCAGCCCTTCTATTTTAACGCCATATATATGCAGGCCTTTAATAAGCTTAAAAAACGGCTAGTATTGGCTCCCCTACTTGCCTACTTTAACCTAGAACGGCCCTTAATACTAGAAACTAATGCCTTAGACAGCGTAATAGCCGGTGTTTTTTCCTAGAAGCAACCGAACGGAGAATAGTACCCTGTTGCGTACTATTTAAAGACTATAATTAATGCCGAGCTAAACTACCACATCTATAATAAAGAAATGCTGGCTATTATCTCTAGCTTTTAGCACTAGCGTGTATAGCTAGAGGGGACCCCTAAGCCTATTAAGGTAGTTTCGGATTATAAGGCCCTAAAATACTTTATAACAACCAAGGCCCTTACGGCCTAGTAGGCACGCTAGGCGGATATCCTATCTCAGTTTAACTTCTTAATTATATATAGACTAGGCGCTACAAACCGTGCGGATGCTCTTATAAGGCGTAAATAAGACCTAGGTGACTAGACGGCTGTAAAGATCTTATTACGGACCTAGATACTACTACGACCAGAGCACCTTAACCCCCGGATATAGGCAGAACTAAGTACAGACTCCTTAGGCGCCGAGATGTATCCTATTAACCCTTTAGGACTTAACTTAATTAACGAATTGCTGTAGACAAACCATACGGCCCCTTCTCTATAGGAGTACCGTAAAAAGGCAAAGAACGTTACCAGCCTATGGTCCCTTAAAAATGGATTACTTAAGCATTAGGAACGGCTAGTAGTAGCAAAGGAACAGAACTTACAGACTTGGCTTATTACCGAAGTATATGCCTAGGTCTCTACGGCCTACCCTAGAAAGAATAAAACCCGCAAAATTATTAGTGACTAATATTACTGGCCTGGAATAGTTATAGATATTAACCGCTATATACGGAACTGCAACGACTGCCGTAGGTCTACAATTCCGTGAGATAAGACTCTAGGACTATTAAAGCCACTCCCGATACTAGAATGCCCCTAGTAGTATATCTCTATAGACTTTTACAAGCTGCTTACAGACCGTAACGGATATGATATGGTAATAATCCTAGTTAACCGTTTTGGCAAGCGCCTGTTCTTAATCCCCTATTATAAGGATATTAATGCTAAGGAGGTAGCCCGACTATATATCTATTATATCTACTAAATTTACGGACCCCTAGATACTATTATATCTAACCATAAGCCGCAGTTTATATCGGCCTTTTGGAATAAGTTTATGCGGATCCTTAGCATTAAGCTAAAGCTTTCTATAGTATACCACCCCTAAATAGACGGTTAGACGGAGATTATAAATTAATACCTGGACCAGAGACTCCGGCCCTTCGTTAATTACTTTTAGGATAACTGGGGCAAACTACTACCCCTGATGGACTACGCCCAGGCAACCCTACCCTATAACTCCACGGGGTTTGCACCTATTTAGCTAGAAATGGGATATATACCCCGTACTAGCTTTAACTAAAATAGACCGGAAGGCCCATAGACCGTACGCGAAAAACTATCTTATAAGGAAGCCTAGCAATACGCCAAACGCCTAGAAGAAGCCTGGACGGTAGCCTATAAGAACCTAGAAAAGGCCCAGAAATCGATAGAATAGTAGGCAAATAAGCATAGGCGCGAGCCTAACTTTACTGTAGATAATAGGGTCTAGGTTATAACAAAGAACTAGAAGACAAAACGGCCTAGCCGCAAGTTAGATTATAAGATGGTAGGACTATATAAGATCCTTAACAAAGAAGGCAACTTGTATAAGGTTGAGCTCCCAGACTTAATTAAGGTTTACCCTGTCTTTTCGCCGGATAAGCTACGGAAGGCTGCAAATGACCTACTACCTGGACAAAAGAATAAGCCTCCCCTGCCAATTTAAGTTAATGGCGACGATGAATGGGAAGTTAATAAAATACTAGCCTATAAACTAGTACGAGGAACGCTACGATATCGTGTCCAATAAAAAGGCTACGATTTAGACCCAACCTAGTACCCCGCCTGGAACTTTATAGGCTGCCCCTAGAGGCTTAAAGAATTCTATAACTAATACCCTAACGAACCCGGACCCCCAAAGTACCTTAACAAGTGGATGGAGTGCTAGTATAGTAAAGACGATAGGCTGCCTACCGAGTATAAAGATAAGAATACCCCATGGACATAATACGGACATACAAAGCCTGAGGGCAGGCTTTTTCCGAGGGGGGGGTAATGTTACGGCGCTGGTGGAAAACGGTGGATCTTGGCAGACGTGGATTATGGTAGACGCGGGTCACGTGACTTGAGGACCGCATAAAATATCGAGCAGCGCTGCTATTCTTCTCCTTCCTTTCTCTAGCTTTGGATCCTCGTTTATAGACTACCAATTGTATAGGCTTGCGCGTCCCTCTTGCCGTGCTCGTGCCTCGATTGACTGAGTCGCTAACAGACCTTATATTTAGGCTTGTTTTTAAAGGCCTTATAAACGGCTTTATATAGAGCTTTAAGTAGAGATTTATATAGGCGTTTGTGCAGGCGTTCGTGTAGGCGTTCGTGCATACATTTGTGTAGGTTTGTAGGGACGTTTATAGGGATGTTTGTAGGGACGTTTATAGGGACGTTTGTAGGGGTATTAGGGGCATAGTTAGGCTCTATTACGAATACAATATATAGAGTAGGAGATAAGCTTTTAAATGGAGGTATTGGCGAGCTGATAGGCGCTGTATTAGGGGTTAGGGTACGACGTTAAAGGCGATACAACTGTCGTCTACTAGTGAGGCTGTACAGCCCTTACAAAACGCGCCTATAATCTCTCAGACCCTCGGAAAGGAATCCACCTCGGCGCTCTATAATTGGCTGCTAAAGCTAGCGCAAACACTAACGCCTGCGGCGTACATTAGCTGCGGCGCCAGTCGCTAATTGGCTTAGGTGTGGCGGTGCCAGCCGCTTATTGGCTCAGGAGTTTGCAGGAGGTAAGGTGGATTTTCTCTCCGAGGGTCTGAGTCAACTGAGATAAGACAGGTCTCCGAATCTCTCCATGCTGCTGCCTTAATTTCGCTCTCTGCTGTGCCCACCTCCTGCAGGAGAAGAGGAAGTGCGGTATTGATTCTACGAGCCCACATTAGCAAGCCGCCGTCTCAGATGCATTAATCATGTGGAGGTATCCCTTGAGGAACGTCTTGCCAGTCCGTAGCTGCGCGAGGAAGGCGCTTCGGAGCCAATTAACTGCTGGTACAATCCTGCAGCCTTGCTAAGGTAGAGGGCTGCGTCAATCTTCTTCATAAACCTGCCGGTTTCTGGTCTCCCTTTTGCGGACTTTGAATAGGGCATGGAACGATAGAAGGCTCGCGATTGTATATATCGCGCCCTGCGTTGCCTGTGCCTTGCTAGACTATTGACGATGGTACTGGAGGAGTCCTCCACATGCGTTTCCTGCTTACATAAGCAGAGTCCCTTCTTTTTCGGTCTTCGCAGCAACCACTTCGGTATCCGTAGTAGTCACCCCGGACCCCGTAGATATAGGCCTATATTAAGGCCTATATTCCTCATAGTTAGATTCAATAGATTCATTTATTTATTTAATATCATTCAGTTCATTAGGTTATGAGCACTCGTTGCTACTAAGCTATGACGTTAGAAGATTGACACCTTACCATAGGTTGCATTAAGGGTTACTACACCCGTGCTAGGTTATATATTACTACTTTACATTTAACGCCTTACCAAAGGCCGCATTAAAGGTTACCACACCTGCGTATAAAGTCATTTTTGTTATTAAATCTACGCGTTAGATTTGTTCTTTTTTACGTGTTAAATTCGTTTGTTTATGCATCAAATCCTTTTATTTACGCGTTGCTATGGGTAAAGACTATCTAGGCATTTAACGCCTTAAGAAAGACGGTTTAAATTGGCCCCAATATTGGACGCAGCTTAGCACGTACCTACGTGGTAAGGGCCTTCTGCACATTATTTGGGAAGATGTGGGCCTACCCCTCTACCCAAAGCTCTAGGAAGAAAAACCTATAATATCTATTAATTGAGTACTAAAGGACGCTAACAAGGAGGAGTAAGACGAGATTCTTAAGAGGTCTTAAATTATTGCGGATATTAATAATTTAATTTGCTTAACTAATAAGGCACTCTCCAACGAGTATAATAAGGAGTTTAAATAGTATAGTAAGGAAGACGGCAAAGTCTGTTTAGTTATCCTTAGTATAATTAATAATAAGATCTTTACTGCCTTAGAGCATACGCAGACGGTAAAGGACTATATTAATTACCTTAAGCAGATGTTTAAGGCCCGTGGCTTAATTTATAAGGCTAATATATAAAAGACTTTTATTAAGCTCCGCTTTTAATTAGGCTAAGTAATTACTACTTTCTTAAGCCATTACTAAGAAGCGGTTTAAGGAGTTAAGTAGGTAAAGCTTGCCCTAGATAACAAGATCATTAACTATTAATTTATTAACGCCGTTAACGAACACTTCCCTATATAGGCTTAAATCTAACATAATAAGATTCGTAATAGCTATATAATTATACTAGTCTAATTAATCGCTAACCTTACTAACGAGGCTTAGCGGAATGACTTACTTAAGAGCTTCGCCTTAGTTAATAAGCCACTAGGTGACTCTAGTTAAGGACGCGGTAATAGCTATAGTTACGGCAATAGTTAAGGCAGAGGTGGTGGGGGAGCCGGCTATAGTGCCTTATTAGGCAATTAAGGCCCTACTAAGGATGCTTTAAATAAGTATAGATAGTGTAAGCTAGGTTATTTAGGTAGTAAGGAAGATTACTAGATAAAGCACGCCTACCTAAGGCCCGAATGGTAGAGACTAGGAGAGAAATAACCTCTACGCTTAGGTAATAGAGCAGCCTTAAATAATAATAAGGCCTCTAAGGGGATATCTAATCGGCCCTCTTAAGCTACTAATTTGGTAACTAGATCGATCTTTACTATATAGATTATTAGGCCAGCAGCTATAGCTTTAGGAATAAATATTAAGGACTTCTAAATAGCTGACAGTTACTTAAATATTTATATAGGTAATAATATTAGGAAGTTTGTCTAGTATAAGGAAATTAAACCCATCTAAATCTAGATAGGAGGAGGCCTAATAAAGGCTATTAGGGTTAGATTAGTTAAGCTTATAGTTACCTAAACTAACTACTTAGCCTATATAATTATATTTACCGAAGTGTATTACTATCCTAACTTCTTTATAAATATTATCTTACTTAGTGTTCTATAAAAAAAGGGAGCCTTCTTTAACGGTCTCTATAATACAATTAACTTTGTTAAAGATTGGGTAGAAATCGCCTATACCCTATATATTAACGGACTTAATACGTTTATACTAGTAGACACCCCTATAGAGGTTTCTTTTATAATGGCTCTAGCTACTATATAATCGCGCCTCTATAAGAAAGGCATGCTTACTAAAGCTACTATGGAGACTTGGTATAAGAGACTATAATACCTTTCTCCTAACTAAATACGTTAACTCGCTAAAAGTATAAAGGGGATTATAGTTACTAAGGATAAGCTATTTTACTATAAGGACTATTACCTCGGAAAGGCCAAGAAGTAAATATTAAGACGCCTTTAACAACGCAGCAATCGCATATTTAAAAAGGTGCATATTAATATAGTTAGGCTATTAAAACACAAAGGCCTCTATGGTAAAAAGTACTGGATACTATTTACTAATAACTAAACACGCTTTAGATAGATCTAGTATATATTAAATAGAGGCTCCGCGGCCTCTACCTTAAAGTAGTTCGTTTATATAATTAAGACTTAAATAGGGATAACGATTAGCTACTTCTGATTAGATAGAGCTGCTAAGTAGTTTAGTAAGGACTTAACCAATTTCTTTAAGAACGAAGGTATACTTACTAAGGTATCTACCCTATATACTATACACTAGAATAAAATAGTAGAGAAGGCCAACTACCTAGTTAAAGAAAGGGTTAGGGTGATATTAATTAAGACTTAATTACTACTAAAGCTCTAGCCTAAAGTCGCTAAGGTAGCCGTATATAGGCTTAATATATTACCTATATTAGTTAATAAGGATAAAGCTCCGCCCGCTTAAGTAATAGCTTATACCCTAGGTAATACCAATTCTATAATTACGTACGCTAACTAGAAGATCTATAGCTATCCCACCTACGTCCTTATTAATAAAAAGGACCCTTAGTAGTAATAGGGTAATAAGTTCGTTATAAGAGCTTAGAAGGGACAATTAGTTAGCTATAAAGGCTTATATATATATTGCGTCTATCTACCTTATAAGAATAGGGTTGTTTAATTAAGCAGCGTTACCTTTAATAAGTTAGGAACCCTTCTTACTACGCTAATTAGTGAAGAAGAAGGTAGCGATAATAATATCTACTAGGTACTACTTAAGGACCTTCCTACTAAAGACACTGTACTAGAGGTCTCTTAGTTACCGTAGGGAAGAGGTAAGGTCTTTCAGTTACTATAGGAAGAAAGTAAGGCTTCTTAGTTACCGCAGGAGGCAGACCAAGACTCTTAGGCTTTGCAGTTAGAGGGTAACTCTTAGTTAAGGGGTGCCTCTAACGATTATAATATCGCACTATAGCCTAATTAACCTCCCCTTACTAATAAAGAATAGGTAGGTCTTAACTAGCAAGAGTTACCTAATCTAGAAGGACACCTCTATTAGGAAGTAACTCCCCTAAGGGATATCTACTAGGAGGATTTAGAGTAGATTCTGCCTAAGTACTTAGATAACGAGGCTAAACCTATAGTAAATACTTATACACAGTTAAAGCTATAGCTTAACTATAGCGTTCTTTATAGAACTAAAAGGAAGGAGCTAGCCATAAAGGCTACCTACCTTATCCTATCCTTTGCCTATACGTTTATAAGTACTTTATTATAGCCTTAGTAGATAAAAATAACTAAAGGATTACCTCTAGAACCTTATAACTGGAAGGAAGCTATAAATTTAATATTTAAGAAGAAGTAGAAAGCTACGGTGGATAAGGAATAGAAGTCTTAAATAGTTAATAACTTATTTAAAATCGTCGAACTTTTACCTAAAGCTAAGGCTCTACCTATTAAATAGGTCTTTATATACAAATTTAATAAGAACAACGTCCTATTTAGATAGAAAGTATAACTAGTATTATGCGGTAATAAGCAGCGCCTAGGAATTAACTATAGCGATATATTTATAGGCGTTGTTTAACCTAGTATATTTAAGCTACTAATAGCCCTAGTTACCGTATATAATTTAGAGTATAAGCACTTAGATATAATTACGGCCTTTCTTAATAGAAAGCTTAACCGTAAGAATATCTATATTTAGCTCCTAAAAGAATATCGCTAGTATCTAAAGGACGGCGTTGCCCTTATAGGTCTACTACTTAAGGCTCTCTACAGTTTTAAGTAGGCGCCACGTCTTTAGTATAAGGAGCTTAAAAGCTTCCTTATTATCCTTAAATATATACCAATTCTAGCCAACCTATACGTCTTTATTAGCTAGCAAAGCGGCCAAATTATTATTTTCTACGTTAATAATCTTATCTTAATTAGACGGGACATATAGACAATTAAATTGCTTAAAGAAGCACTTAGGAATAAGTATAAAGTAAGAGACTTAGGCCTAATTGCGTACTACCTAGGTATTTAAATTATAAGGAACCGCTAGGCGCAATTAATTCGGTTAGTATAGAACGCCTATATTAGGAAGATCCTATATATATTCTATATAGAGGATTTCGCACTAATCTCTATACTAATTTACCCCTGTCACGGCACTGACCTGACGCGTTGTTATGGCTACGCGTATGCATGAGCACGGACCTGACCCCTAAGCGACGTGTATATATACCACCTCACCTCCTACATCGTACCTTGACAGTCCGCACGTACTGTGACAGTATGTCGTGTCATCTTATAGCGGCCCCCGGTAGGGCTTTGTTTCCACCGTTCCAAAGCCAAAGCTACGACCATACCCACGGGCAGCGGGATCTCTTAACATCATACGTTCCACGTCAATGCGACCCAGTAAAAAATCTCTATCAATAATCCATTTCGAGTACACCCGAGGCCGACCTCTGCCATCTTTGAGTTTTCTAAGCTGGCAGCAGGGAGGACACACCCTGCGGGCTATAAGTTTCTCTTCTCAGTCTCTAAGTTTCCTAATAGGCCAGCGCAAGCAGGGAGAGACAACACCTGCGGGCTTAATATCCGATCGTCTCTACTTTGTCTTCTTAGTCACACGCGTAATCGTACCTGTAGATCTAGCTACATAGGCTCAATAACTCCGCTTACCAGGCGTCCACAGTTCCAGCAAGCACGACCTACCCGCAGGGACACACCCTCCACGTCAGGCGACTAGTTAACCCCTTTTGATTTGCTCTTAATTATCTTGAGTATAAGAGCTATCAGGAGACACCTTACGGCGTCTTCCTTATCTCGAATCTCGCGGCAGATAAGACACCCTCCGGCTATGTTCCTATTCTAGTCTCGAACTTATAGCATAGAGACTATAGTACACCGTCTCAGCCACCTGTATGATTCCAAGTATTATTTTCCTCTAGTTTAGCTAGACAAGATATCAGACGAATCCTACGTTATCTATTAAACCTGCGATTCTCCTGTAACTATCCCTTCCGAGCCTGTCGAATCTATACCTTCGATCTCCGCACTCCGAGCCTTTTGAGTCTACGCCTTAACCTCGATCTCCGCACCCCGAGCCTTTCGAGAGTCAATATCCGCAATACGCCCCGCGGTTACAATTTTTTTTTCGTCTCCTCTGTTTTACCCCTTCGCCTTTGGCTTTATTTAGTGCTCGAGACGAGCCACTAGCGGAGAGCGATGTAGTAAGGGATATAGGTAGGAGGGTCCGAGGACTGTAAGGACGAGGACCTTTAAGGACTGGAAGGACGAGAACCTTGAGGACTGGAAGGATGAGGATATATGGTCTATTTTTTTTTACCTCTGTGTTTTTTACTGCCGTCACTTGGCTCACAGGAGCTCGCCTTTGTTGGGGAGGGATGTACTGTCACGGCACTGACCTGACGGCGTTGTTATAGCTACGCGTATGCATGAGCACGGACCTGACCCCTAAGCGACGTGTATATATACCACCTCACCTCCTACATAGATCCTCACACGACATCGTTTGTCAATCATATACAGTCACCTCGTACATCGTACCTTGACAGTCCGCACGTACTGTGACAACCCCTTTGTAATAAACTTTAAGCTATATAAACCTAAGGATTAAACTCCGTAGGAGCTGGTAAAACGGTATTAATTGCTAATAGGCTCTCTACTATATCTATATAATTGGACTTAGCCCAATATAGCCTAGGCTATAGGGAAGCTCTATTAGTTCCTATATAACCCTACCAAACTATATATAGACGCCGCGATATAGATACTTGCCTACTATATAGGGACAATTAACTTAGGTATAGAGTTTGTCTTACCCTAAGGGCAGCAGCTACCTCTAAAAGCCTTCGCTAAGGCGTTAGCTACGGACTATACTACGCCTAATTATAATAGGGAGTATAGCGAAAGCGCACTAGGTAATATACCTAACCTATAACTACATAGCTATAGTAATACAGCGTTTATAGATACGGTTAATAGGAAGTTAACTTCTAGCTATATCTATAAGCTAGTAAGTGGCCCAGTTTTACACAAGTTAAGTAAGAAGTTAATTCTTATAACCTTTACTATAAAGGCTAAGTATATAGCGATAACGCATGCGGCCAAGAAAGCCTTATAGCTCCGTTAATTATTTACTAATTTAGGCTATACTAAAAAGGATTTACTACCGATATATTTATATAGCGATAATTAACTAGCTATAAGCCTTGTAAAAAGCGACAACTACTACGCGCGTACTAAGCACTTTAAGCTATATTAGCACTATATTTATAATAAGGTTTAAAGCGGTATAATTTACCTATAGCATATTTCTACGAGCAGTATAGTAGCAGACGGTCTTACGAAGCTACTATTAATAACTTAGTTTAGGAACTTTGTTAAGTAGCTAGGCCTTATTTAATACGATATAGACACTAAATTTAAGTAGGAAATTATATACAGGTTGGCAAAACCTTAGAGGGTACGCTATTTAACAATTCTAACTAATGCTAATTACTTTTAAATAGGGGATGGGAACGATGTAGAGAGCTTATAATAGGTGATCAATTACAGCTTAGGGAGAGGTTAAATAGGACCTATAGGACACTTAGAGGATTAGAAGGTATTTCTGTTATATATAAATAAGTTCAACACTAATTTAGGAAGGATCTGCTTCTGTTTTGGTAGAGCACTAGGGGGTATAACGATAGTACTAAAGGAGTCCTCTAACGTGTTCCACCACCTAACCGGCTACACTACTAAACCGGCCACCCCAAAAGCCCACCAAAAATTGAAAAAACTGCACTTTAATATCTTAATAATGGCTTAATAATAAATTCTAAAATTTAATAATTAGCCTTTTATGCCTATATTAAGACTCTTAATAAAATTCTAGCGTAATAAGCATGGCCGTTATTAAGATATTGGGTTTTAGCCCCTAATTTTAAGCCAAATTACAATATCTCTAGAGCTACTTAATAGATTACTTTTTAAATATAATAAAAGGTTTAAAATAGGTATAAAAGGCTAATTATAAAATTTTGGAATTTATTATTAAGCCGTTGTTAAGATATTAAGGCGCAGTTTTTCCAATTTTTGGTGGGCTTTTGGGGTGGCCGGTTTGGTGGTGTGGCCGGTTAGGTGGTGGAACACGTTACATGCGTTTCCTGCTTACATAAGCAGAGTCCCTTCTTTTTCGGTCTTCGCAGCAACCACTTCGGTATCCGTAGTAGTCACCCCGGACCCCGTAGATATAGGCCTATATCAAGGCCTATATTCCTCGTAGTTAGATTCGATAGATTCATTCATTCATTCAATATCATTCAGTTCATCAACTATGTCCACCGTGATAGAGTCGTTGCGGTAGGTTTCAGGGCGGGCGGCTTGAACGTGAGCCATTGCATGTTGGGTAAGGCGTCGCCTAGGGATCAATACTCCTGCAATCGGAGGTTCGAGCTGCGAATGATGTGCATGAGCAGCGCTTGGGAGGTCCCTGCTCGGCCAAGATGCGGATGGCGGGCACAGCCGCGACGAAGTGGGGCGGCACCGAAGCCAAGGTTCGCTGCTCTACTGCCTGAACCAAGGCTTTAGATTTGGAAACCATGTCTCGTTCCCTATCATTTATGAAAAAGCGCAAAGACCATCCATTAGGATTATCCGCAAACACTGCCACAGCCAATGATATGAATGATAACTCTGGCTCGATCGCTGTCGCATCTCGGCCGGCCTACAACTCCTTTAACCGTCAATGGTCTCTCCTGCAGAGAATCTATACGCAAACTAGTACATCCTGGCGCAGACATTCTGGGCATGGGAACCTCTCGGCGAAAAGGCCGCGCTCAGTGTGCATTTGTGTGAAGTGCCTCATAAAGCCCGCCCTGTTTTCGGAGATGTCCGCACTGATGAGACAATGACCACCCTTCTGCGACTGTGGGCCAGGTTGCAATTCTGAACCTAGTATCGTGTTTACTTAGGATGCTGCGCTGCAGGGCAAGTCCGGCATATGGGCCTTACCGTGGGCAACCTCGCAATGATGACTTCAGCCGGGCCGTTGATAATACACTCGTCGCTTCCTAGTAGGCGGCACTTGTATCCCTATCAATTTAGGTGTGGGGCCCGTGCTCCCGATAACCCGGGGTTTCGCCAGAGTCTCCACCCCGCCAAGCCACGCCGTAATATTTTACGCGTTATGGCATTATCCGAAGAAACGGAGATTAAGTACAATATGACATGGTCAACTGACAAGTCTTGATTCTTGGGCTGAGACACACCGTCTGCAGAAGCTCAGCTTTTCAAAGCCAACTAATACAACCGGGGTAGCTTCTTCGTCAAGACTCCAATTCAGCGGATAAAGCCACTTATTAGTCTTCGGACTTTGATTACTAGACACATTTTGACTTGACTCCATCGTGACGATGCGCCTTTATGTCATTACATTTGGGCTATTAGCCCTTCTAGTCCATGTTTATAGACTGGCGTATCCTCGGTCGTACCCAACGATGTCACTCAACCAGTATAGAAGGACTCATTGGCTACCATGCCTGTGGTCTAGGGGGCCGAGAGTGATGTGAATCAGATTAGAAGTCATAGTTGTTGAGGTAGTGGGGCCGTCTGGGCCCGGGAGTCAAATAATACAATCACGGACCACATCGACGTCTCGTTCCCTCACCGTCTCGTACAGCATCACGTCAAAACGGGTCAGGATGCGGGCTACGCTCAGGCAGCGCTCGGCATATACAAGATTGGGACATGTTAGACAACGGACAGTAGACACTCCCGTGGTACTTAATTCATGCCCAAGTAGATGCGGGAGCCTCTGCCGAAGCCCAGAAAGTATTGCGGCTTCCAATCGGGGTCGTCGAGCAATCACTGGGGAATGAAAGTGAACGGTTCGGGGAAGTTTTCGGGTTAGTATAATGCAGAGAAGCGGAGCGTACCAATGCGAACTACTAGAGTTGACTGAAAATTCCAGATTGAGGCGATCAGGTGTCGATGATCTAAACCAAAGTCGGTCTGCTTGCGTTTGAACACAGCAGAGCCCGGATGTGTCCTGAAAGGGAAACAGCCGACCTCCTCTTCGTCGCCCCAAGGATTCAGATTGGCTTGCAGCACAAAGCTGCCAGGCCCCAGTAACCTCCATGGATATGCAGGGCAGTGTCCTCCCATGTTTTCCAATGCACCAGAATTGACGCGTAAAGCTAATAATACAGTACTTCAGGCAATTTAATGTATAAGGGCCAAGTCACTAACATGCCAAAGGCTCTATCGCTCGCAGAAGTTTCTAGTACGAGAAATCTCGCGAGATCAAGACCAGAATTTAGGTCACTTTCGTTCGTGGGAGGTAAGGTGCCTTCTGTATGCGTACTTCCGCAAGATCCTTGCAATTGAGAATAAATACACAACCCTTTTCACGTCTTACAAGTTTGCTAGAATTTTCCTCTGGCCACTGCTGCCAATCCAGACTAATTGACCTTTTCCATCTTGCGGTGCTCCACCGCTAGGGCGCCAATGATGGAGACGCAGCTCAGGACTACGGGAAGCTGCCATGACTTCGTTAGGGCGTCGTTGACAACGCGCAGCACCATCCTCTTGACATCTTCAGACAAACCCTGTGTAATGGTTGTGATACCACCGTTCGAGACTGTACTCGCGTCGAAGCCAGCTATTCCGAGACGTTGCAAGCTGTAGGCTAGATTGTTCGTAAAGAGCGCTTGCGCCACGGAAACGAAGATTGAACTGTAATGTATGAATTACATCAGTACTCCATCTGCTACTTAGAACTGCGGTGTTCCGAAGACTCACCCACCGATTGTCTGGGTAAACATAACCAAACTGGAGCCAATGGGAATGTCTTGAAGGGGGAGGGCCTTCTGTGCAACCATAATGGGAGTTACGCCGGAGAGGCTCGCCCCTATGGCAAATATGATTTGATAGCCGATCCATTTGCCGTCACTCGTGTCTGTATTGAACGTGGTGAAGAGGCCGGATCCTATAGTGCAGAAGACGGATCCAGCAAGCATAAAAGCGTCAGCATAGCCCAGCTTAGAGATAAGTGCTCCGCCTGCAGAAAGAGTGATAGTACTCGTAATAACCCATGGAAGGGTGTATACTCCTGACTGGATTGGTGTTGCCCCTTTGACTCCTTGGAACCATCTACAAGCCTACAGTCAGTATGGATCGAAGATGGCGGAAAAGGGTCTTACACCGGAAGGTAGTAAGTGAGGACGAAGATAGCTCCAGTTGTACACAAGGCGAAAAGGGACGCAGATACGATGGTTCGCTGGGTGAAGATGCGAGCCGGGAGCATTGCTTTGGCGCCCTGCCGGATTTCGATAGCAACAAAGATTAGACCTAGGACGCCACAGAGAACCAGCAACGCGATGATGCGAGCGTCCCCCCACGGATAGTGGATTCCTCCCCACTGCAGCGCCAAGAGGAGGCAGACGACCGACGGCGCCAGGGCCGCGAGGCCGACAAGATCGAGCGTCTGCAAGAAGTCCGCCCACGAGGTGAAGGCCTCGGTTTCGCGCTTCGGCGGGCGGACAGAGAGGAGGAAGGCGGCTTCGATGAAAACACCGAGGGGTAGATTGATATAGAAGTTCCAACGCCACGAGACCCGTTGGGTAAGTGCTCCACCTACCAAGGGACCGCAGGTCGCAGCCAGTGCACGGGCGACCGACATAAAGCTGAGAAGAATGGGGCGTTTCGGGGTTGGGGCGAGGAAGGGAACGAGAGAAAAGGCGCCGACCAGAAGGCCGGAGCATCCGAATCCGGCAATAGCGCGGCCAGCAATGAGGGCTGGAGAGTTAGGCGCGGAGCCGCAGACAGCGGAGCCGACTAGAAAGAGAAGCATGGAGGCGCTGTAGATCCACCGAATCGGGTAACGCGCACTCAACTTGCCAAATGGGAGTTGGGACATGCAGATGGCCATGAGGTAGATACTGGCGTACCATCCGACGTCCTTGAGTGAATGGAACTCATCCGAGATGAAGGGGGTGGCAGTGGCAATAATGGTGCTATCCTGGGGAGAGGTTGGGAGTGTTAATATCAGGAGTCTAGCATTAGCAGGAGGCGCGAGCTTGACGCACCAGCGTAATGAGAAATATCCCAAGACAGAGAGTCGTGACAGCAAGCCAGAATCTAATGCCCGAAGGGTACTTCGGGGCTGCGGCATCCTGCTCAGGATTTGGAGGGCATGCTTCTTGACTTGCCCCTATTAGTGAGGGTGCATGTGTTACTTCGTCTTTGTGAGTGTTTACGCCTTCATGTGTAGCGTCTGGAAGCGGACGCATTTGGATGCTCTCGTTGCTTGCCATTGTGAACAAGCGTAGCCTAGTAAAAGAAGACAAACGAACGTACGGACGCGGAGACGCGTCGGCTACTCCTGCGATGTGCAAGTATGAAGTTTGAAAATGAGAAATTAGATAGAGGTTTCAATGTTGCCTGCAGCCTGTTGGTGGCGCTGGATCTTTTTAGCCGGTACAGCGCCAAGACTTAAGCACCTTTAATTAGCACTAAAAGGGAAGGTTCTTAAGCCTTATCTATAGCTCGAACAGATAGGGTAAAGCAAGAAGGATTTAGAGCGCCTAATTAAGGCTTGTAAGGAGGCGTGGATAGCTCTCGATTAAGGTCTTATCCCTTAACACGATGGGGTCCTCAGAGTAGATGGTCCGTGCGCAAACACTAGAATCAAAACAACGCGTATATCCATCTATCGCAGTCACGTGAAGGGATATTAAATTTTTACCGTATAATTGGGAGGCGCAGGGCTATAAGGTCACTCTAGGGCTAGTTCTTAGCAGTTTTGCTAGTACTTAGCACTTAAATCTACTAAGGATTTATCTTAAAGCAATTAGATATCTCTAACTATAGTAGTCGCGCTAAGGCGGGTTTTTAGCAGTTTTACTAGATTCTAGTACCTACTAAAGAATTACCTTAAAGCGCTATCTATATCTAATATATACTAAATATAAGAGATAGTAAATAGGAAAAGTAAATTAGTTATATAGTAACTATATTTAATATTCGCAAATATTATTATCGGGATACTTTAACACAGTGCAATAGACGTAGTATACATGCAGTGCAGTGTGTAGTTAGATTCTTTTCGTTCTATTCTATAAAAAGGGGAAGTGTATATAGAGCCAATTGCTAAGGCGCTAGTAGTGGTCGAGCTAATAGTAGAGTAGGGCAGCAGAACGGCAATATGCGGCATATTGCGGCAATGTCGCCGCAATATACCGAATATTGTAGAATATTATACCAACACTGGCAACTCTCTAAAATGCTAGAAAACCAATAGAACTTCTTTTATAAAAGTAAGTATACTTTAACATATAATTACTTTTAACTTCCTTATATTAAATCTCCCTTCTTTATTAAATATCCTTCCGTTCTACCCACTTAATAGTCTGTAGTTTTAAGTAATTAGTATTAATTAACTTCTTAAGAGCCGTAGATGCCTTGCTTTTGGTCATTAAGTTAGTAGGGTTACTATTACTATTAATCCACTTAACTTCCGTAATCTCTTTACGCTCGTATAACTAGCGAAGATATATAATATCTATTATAAGTTGTTTCTCTTACGTAGTACCTAATTTAATAAGGCAGTTATAGAGTAATCTTAAGTTAGTGCAGAGGATAAGTAAAAGTTCGATCTATAAGATCTATTTAACTATTACCTTAATTACGGCTCCAATGTCAAATCCATAGGCCATTGCGTAGAGTTTAGATACTAGTACACTCCTAGTAACTCTTTTACACTTAATTAAGGACCAATACACAATATTGGCCTTATTTATTATATCTGCCAATACCAGGATATAGCCTATTTGCGATAAGAAGTCCTTATTATTTATAAATAAGGTGTCCGTAAACATAAGTAGGCGTAGTATATTAATGTCCAGCTTAACGTACATAAGGCCTCTCACTGGGTTATCGATTTACCATAGTAGTCGTTTATTAAGTGCTATAATGTTATTCTTTTTAGGGTTAATTACCTAGGCAGCAAAGGAGAGGTTAAAAGAGGCTTTAGGTTGGCATATAGAGGTAATATATACACCTCTAGCACGTTATACAACGTATTATTCCTTTATAGTTAGTACATCACAGACAATGCCTCTTAAGCTTATAGTTATAGCTATTTTACTAAGGTAAACTATGTTTAGGTTCTTATACTAGCGTTCCTAGGTTATTATAATATTGCCTTCCTAAGAGAGTTAAATAATACATCCGTTGAATTTAAGTGACTGCTTAACCGTAAGTTGCTTACGCTCTTTTGCGAGAAAGTAAGCCTTTTCTAGATATTATTGCTCTACGTCTGCAAAGGTGGTATTAGCCAGGAAAAGGGTGTTATTAGTTTAAAGGCCAACGATACCAAAGTAGTTGGGAGTGTTGCTCTATAAGAGGTAAGGGTTATATATTAATAAGTTTATATCCAACTCCTTAGTATAATAATTATAGTAGGTCGTAAACTAGTAATTGCCTACTTCTAGAACGCCGTATAGAGGCTTAATTACCTTTAAAATTAAGTTCTTTTCAATACCTAGTTAGTTTCCTAACTTATAAGGTAGTTAGATATAGAAGTCTTAATTTAGCTTTATAAGAGACTAAACATACGCCTAGGAGATATCTCGTAGGTATAGCTATGTGCCATTACCTTATAATATTACTACGATGCATAGGATAAGGCGTTGGCTAACTTATTAAATGGTAAGTAACTAGGTTAGTACGGTACCTTTTTTAAGATTATTATATGCTTAGATAACGAGTCTCAATTTCTTAAAGGCTTTATCAGTGCCGGGGTTCTTAATCTTATCTATAAATTGTGAGTTAAAGATTCTGGCTCCTGCGGGTACGTCTTAAGGGTTAATTATCTTAAATACGCCCTTTTTAATTAGTCCTGTAATTTCCTTTTAGCGAGACGTCTTAAACTACTTATAGTTGCTATCCTCTTGCAAGAATACAGTAATATTGGCGGTATTAACGTAAGTAGGGTACTTGTGGGGTCTTCCTCTTCCTTAGCGAGGTGGTTATATTTCTTTAGTTCTAGTAAGGGACAGTTTCTATATAGAAACGGTTTCGTCAGCTTAAATGTTGTTAACTTAGGTGCCGTTAACTTGAATATTATCAACTTGGGTACCGTTAACTTAAATATCTTCAACTTAAGTATGTTTAGGGTCTATTAAGTATAGTTTAATAGCAGTACTATAGAACTTTATAGGGCCGCTAGGTAGGTTAATAATATACAATTCTCCTTTAATATTTAGTAGGTCGTATAGTCCTGTCTAGTATCTAGGTTATCCTATATTGCCTTCTCTCCAGACTAGTACTAAAGAGTTAAGGGGTAAGTTGTAAATTACGGTAGTGCTAAGGCCATTACGCATGTTAAGTGCGTCTGCGACTTAGCGTTCCGCTTATATCTTCTTCACTTCCTCTATAGCTTTCTTAAATGCAATTGCACGCTATATCACTATAGGTAAAGGTGCATCGGACTCTATTATTCGGGGGTACGCTCCAAATACTAATAGTGTAGGTATTAGGCCGTCTGGTCCTGCGGAGTCATTAATTGCTTTAAAGGCCATTTACAGTGCTATATCCTTATCAATTTCTAGTATCTCGGAAGTAATAATATAGTATATGCGTCGTAAGGGGCCGTAGTAACGCTCTACCATGCTAATTAAGTTGTAAGCTTCAACCGGTACGCTCTTTATAGTAGTGCCCATGTTAACCGCGTATTACTTAAACTCTCTACTAATAAAGTTCTTTCCTATATTATATGCAATTATATCTAGGGGGCCTAGGTATATGTCGATCCAGCACACTTATAATATATCCCATGTATATTTAGCGCTAATATTCTATAGCTATCTACCTATTTAAAATTAGGTGCCTTTATTGATAATATAAAGTACGGGCTTGCTATTAATATACATAATATTAACAATAATGCAGTAGTTAAAATTAACGTCGTCCTTTAAGGTAAATCTGAATCTGCCTAGTGACTTTCCGTGCTTTTAACAGTATAAGCAGTAACGGGTAATATGCTTAAGGGTCTTGCGATTAGCATCGTTTTCATAGCCTACGCGGTCTAATATTCTCTTAAGTCGCTGTACTAACGGATGTCCAAAGCGTCGGTGTAGGCGTCGCAATTCTACATCAGTTAAATAGCATAGGTTTTGGTTAAAAGACTCTGTAATAAACACGTGCAATAAAGTGTCCTATAGTAAAAATAGGTGTCCAAATTAGCGTACGACTGGTACGGTCTTTAAGGGGGTTATTAGGATATTCTTTAGGTTGTTAAAGTACACTTATAATTTATCCATATCTGCTAAGCAAAGCAGGAAAGGGGTATCAACTTTAACAACGTGAAACTCTACTATACCTATTAGTGTAGCTACCTTAATAGAACCAATAGAAGATGTAGAGCCTATTCCAAACTATACACTAACTATACCTCTCATGGACTCATTTAACTGTACTTTATCAATCTTCTAAAGCGCAAGAAATTGGCTATATCCTGCTGTGGAACATTTAGAGGCTCTAGTGTCAATTATTATACCCATAAACTTTATAGAGGTATAGTGTAAGGTTGTATTATACGCAAACGGGTCTGTATTAGTAGGGGATACATCTATCGTAGTGTTAATAGTTGTAACTGCGTGGCTACATGCTCTATTAGCTAGTTCTAAAGCTATAGTGGTTACATTATCTGGTTCGATCTTACCGTATAAAGTATAGTATACTATAGTCTAGTTGTCCTTATCTAATAGAGTGCTAGGGTTTATATTAACTACTAGGGCGTTAAATACGTCGGTGATCTCATTATCTAAGTCATTGTCCTCGTCGTCATTGCCTTCATAGTCCATAATATATTGCTTTATTCGTTCCTAGAAGTGGTTCTTAAACTTATCTTTAAACTTAGTCTTAAAATCTTCTTACTCCTCCTTAGTATGTTTCTATAAGCAATATCCTTCCTTATTATATACAAAGCAGCGTAGTTTCTATCGGTTGCGGTTATACGGGGGGTTGCTGCGGTTACTACAGTTATTACAGTTATAGTTGTTATCTCTTTTATAGAATCGTCGGTCCGTAAAGAAAGCTTATATCTTCTCCGCATGCTCTTTCTCGTATACTATAATAGACGATTGGAGTTTATTAATAAGGGCTCTAAAGTTATCCAGTAGGTCAGAGACTGCATATCTACATACTGGTATTCCCTAGTAAGAAGTAACGATTTTATTATAAAGGAAGTTTATGGTTTATAAGGTAGGTCTAAAGCTATACTATAGTTAATAGAGTCTATAGATTAATAATTGGAGGCATTTACTTATAGACTTATCTGTATTTCCTGCTATTACTATTATAAGTATAATGGTATTCTACTTATCTAGGTTCTTACGTTGAAATCCTAGTCCTTTAAAGAAATTCCAAAGGTGCTCGCAAGCTTTGGTAAATAGTAGGTAAAATAATTAATTTATATAAAAGTAGTCTAAAGCTAATCCTTTTAGCATAGTAAGGAATACCTTAAGGTAAGCTTCTTGGGGTACGTCCGCTTAGTTACAGATATTATAGAATATTATTAATTTATAGTTAAGGCTTTCGTTTATGCCACCATATTTCTACTCTTCCGTATATATCTTAGCTACATTCGCAATTTCTTTACTATAGCCAGTCACAGTAACAGGGCGGTTCTCCTTATCCATAGGTTGTCCGTAAAGTTATTATATTATTATAGGTTAAGGCATAACAGATAGTATAAAGGTAGAGGTAATTATAGATTAAGGTATAGTGGAAAGCATAGGCACTAAGGAATATCTTACTTAGTACTTCTCTAAAGTTCCGTATATCTTATAATACTTAATACTTCTTAACTTAATATTAGTACTAAACTTTTTCTTAAGTGCGTTTATTTCTTCTCTAGTCTATTCCATTTGGTCCTCTTCTTATACTATATCATATAAAGATTAAGGGAGTAATTTGCCTCATTTATGGTTGGTATTAACCCATACTCCTTTAATATTTAAATAGTTATGTAGTTTCTAAAGCTAGTATAAGTGGATTTTTGTAAAGATATCAACCGTAAAGTCCTTAAAATCTCCCTAAAACAATTCCCAGAGTATTAAGTCTAGCTGGTCGTGTATCTCCGTATATATATATATTTTACATCATACGTAGTCGGTTAGCTCGTCCTTAGTAACTTCCGTTAGGTTAATTCCATCTTCCTATTTAGCTGCTTCTTCCTCCCAGTCTTTCTCTGTTCCTAACATCTTGTATTATTATTTAGGTAGGTAAGGGTGTTTATAAGGTAAAGGTAGAGGGACGGTTAAGGTAGTTTAAGTAGGTAGTTAAAGAGGCGGTTAAGGATAAGGTGTTCTACGCAGTAGTCTTCTAAAATAGATAGAACGAAAAGTCTAGTAGTCATCGTGGATACCAAACAAGTACTTCTAGATAGTTTTTCTTCTTCCTCTAGAATAGATAGAACGAGATGTCTAAAAGTCGTTATAGATACTAGACGAGTACTTCTAGGTAGTTTCTCTTCTTCTCTTTAACTGAAATAGGCTAATATAAAAGGTGGATAAGTATAACTATCTTCCAATCTGCTATAAGGTGGACAGTACAACTATCTTCTAAGCTATCTGCGTGTCTCCTAATCTATACGCGCTCACTAATCAGTGTCGGGATACTTTAACACAGTGCAATAGACGTAGTGTACGTGCAGTGCAGTATATAGTTGGATTCTTTTCGTTCTATTCTATAAAAAGGGGGAGTATATATAGAGCCAATTGCCAAGGCGCTAGTAGTGGTCGAGCCAACAGTAGAGTAGGGCGGCAGAATGGCAATATGCGGCATATTGCGGCAATGTCGCCATAATATGCCGAATATTGCAGAATATTATACCAACAATTATAAAAGGTCTTAATATTATATATTATTAAAATAAATACTACTAAGTAATATATAGACGCTAGTATTTATCTATCGCAGTTACATAAGGGACATTTAATATTTACTATATAATTGAGGGGTATAGGGTTATATAGTTACTCTAGGGCTAGTTTTTAGCGGTTTTACTAGTACTTAGCACTTAAATCTACTAAGGATTTGCTTTAAAGCGACTAGATATCCCTAAGTAAAGCTTTTATATCTAATAAGACATTACCGCATTTTGTTATATTTTACTATATTACTGTATTCTGCTATATTCTACTATATTTTACTATACTGCCGCATTCTACTATATTTTATAATCCCTAACTTATAAGCTAACTAATTAGGATTTTCTATACCTGGTATAGAAAACTACTATTAGCTTACTTACTACTAGCGCCTTAGCGGCCTTTAATATCTTTTACTTATTACTTAGTAATCCTTATACTAAGAGCAGTATACTACGCTAAAAGTAAGAATTAAGGCAATAAAGGCTAGCGGTTTAAGTTTTAATATATAGGTAAAAGGCTTCTAATAATCACTAACCTAGTTATTAAATTTACTAATATAAACATCCTAAATTTTTAACGAACTAGGTAGTACCCTAGCGGCTATTAAATAGGAGGAAAGGATCTTATAAACTACTAAAGAGATAAAGAGTTTGTTATTAAAACTAAATAAGAATAAGTTAAGGAGTTAAGGGTCTCTATTAAATAGCTTTATTATAATAGCGACTAAGTATAATAGGCTACCTACTGCCGTAATAGCAACATGAACGCCGTAGTATTACTTATTAGCTTTACTCTATTTAAGGCAAAATATTATCTCATTAGGCGCAAAGGTAATATTATATTAGGTAGCCTTTCTTACTAAGAAAGTTATTTAGTTCTTAAGCTTCGCCATAATATATATAATTTTACCTATTTATAAAAATTTAGTAAATATAAGGGTAAACGTAATATTAGTATTAATCTCTAGTAGTAAGGAGCTATATATTACTATCTAGGTTAAAATATCCCTAATAATAGGCCACTTAACCTTTTTTACTAAGGGAGAGGTAGTAGCTGCTTTAGTAAATAATTGGTATACTATAGGGTCCTTAAATAAACCTTCACCGCACATGCAACCTTACCAAAAGGTAGCGCCACACTTCAAAACTTACGCATACCCATCTTACTATCAAAAACAATCGATTTTCCAACTTTTAAGACATAATTCCTACTGCCTAGCGAGCTAGAGGTGGATTTATTTGTCGTTTCACCCCCTTTCCCCCAACAGAAAATTCTTCTTAGGGGTGGTCCTAGCTTATAAGCGAGGCACGGACAGGAATACCAAAACTAAATACCAAAACTACGAAATATAGAGGCTAGATTTTCTACTACCTTTTAGCCTAATCTCCCCAGAAATCTTCTAGTAGGATTAGTAAGGAGAAAGGGTATAAGGATAGTAAAAACTAGGAAACCCCCCTATAAGATACAAAATGCCAAGGCCTAATAGGTCTAAAAAAAAACCTCCTATAGAAATAAGTGATGAAGATTCTACATCTACTTTTTCTCCCCCTTCTCCTTCTCCTGGCCCATCTAGGACAGGAGAAAAAAGAGGACATCCTTAGTCTTCTCCTAAAAAAGAAAACCAAAAACCTATAAAAAAGATAATAAAACTAACAACTACTATGGATAGTACGGATAATATACCTATCTATTCCTTTTCTCCAGAACAATATCTAAGCTTCGCTTTAGAAAGCCTAACCCAGGCCTATAAAGGGCTAGAAGAAGAAAAAGAAGAAGAAAGAGAAGAAATAAAAGAATAAGTTAAATAGCTAGTGTACTATACACGAAGTATCCTATTAGGAGAAAATTCCTTTATACAAGAAGAAGAAGAAGAAGAAGAAAGAAAAAAAGAAAAAGAAAAGATAAACGATATCCTAAAAGGACTAGTAGAAGAAGTAAGAGCTCTCTATAAGGAGGTGGCTCCTATTAAAGAAACTTACGCAGAGAGGCTAAAGAAGGACCTCCCTTCTTTATCCTNCCTACCTTCCTNATTATNNACTACCCCTCCTTCTTCTAGTAGGGTAACTAGTAGCACGCCTAGCTCTACCTCTACCTCTACTAGAAGTAAGAAAAAGCAGCTATAAAAAAGGAAGCTAGTCCTAATTACAGACGAAAAGGACCAATTTCTAGATACATTCTCTATACGAAACAAAGTCAATTAACTATTTGCATCAAAACTGCAAGTAAAAAAGCNAGTACTAGCGTCTATAGCTAGAACTAAAGGAAAACAAAATATTCTCCTTACGACTACAGAAGAGTATAATGCAGATTTCCTAGTTAAATATAAGGAGATCTAGTATAACTGCTTTACCTTTTAAAGAGAACAAAAACTAGAACTATGGGTTCAAATTATAGCCTATAGGGTTCCTACCCTACCTTTCCTAGGAGAAGGGGGCTCTAAGCTCCTAAAGGAAGAAATTGAAACCTTTAATCCTATAAGGATACAAGGACTACCTAGATGGATCTTATCTAGTGAAAAAAGATATAATCCACAGACCAGATTTGGCTCTATAGTTTTTTACTATAAAGAACGAAGAAAAAAGATAAGAAATCCTTAAGCAAAAGAGATATCAATTGCAGGTACAGCTACTAAGGTAGTAAAATACCTCGAAGTCTCTCCTACTACGCAGTGTACGAGCTGCCAAAAATTGGCCATATAGGAGATAGGTGCTCTACTAGGCCTACAGGTACTGTACGGCTGCATATTATCTAAAGACTATTCCTATTCTACTGTATAATAACAGGCAAGCCTTGCTAGCATACCACCCCTCTTTGCATTAATTGTAAAGAAAAACACTTTGCTAATAGTAAAGACTGCAAGACTCTTAAAGCTGCTAAACTAGTACGCGAAGAAGATTCTATAGAAGAATAAAACAGATAGAATTCTAGAAGGAGGCAACTCCTACTAGGCTCTTAAAAAGATATTAGAGAGCAAAAGGATAGAAATAAATTGTAAAAGGATAGGGATAGGGGTTAGGATTTCTTATAGTTTTTCTTACCATTTTCTCATTCCCTAGTAGTTGTAGTATCTTAGTGTTATACTAGGAAACTATAAACTCCTAATTTAGGGGTTTATAAACTACTAGGATATAGCTACTAGTACATATTAAGCTGCCTAGAAAGGATTTATGTATATAGAACTATAGCGCCATAGCCCAAGGCTGCATGCGTAGTATTATACGTAGTATAATACAATGGATTAAAAAAAAAAGGGTCCTTAAATGCTATAATTAAGATATCGTAATCTATGTAATATAAGTAAATTATAAAGATATAGGCTTGTAAGGTTTCGGCCTTAAGCCTACTTACTTATCCCTTAACTTGCTAACTCTGGCTCTTAGTTATCGATAAGGATTATCTAATTAGAGGCTCTTGTTTAACCTAATTCTTGGTAACTATAATAAGACTATAGCGACGTAAGGTTATTTAAACCCGTGATTTCTATATATATATATATATATTTGTAGGCTAGTCCTTAGAGTTAAGCTTTACTAGGTGTTCCTTTTAATAGGGCCCTATTATGCAGAACAGAATCTTATACATAGAATAGCCCTATCTTGTTCTTGGTGTTAGTATATAATATAGCTTAGTATTGCACCTTAGCGGGTTAAGGGATAGCTAGGAGGTACTAAACGCGTATTAAGCAATCTATTTATCTAAATTATACGGCTTAGCTAGGTAAAGAAAGACTCCTTTAAGTACGTAGTATAACTTCTAACTATTAATTACTAAGGAATAGTTTCTACGCGTTATTAGCGTAAGGCTATACTGGAGAAGGAGCGTATAGAGATTAAATAGCGCGTTAATAATAATTTTTTTAAAAGTTTATAGGTAGTTATAAGTAGTTTAATAGGGTTATAACACCTAGTTAAAAACTTATTAGCTTTATTAGTAATAAATTAAGTGCCTAGTATAGGCAGAATTAATAAATAGCCATGGCCTAAAATTAAGATAGTATATTAGCTAAGCTATTTAAATTACCTAGGATCTACTTTATAAATAATATAATATTATAAGCTATTGTAGCTAGCATAATCTTATAGAGCAATTTGTTTACTACGCTATAAATAATAATCTTCTTAATACCCTAGTAAACTACTATACTATTAGTATAAATATTAATAATATTAATTCTATTTATTGCCCGATTTGGTCCCTTTTCTAAGTCTATATAGGCATCTACCTTATATTTATAGGAAAAATCCCTAGTAAGGGAAAAACCTAGGTATAACCTTCTAGTTAGTCTTACGCGCTTCGCCTTCGCCTAGCCTATTGTTATAAGACCACCCTATAACACTCTATACGCGTCTACCTATTTCTACTACAAAGATATTAGTTCCGATTACTGCCTTAACTAAGCTAATAGCGATTTTCTATCCCCGGGATGGAAAATTCTAATTAGTTAGCTTAATAAATAGAGCTAGTAAAACTTATACCGCCACTTAAATCTATTTTATATATAGTACGGCTCCCGTTAACATAGTGTAGCTAGAAGCGTTAGACATATCGCGAGGACGGCCAACGCGCTAGTAGTAAAGCAAACCAATAGTGCAATGGCAGAATATGGCAGAATATGGCAGAATATGGCAGGACACGGCTAATACGCTAGTGGTAAGCGAGCCAATGGCAAGGTGGTAGAACATGGCAGAATATGGCAGGACGCGCCTAATATATATATGTGACGCGTGTTATAAGTAGAAAAATAATAATCTACTAACAACACCGTATAGTACATATTATTGTGATATATATATTCTGCACGTTATTAAAGCATACTAACACTAATTAGTAAGCGCGTATAGATTAGGAAATACGTATTAGTTTAAAAGACGTCTAACGCTCCACCTTATAACGGCCTTATTTTAGTTAAAGAGAGTACTAAGGATAATCTGGAAGCTTAATAGCTTGCCGTCGCCTATAGACCCTTATTACTGCTAAGAATTAAATAATACACTTTAGATTTAGAAGGATATTGCTTCCTACCTTATTAAAAGTTGAGTTTTTAACAACTTATATTAACTACCCTTTCTCCCTCCTTACAAATACTACAAACACTCTCTCTCTATAAACACCGATACCCTCTATTAATAACCTCTTTATAACCAGATAAGATGGCTATACTTATAGACTGGAAGATAAAGGCAGAGCGATAGAAGAATAGAATTAACATACAAACTATAACTAACAATAATATTATAGACTATATTTAGTTCAAGACATAGGAATATAATAATAATAACTCTGTTAACAGCGCTTTATAGGACTACTTTTAAGAAGACTTTAAAGAGTTTATTATAGATATATTCTCTTAAGCTAGTACCAAAACCCTTAAGAATCTTTTCCTCCTTCTTTATAAAGGAGGAGTGTACGTATATAAGAACGATAAACGTACTAAGCTTACATAAGTTTTGGCTAATATACTACTTAAAGAAACTTAATATAAATGGAGCTAAGAAGAATTTAATAAAGCCTATAAGGAGTAATCTAATGGCACCTTTAAGTCTAATATACTTACTAATATATTTATACGCGGCTTAAAACATAAGACTGTATAAACCCTTATACCTTAATTAATACCCAAAAGCACACCTGTAATAACTCCACTAATATCTTAAATAACTCCGCCTCTAAGTCTACTACTCCTACCTCTATAGGCCACAATACCTGCTACCACTATACCCGTTACTATAGCACCTACTTCTACACTAGGGTATAGAAAGGAACTAGCAAATGCAGCTAAGTTATACACGAACGACTAGAAATACAGTGGTACTAGCGGAAACTTTAACTTTAAGTTAATAATCTTCTATAATATCTGTAATAGAGCAAACGTTCCACCTAATACCTACCTTAAGGCTCTCCTACTTATGCTATAAGGCCTAGCTCTAGATCACTACTATAATACTAAACTTGCTATACTTACGTTTAAGGACGCTTACAAGTTACTTTATAGCTTCTTTAGAGGACCTAGTTCTAAACACAAAAGCCTTAATAAATGGAATTCGACATTACTATAAATAGTTATGTAAAAGAATGCGGACAAATTAACCAGTTAATGTCTTTAGATACTAGTTACTAAACTCTCTTAACTATAGCATGGACTGAATTTAGAACTATAAGGAGTTCTATTCCTCTACAACAAGCTTATTATGTCTTATTAGGGGATTCCCGCATATTAAATTGCTGTATTAAATCTACTAGATAAACTAGGCCCCCTTATTAATAAACTATAATCCTTAATTACGGCTTATAAAAGCAGAACTTAGAATAAGTTTAAGCCTATTACACAAACCGCTGATACCTTAGAAGGAGAGATAACTATAACCGAAATCGCAATTATAATTAACCTCGATTCCCTCCTTAATATAAACCACGTTGCTTTATATATAATAAGGAGGACTATTACTTATAGAAGTATAGTAAGGAAGAATAAGAAGAGGTAAAGGCTTAGTTTAGAAGTATTAATAAGGACAAGTTTAACAAGTTTAATAATTGCTTTACTTAACGCCTTAATTAATATATTGCCGACTATAAGGACAATAATGGTATTAACTTAGAAGAAGAGCTTGAAGAAGTCTTTTATATACTAACTATTAATATAAGTACTGAGACAGTTAACCAGAACAATTAGTTGCATATTAATTACTTCTACACATCCTTTAGTTAAGTTGAGTAATAAGAAGCAACCCTTATGGCTGCTAACCTAGCAAATAAGGCCTTTAATTATTTAGTTATAACTATAGATAGCGTAACTCTTTTTATATAAATACCTCTCGTAACTAATGAAGACCTATTTACTTATAACACGACCATGTCCCGCTATACTGTAGACCGCTTTCTAGGTATTATAATCGATATAGGAGCCTCTAAACGCTCTATGGCAGAATATAGTTAGTTTTTGGTATTTTAAAGACTTAATACTAATGTATAACTTAATACAACTACGCAAGGCATAGTTAATATATAATTTGGTATTAGATTAACCTTATTAATCGGATCAGCTAAAGTAGCTACCCCTATTAGCACAATCGAGTTTTATATTATTAAGGTTAATACCCCGTTTTTGCTTTGCTTAGCAGATATGGACCACCTATAAGTATATTTTAATAACTTAAAGAACTTGCTAGTTATATCTTGCAGTACAGTACCAGTCGTATGTTGTTTTGGCTACCCTTTCCTGCTTTAGAATATATCCCTACGTACTTATTTAACTGAGTTATTTAAGCAAAACCCTTACTACTTAACTAATGTGGAACTAAAACGACTATATTACTGTTTTGGCCACCCTTTAGTTAAGCGCCTTATGCGAGTACTTAAGCGCTTAGGATATAACGTTAATAGTAAGACCTTAGACCATCTTACATACTACTGCCATTATTGTTAAAAATACGGAAAATTACCCGGCAGATTTAGATTTACAATATGTAATAATGTTAATTTTAACTACTTAATTGTAGTTAACATTATGTATATTAACGGCGCACCCCTTCTATATATTATTAATAAAGGAACACGATTTTAAGCTGGTAGATGGCTATAAAGCATTAGCGCCAAACATATATGGGATATACTACGAATGTGCTAGATTGATATATATTTGGGACCTCCTAATATAATTATATATAATACAGGCAAGAACTTCATAAGTAAGGAATTTAAGCAGTACGCTATAATATTTAGAATAATTATAAAAAGCGTACCTGTTGAAGCCCATAACTTAATTAGAATGGTAGAACGCTATTATAGTCCCCTTTGCCGTATATACCGTATTATTACCACGGAACTACTGGATATTAATAAAGATATAGCTTTATAAATAGCTTTTAAGGTAATTAACGATTCAGTAGGCCCTAATGGCCTTATACCCACCTTGCTGGTATTTGGAGCTTACCCGCGTATAGTGGAATCTGATATACCTAACCCTATAGTTATATAACGAGCTACAGCCCTTAGGAAAGCCATAGAAGAAGTTAAGAAGATTAGAGCCGAATGTCAAGTAGTAGATGCTCTTAATATATATAACGGCCCTAAAACAACCGCAATTCACGACCTACCACTTAACTTACTTATACTGGCATGGAGAGAAGGACCTATAGGCCAGCCTGGTTTCTGGTCAGGTCCCTATAATCTACTCAATATCAACAATAAGACCTATACTATACAACTCCCCCATAGCCTTGTCAACTTTCGCAGTACAGTTATAAAACTATACTTGCAAGAACCTAGAAATACAGAGGACGTATAACCTAATAACGAGAATAAACTACCTTAGTCAATTATAGAACTACCTTAGGAACCTTAACTAGTTAAGCGAGGATAAGGCAGACTACGTAAGTATCTTATCGCAGCTAATACTGTAAATATATCCATATACTTATAAGATAAGAATAAGACTAATAGTTAGTTTATAGCCTTATAATAAAAAGAGGTTAAAGGACTACTTGAGAAAGGAGTCTTTAAATTAGTTAATATTAAGGACGTACCTTAAGGCAATAGAGTATTTAACTCTAGATTTGTTAATAAAATTAAGTATCCTGGTACTAATAAGGCCTTTAAGAAATTAAGACTAGTTATATAGGCCTATAACGACCTAGAAAAAGACCTTATACTAACCTAATCACCTATAATTTAACAAGTTAGCTAACGCTTTATTCTCTGTATTACGGCTATAACTTAGACTAATAATATATACCTTTACTTACGAGATATTTTATAAGCCTACGTTTAGTTAATTATGAAACTAAATTAAGACTTCTATATCCGAGTACTTCTTAAACTCGGTATAGCACTTAGAGTCTTATAAGGCACAATCCTTAAGGTTGTTAGACCTTTATACGGCATCCCAGAAGTAGGTAATTATTGGTTTAAGACCTATCACAACTATTATACTAAGGAGTTGAATATGAACTAATCCACTTATAACCCCTGCTTACTCCACCTTAATAATTCTATAAGCTTTGGAATAGTTGGCCTTCAGACTAATAATACCCTCTTCTTAGCCAATTTGGTTTTTGCAGCTTTAGAATAAGAAAAGATTAAAAAAGCGAAGTTTCTAACTAAGAAACGTGAGTACCTTATATTAGAGCACCCAATTAAGTTTAATGGAGGCATTATTTAATAATAGGACTATACAATTACACTTATATAGGAGCGCCAATGCCAGAACCTAACCCTTATTAATATTAAGGAAGCTATTATAATAACTAGCTCTAGAGGTACTATTTGTATGGCACTTATACCTAAGGACCAATATATCGCCTAACGAGCAAGAGGAGCTTATATTGCGTCCGTATGCCAGCCTAAAGCTTCTTTTAATTTATCCTACGCTGCCTAGGTAATTAACCCTAACGAGAAAGACATAAAACTACTTAATAAGAGAATTTAGTAGCAAATTAAAAACTTAATAAGAGGTTTAAGCTTTATTAAACTTAACATAGAGACACTCCAACTGCTTGTATTTACCAATTCCTCATTTGCAAACAATAAGGACCTCTTATTATAAATTGGATATATCCTGGTACTAGCAGACTTATTAAATAAGGCGAATATTGTCTACTGGTCCTTAGTTAAGTGCAAGAGAGTTACTAAAAGCGTACTAGCCTCTGAATTATACGCTATAGCCTATAGTTTCGACATCAGCGCTGCAATTAAGGCCACAATCGAACTATAACTTAACATTAGCCTACCGCTTATCCTTTATACCGATTCTAAGTTAATCTATAAATGCCTTATTAAGCTAGGAATAACACAGGAGAAGAGACTTATAATTAATGTTATGTGCCTACGCCAGTTATATAAAAGACGTGAAATAGCTAAAGTTAAGTAAATTAACGGAGACAGCAACCCTGCGGACGCTATAACTAAAAGCAAACCGTCATTAGCCCTTAAGCGACTTATTAATATAAACCGAATTAAGTTAGAGACGGTAAAATGGGTAGAACGTTCTACTAATAATAGCGTTAATTTAGAGGCATAGGGTAGGGAAGGAAGGGAGGAGAAGTGCGTATATGGATTTCTTGGACTACATAGTTATAGCCTACTAGTTCTTTGTATTTTCTAAAGTACTCCCAGTATAGCTAGAAGCGTTAGATATATTATAAGGACGGCTAATGCGCTAGTAGTAAAGCGAACTAATAGTGCGATAGCAGAATATGGCAGAATATGGCAGAATATAGCAGGACACGGCTAATATGCTAGTGGTAAGCGAGCTAATGGCAAGGTGGTAAAACATGGCAGAATATGGCAGGACGCGCCTAATATATATGTGTGACGCGCGTTATAAGTAGAAAAACAACAATCTACTAATAATACCGCATAGTATATATTATTGTGATATATATATTCTGCACGTTGTTAAAGCATATCAATATATAGTAACCTTATAATAATATATACCCCATTTTTCTATTTCTTAGTTCCTTTTCTTATATAATGTTTTAATTTAATTATATAGTTTATATACATAGCTTAATAATATCTACTTTGCTATATATTATCGTCGCTTATACTTACTCCGTAATATTTAATTGCGTTAAGCCTATATCCTATACCGCCCTATTTAGTATATAAAATAACCTAAAAGACCCTATATCTATAAGCGACCTATAGACTATAGTTACTAAATAAATAAAGAGCCTATAATAGGCCTTTATAGAAACCCTTACCTATTAAAAGGCTTGATATTATAAGTTAATTAAATTTCTAAAAAGGGAAATTAAAGAAATCTACCAAAACTTATCGTTTACTATACTATCACCTCTATCTACCCTTACTGGTATTAACCTATAAATATTAGGTAGAAAGAGCATGTCTAAAACTAGCCTCTTAACCCTAAATTTGCTAATTAGTGCCCCTATAAAAAAGCTACGTAAATATCTTCCTAATTCTCCTACTTATTTAGATAAAAGAAGTAAACTATACTCTTTTTTTAATAACTAACTTAAGAATAAGCCAAATAGTAATATTAATTGCTATACTACTCTTAATAGTTAGCTATATTACGCTATAAGCCGCCTAATAAAAAACGCCGTAAAAACTATATATCAGCAAAAGATTGTCCCCTGTTAATGGCCTGAATGGTTCCTACGCGTTTAGTAACTATAATTGTATTTAGATCTATCTACCTCTTTTGTACTAATAGAATATTTTAGATAATAAAATAAAGGCTACTTTAAAGCTGTTTATAAGGCTAGCAAGGCAAATTATATACACTTCTTTATATAATCTATTATATTATTTTGGATAATTTAATATAATATCCTAACTGTTTTATAATATATTCTAAAAGTATAAGACCTTTCCTGCTCCCCCCGCAACAATAATATACTATAAGTATTTAGCTTTACTAGTAGAGCATATATATATAGCCAAAAAGTAGCTACTAGGAGTAGCAGATATAGGCTAAAAGAAAGGTAGATTAAGAGCTAGTATATACAATAAAGAAGCCGCAGTTATCCTATAGAAGAGAATGGAAAGTCCTATACCTAATCTCCTACCAAAAACTCTACTAGCTCTTCTATACTAGAGTCTAGAGCATATATTATAAACTTTATATACTACTCCTTATCCTTAATTAAATTTAATATTACTTTCCTGTTGTTATACTAGCTATAGCTGTTTTTTATAAGACTACAGTACTGCTTGAATTATATAAATGACTTATTAGATTTAAACCTTTCTAGCCTACGCTTACCGGTTTCTATATTTAGGATAAAGTAGTATATTAGGGCGGAGGATATATATTCTGCTAAATTTAACAAACTTAGCTAGTTCTAAAAGTTAAATTAGTAAATATTATAGGAGTAGTAGGGCCCTAGATTTCTAGCTTACTCTAAAGCTCTCTAGTTAGAATATACTTAGTAGACTAGTCTAGCCTACTCTAGAGCTCTCCCTTTAGGACAGACTTAGTAGACTAGATAGCATAGTCCGGCTCACTAATAAATAGCCTAAGTTATTAACTGTGTTAGTTTTATTATTACTAAGGCTTGCGAGGAACCTCTCTCTTATGTTATTGCTTAGATCTGCTATAAGATTATTAAGGTTATCTTTATACGGGTCCTTAATAATTTCTATAGTTAATTAATCCGGCATTAGGCCCGTAGTATATTTAATAACTATAGGCTAAAGCCGCAGCTAGATTCTAGTTTGCCGTTTTTTGGATATCTAATTCTAGCTAGCTAATAGGTTAGTATAGGCTTCTATAACGGGTTAGAGAATAATAATAGGTAGTAAAATACTAAATATATACTAACTGCTAACAACGGAGCTATAAAAGCTATCTGTTCTCTTAGACCCAGTTCTATACTCCTTAATTATATAATATATTGCTATTAAAATAAAAGTAATAGTATTACTGGTAAGCTTTTTAAATATATTATAAGAGCAGGGTAATTAGGTAAGGCCGTTCCTTCCTTTACCGTAGAATATACTAGCTATGCTAGTAACTATCGCGTTAGAACGGAAGCGGTTATTACTTAGCTATTAGCTCTCATTAGTATTTTACTAAATAGCACGGGCAAAATACCTTTGTATAATCTAGCGTAATAAAATTATAATTAGTTAGTCGTTCTATAATTAGTTTGGGCATATTATTAAACCCTAGCCTATATACCTCTCTTTATTAACAAATTGTTTATACCTCCTAATAGTACTAATAGGCTCCTAATAGCTCTGTTAGGGCTGCTAGGATCTTTAAAAGACACCTATACTCGGCTTCCTATTAGGAGCCTGTTAGGAGGCCGTCTGGACTATACGGACTATTAGGACCTTTAGGGCTATTAGGACTATTAGGACCATTAGGATAATTAAAATAATTAGGATAATTAGAATAATTAAAATAATTAAAATTATAGATTTCAAAATAAGGTATATTAATACTCCAGTATTTATAGCAGTTAAAATATAAAAATTAGGTTAATTTTAGGCCCTATTTTATATATAGAATACTTTAAGCTATCTAAATAATCTAAATCGATCCTTCCTACCTACCACCTATATTTATATCTACTTAGGCGTCAAGCAATCGATTAATTAAGGAGATAAGGGGTAAGGCTCTCGCAGAGGCTCTAAACCGTTAATTAGCGGTATTCCCAATAATCCGCTGGCCGTATACTGATTTCCTAACTAGGCCTAGTACCTACCTACCTGCCTATTTGCCTATTTGCCTATCTACCTATCTACCTATCTACTTATCTGCCTATATTAGTGTCTAATTTAATTTAGAGGAAGGGTTGGCCCGATTAAAGCCTCTAATTACATTCAAACGGTAGTTGTGTGGGTTGCCTCCCTAGGAGGCCTTAATTCGATTTGGTAACGGGCCAATATTAAAGCTTTAGTTTAATTTAATCGATTAATTAATTAAATTGTTTGTGGTGTTTGCTAGCTAGTTATTTAAACGGTTGTTATCTAGTTCTGGCAACGGTTATCTAGTTCTAGTAACGGTTATTTAGTTCTGGTAACGGTTATTATTAGCGACTTAGTCAATTAAGGCACAAGCATAGCAAAAGGGTCGGGTAAGCCTATACGATTGGATTGTCTATAAACAAGGATCTAAAGCTAGAGAAAGGAAAAGGGAAGAAGAGTAGCGCCGCTTGAGGTTTTATGCGATTATCTAGTTACGTAACTACGACTGTTTAAAACAGTAAGAAACTGTCTGCAATTGTCCACTACAATCCACTACTACAATCTACCGTTTTCCACTAGCGCTGTAATATTACCCCCCCCTTTAAAAAAGCCTGCCCTTAGGCTTTATATATCTGTATTATATTTATAGGGTATTCTTATCCTTATGCTTAATAGGCAGCTTATTATCTTCGCTATATTAGCACTCTATATACTTATTTAGGTACTTTAGAGGTCTGGGCTTGTTAGGGTATTAGTTGTAAAATTCTTTAAGCTTTTAGGGGTAGCCTATAAAGTTTTAAGCGGGGTACTAGGTTAGGTCTAGATTGTAACCTTTCTATTAAATATGGTATTATAGCGTCCCTTATACTAGTTTATAGGCTAGTATTTTATTAACTTTCTATTTATCGTCGCTATTAACTTAAATTAGTAGCAGGGGCTTATTCTTTTATCTAGGTAGCGGGTTATTTATAGCTTTCCGTAGCTTATCTAGTAAGAAAATAGGGTAAACTTTAATTAGGTCTAGGAGCTTAATGTAACCGACTACGGGTGCTGCCGAGACAGCCTCAACGCCACCCTATATATTGATCGCAGATCAATATTACTTGCAGATTACTGTTCCTATTTCAGCTACCATTTCATGTATATATACCTCTTGATTTCCATAGATTTACAATCAAGTCGCTCGTTTAATTTCCACACACTGCAAAGCTTACACTTAACCTCATATAAGTTGCCTATTTTATTAAGGATCTTATATAGTCCTACTATCTAATAGTCTAGCTTACGGCTAGGTTATTCCGTCTTTTAGTTCTTTATTATAACCTAGACTATATTTTTTACGGTAAAGTTAGGCTCTTGCTTATACTTATTCGCCTACTATTATATTAATTTTTAGGTCTTTTCTAGATTTATACGGGTTACTATTTATGCTTCTTCTAAGCGCTTAGCGTACTACTAGGCTTTTTTATAAAATAGTTTTTCGCGTACAGTCTGGGGTCCTTTTAGTTTTTCCTAGTTAAAGCTTATATAGGGTAAGTAGCCTATTTCTAGTTAGATAGGGGCAAATCCTATAGAGTTATAAGGTAGGGTTGCTTAGGCGTAGTTTATTAAGGGTAGCAGTTTAACCTGGTTATTTTAAAAGTAGTTAATAAAGGGCTGAAGTCTCTAGTCTAAGTATTAATTTATAATTTCCGTCTAACTATTTATTTAGGAGTAGTATATTATCGAAAGCTTTAGCTTAATACCTAAGATCTAGGTAAACTTATTCTAGAAAGCTAATATAAATTACGGCCTATAATCGGATATAATAGTATCTAGTAGTCTGTAAATTTGGTAGACGTAGTAGATATATAATTAGGCCGCCTCTTTAGCATTAATATTTTTATAATAGGGGATTAAGAACAGGCGCTTACTAAAGTAGTTAACTAAGATTATAACTATATCGTATCTGTTACGGTCTGTAGGTAGTTTATAGAAGTCTATAGAGATATACTACTAGGGGCGTTTTAGTATTAGGAGTGGCTTTAATAGTCCTAGGGTTTTATCTTGTGGAATTATAAATCTACGGCAGTTATTATAGTTCTATATATAGTGGTTAATATCTATAACTATTCCGGGCTAGTAGTAGCGGTTACTAATAATTTTATAGGTTTTATTTTTTCTAGGGTAGGCCGTAGAGACCTAGGTATAAGCTTCGGTAATAAGCTAGGTTCATAATTTCTATTCCTTAGCTACTACTAGCCGTTCCTAGTACTTAAGTAATCCGTTTTTAAGGGACTATAGGCTAGTAACATTCTTTGCCTTTTTGCGGTACTTCTATAAAGAGGGGGTTGTTTAGTTAGCCTATAGTAGTTTATTAATAAGGTTAAGTTTAGAGGAGTTAATAGGATATATCTTAGCGCTAAGAAGTCTATATTTAGTTCTACCTATATCTAGGGGTTAAGGTATTCTAGTTATAGTAGCGTTTAAGTCTGTAATAAGATCTTCGCAACCGTCTAGTTATTTAGGTTTTATTCGCGCCTTATAAGAGCGTCCGCATAATTTATAGCGCCTAGTCTATATATAATTAAGAAGTTAAATTAAGATAGGATATCCGCCTAGCGTGCCGGCCAGGCTATAAGGGCCTTAGTTATTATAAAGTATTCTAGGGCCTTATAATCTAAAACTACCTTAATAGGCTTAGGGGTCCCCTCTAGCTATATACGCTAGTACTAAAAGCCAGAGATAATAGCCAGTATTTCTTTATTATAGATATAGTAGTTTAGCTTAGTATTTATTATAGTATTTATATAGTATATAATAGGGTGCTATTCTCTATCTAATTACTTCTAAGAAAAAACACTAGCTATTACGCTATTTAAGGTATTAGTTTTTAGTATTAAGGACTATTCCGGGTTAAAATAGGCAAGTAAAGGAACTAATACTAGCTGTTTTTTAAGCTTATTAAAGGCCTGCCTACTGTTACGGAAGTGGGCACAAGCTGGAATACAATATACTAAACAGGGTAGTAATTGAAGAAGGCTACGTACGCGTAACTATGCGTGGTTGATATAAAGACATTTGGATGCAGAACAGAACAGAACAGGTTAGGTACGGGTATAAATAGGGGTTGTAGGGGAACGTGCGTAGGTGTCTCGGGACGAACGTGAGCACGGGTCAAGAACGTCAAAACGCGCAGGGACGTGAGAGCGTGTGAGTCCCGTGACACCTACATATAGCGTTAAAGTAGAAGGGCTGGTCTTTTTTTTAGTAAAACGGTTAAGAGGCTAGGTAATTCTACTATAGTTCTTAATAAAGCGTTAATAGAAGTTATAAAAACCTAAAAATAATTATACCCCCTTTACGGTCCGTAGGGGTGCCTACTAGTTAATTATGGCCGTTTTCTCTAGATTGGCTTTAATTTTTATCTATACTAATAATAAAACCTAAGTACTTTATACGCTTAATACTAAACTTTAACTTCTTAATATTAACCTAAAGGCTAACCTTATAGAGCCATTATAGGACTTTATAGACGTACTCCTTGTATTCTAGCTTATTCTTAAAGTAGATTATAATATTATCTAAATAGGCTGTATAGAAGTTGTTAAGGTAGTTAGGGAGTACATTACTCACATACCGCTAGTATATAGCTAGTCTATTAGTTAGTCTAAAAGGGAGTACTTTATATTTATATATTCTGTAACGGGTTTAAAATATAGTAAGATCCTTAAACCTAGGGTTTATTCTAATTTAGTAAAAGGCCTAGCGAATATTAAGCTTTATAAAAACCTTAGCTCTACTTATTTAGGCTAAAGTCTTATTAAATAGGGGTAGCGGATAGCGGTCCTTATAGGTTATATTATTTAGCTTATAGTAGTTAATATAAAAGCGGAGTCCTTTATTTAGCTTTTTAATAAAGAGAATAGGCGAGGTAAAAGGGGCTTAACTAGGCTTAATAAAGCCCTTATTTAGGTTATTAATAAGATACTGCTTTATACCTATAATTCGGTAATAAACTGCTTATAAAGGGGGCTAAAGCTAAGGTTATTTTCCTTGCCCTGCTTAATCTTAATCTTATAGTTATATGGTTAGTAAAGTAGAAGTATATTAGACGCTACTTTAGAGAATACGTCCTTGAATTTCTAGTGTTAATAGGGCAGCTTTTATTTTACTAGTTCCTTATCTATAAACTTGCTTTCTTATCTACTAAACTTACTTTTTTTCCCTTAATTATTTAATTAATTTTATATAAGCTAGTTGTAAAGGCAATAGTATTAGGCTAGGCTAAGTTCTAGTAGAATCCTACGGCACTAATATAGCAGATATTAACTAGTAGGAGGTCCGCTAGTTTCTTTACGGATATCCGTCGGGTTATATTTTATAGATAGTATTTATAGTCTTCCTTAGCTTATATTCTATTTTCCATAAATTATCTTTACTATTTATTAGTTTAGTATAGCGTCCAATATTTCTAGCTTTTCTTTATAGCTGCGTAGGGCCTAAATCCTCCGTAGTTAACTTAGCTAGATTACTACTAGCTTCCTAAGTCTTTAGTGCGGGTGGCGTAATATAGCTAGTCTAGAGGTGGTGTAGTATATGGATCCGTTACGGGTTACGCTATATATCTTTCTTAAAGGCCTTATCTCTACATATAGTATCTACTTAATAAATAGTATTAATTTAGGGCCGTATAAGGTTTTCTATTATAATACTGATTTCTTTTATAAAAGAAGGGGTTAGGGGTAGGGTTTTAGGCTAGATAAGCCGCCTACTTTATATATTAAGCTATAAGCCTAAATAGGCTAGCCATTTTCTTTTTAACATTATATTATAGCTTCCTAGGTCTATAATAAGGAAGGGAACGTTATACTGCCTTCGTCTATTAACGCGGAGGTAAATTTATAAGATAGTTATAATAGGTAGCCCTATCCGTCCGTTATACCCGCGAATAGAAATTAGTTTAGGCGGTTCTTTAATAGGTGTATTTAAAAGGTTAGCCAGCTTTACGATATACTGGGTATCTATTAAAGTAAAGGTATTTGCTCCAGAGTTAGCTAAAGCAGAGGTTAAAACTTAATATCTATTATAAAATAAAGTATAAGGGATAGTGCAGCTTCTTCTATTAATTAGCTAACCTAGATTAATATATAACATATTAATCCCTTTTAGCCCTAGAGGGAAGTCTTTCTTTAGGGTTCCTCTTTTTCTAACTCTACACTATCCTCCTAGATTAATAAAACCTTGTCCGTTTTTATTTATTTATTAGGCAGTCCTTTATATAGTAGCCTTTCTAACCGCATAAGAAGTAAGCTCCTTAATCGCTAAGGGCCTATCTTTAGGGGTCGCTATATATAGGCTAAGTATACGCTAGACCCGTAGTAGAACTAGCCGCACAGCTAGCTACTAAATTAATAGTAGGCTATATAGCTAGTGCTACGGGAGTTGCTAATTATACTAGGGCACTATAGGCCGTTCTTATAGTAGTTTGGTTTAAAGAGTTTCGGGCTTTATACCGTTTAGCTCTTGCCTTAATTTAATAGAGGCCTTAGTTAATAGCCAAGCACTAGTCTATAAGTTCCTTTAGCGTCTATATAGTAGTAAAACCTAGCAGTATAGCTCGCTGCAGGTCTAGGGTAAGCTTATTAAATAGGTCTAGCATTAAATCTTTCTAGGGAATTTAAGCTTAGCTAACTAGGTGCAGAAAGCGGGTCTAAAAGGCTAAAAAGGTCTCCGTTATTTTTATATTTAGGCTTTTATAATTAAGGCGGGCGTTCTATACCTTAAAGGGGTTCTTATAGATAAAAGATAGGTAGTTAATTATCTCTTCTCTAGAAAGGAAGGGATTTACTAAGTCCTATGCGTATTACGGACGTAGGTATATCTATACGTCTTTGCCGGTATAGCCAAAGACGTAGGCTATTTTAGCTCTAGTAGTAAGGAAGTAGTCCGCATTAACTTTAAGCTTATTCTATAGTTAAAGCTTCCAATTATTAAATATAGGATTAGTTCTATTAGTAAGTAACGGGGGGTCCGTAACCTTCGCGGACCGCAGTAATACTAATACTATATACTAAACTAGAGCCTTAAGAACCGTAGTAAGTCTCTAGGTGTTTAATAACTCCTTACTAGGTATAGGGGGTTCTCTAGCTTTAAGCAGCTCTTAAAGCCGTTTAATTTTAGTATTAGCTGCTATAAGCTCTACCTAGGAGTTTAAGTTAGTTACTATTTTACCATTAGAGGTATTTAAGGATCCTATAGCTACTTTACCGGCTGCTGTATTTCTTAGTATAGTGGTATAGTTATTAGGGTAACTTTTAGTAGGATTCTATAGGGGTTCTAGTCTATGCGTATTCTATAGATCTTATTGTTCTTTTCTATTCTTCTAGTTCTATTCTGTTCTTTAAGTTCTAGTAATAGTCTTTAGGTCTACTTCTATGTTCTATTTTTATTTATAGTCTATAAATATTTTTAAGTTCCTTCTTAGGAAGAAGAGTAGATAAGCTTTAGATAATATTAGCGACTTAGTTAATTAAGGCATAAGTATAGCAAAAGGGTCGCGCGGGCCTATATAATTAGATTATCTATAAACGAGGATCTAAAGCTAAAGAAAGGAAAAGGGAAGAAGGGTAGCGCCGTTTAAGGTTTTATACGATCATCTAGTTACGTAACTATAACTATCTAAAACAGTAAGAAACTGTCTGCGATTGTCCGCCACAATCCACCACTACAATCTACCTGTAAGGGTTATTTTGGCCCTTACTCGGCTGCATCGCCTAGGGGCTCTCAGGGGTCGCCAAGGCTAGCCTTCGGCTAGCCCTTGGCACCTCCTTATAAGCACCTCAGGCTTGCAGCCCTTCCCTCCTCATCAGTTCGTCTCTGTACTCAGGCTATTGCCTACCCTCATTACCATATCGCCTCTTCCATCGACTCCCTATGTGACTCATGCTCGGCTTGCCTGCTCCCTACCGTACACCCTAGCAATACTGCCTTACACTACCGTTTTCTACTAGCGCCGTAACAGCTATCTAGTTCTAGCAACAGTTGTTTAGTTCTAGCAACGGTTCTCTACTAGCTGCTATTCTAGTACCTCCTAAAATAGGGAGGATATAAGAAAGGGCAAAAAATAAGATGGCTATAAAGGGGGTAATTTAGTAGAGGTATATATAGGCTATTAGAAATATAGTGGGGACCTAATAGCACTATATATCGCACGCACGCGTATATAGAGGGGAGTGTCGCATTAGGGGGGAGGTATCGCATTAAGGAGGAGGTATCGCATTAGGGGGGTGTCGCATTTAGGGGGTATTGCTTAAGGGGTATATATAGAGGGGGTTGTTTTGGGGGGGGGGGGGGGGGGGATTAAAAGGGATATCGCTTAGTAGGTGTTCTACCAGGAACCTAATAAGATAATTAGGAAATACTAGTTTCCTATTAGGGGCCTAACAGGACAATTAGAAAAATTAAAGATCCTACTAGGAGCCTATTAAGAACCTATTAAAACGACTAGGATAATTAGGAAAATTAAGACCTTGCTAGGAGGCCTTTAAGATCTTAGCACCCTAATAAAATGCTAATGTTATAACTATATAAGCTTTTATAATCGCGTAGTTCCTAAAGTTTTCTATTATATTAAATAGCTATATATAATATTAAGATTATTAACGTATTCCACCACCGAGCCGGCAGAACCACCAAGCCGGCAAGTCCATTTCCCCACCAAAAATCGTAAAAATCACAATATAATATCTTAACAACCACTTAATAATAAATTCTAATAATTTAGATTTAGACTTTTATATACACTCTATAGCTTCTATTAAAGTTATATAGTAAATAGGTTAGTAGTTTTTAAGGTATTAAAATTTAGGGGCCAAAATATAGCCAAATTACTATATCTTAAAAACTACTAAACTATTTACTATATAACTTTAATAGAAGCTATAGAGTGTATATAAAAGTCTAAATCTAAATTATTAGAATTTATTATTTAGTGGTTGTTAAGATATTATATTGTGATTTTTACGATTTTTGGTAGGGAAATGGACTTGCCGGCTCAGTGGTTCTACCGGCTCGGTAGTGGAATACGTTAGTAGATAATTTAATATAATATTTCTAGTATATAAATACCTTATAAGTGGACACCAGGTTAGGAATATAATTAGCTTTTTTTAACACTACTTTTAGCTACTTAAAAATAGCTTTTAGCTATACCTTTTTATTATACCCTTAACTAAGCCTAAAAAGTGGTTAAACCATAGGTTAATAAGATGCCTATTATAACTCCTAGAGTTAGTTACTAGCGTTACTAGTAAAATAGACCTATAAAGCGTAAGTATGGGCTTATATCTCTTAGGTGGATTTCTTTTATATATTGCCGTTATAATATTTAGAGGTACTCTTCTCTTGCCTATAGTACGGCAGTTAGGTTAAAATCGTTTCTATAGTCTAACTCGTCCTTACTTTCTCTAGCGCTATTTAAGTCCCCTTTAAATTAAATACTAAGTTAGTATACTCTATATTAGAGGGAGGTTACTTATTTTATAGACGAAGCTATATTAGAGTTTAGGCGAATATAGCTTACTAGAGAGAATATATAGCTAATACTACGTCAGGAAAAAATTTACCAGCATTTTTACAGCATTTGGCAGCATTTAGCGGCCAAATACGCATTCCGCGCACTATAACGTGTAGCGTATAGTATCGACTAAGGTGCGGCATACTGCCGTATTTAACAATGCGGTGTAGCATACTGCTGTATACTACCGTATTTAATAATATAGTACAGTATACTGCTATATTTAATAATATGGTGCAGTATACTGCCGTATTTAATAATGCGGTGCAGCTAATTACGCATTTTACACTTAATGCGCAATTAATATATAATGCCCTCCTCGCGCATTCTGTATATAATGCCCTTTTCGCACATTTTATATATCTTATTCTTCTTACGCAGTTAGTGCAAAATAAATTATATTATTTTAGATAATTTAATATATAGCGATAGTTCTTTTTTACCTACCTACCTGCCTGCCTACCTACCTACCTATTTGCCTACCTGCCTATCTACCTACCTATCTACCTACCTACTTGCCTACCTACTTATCTATCTATCTATCTGTCTATCTATCTATCTATCTATCTATCTATCTATCTATCTGTCTATACCTACCCGTCTATACCTACCTATCTGTGAAAATACCTACCTATATTACCTTAATTTGATCAATTAATCGAATCGTTTATTATATTCGCTGGCTGGTCGTTTAAATAGTTATTATGTGGCTTTAGCAGCGGTCGTATGGCTCTGGCGACGGTCGTCTAGCTCTAACGACGGTCATCTGGCGACGGCAACGGTCGTCTAGCTCTAGCGACGGTCATCTAGCTCTGGCGACGGTCGTCTAGCTCTAACGACGGTCGTCTAGCTCCAGCGACGGTCGTCTAGCTCCGGCGATAGTCGTCTAGCTCCGGCGACAGTCGTCTGCTGGCTGTCTAGGTAGGGAAAATATAAGGAAGGGTAAAAATTAAGGTGGCTACCTAGGTGTATATAGGGGGTATACTTAGCAGAGGTATGTGTAGAGGCTATCGGGAATATAGCGGGGACCCGATGCGGAGCTTTGTGTAAAGCCTCCGTACGTAAAGCTTCGCGCAGAGCCTCGTGCAGAGCCTTTATACGCAGAGCTTTATATAAGAGCTTTGTGCAAAGCTTCGTGCAGAGCTTTGTATAGAGCTTTGTGCAAAGCTTTATGCAGAACTTTGTACAGAACTTCGTGCAGAGCTTCGTGCAGAGCTTTATACAGAACTTTATGTAGAACTTTATACAGAGCTTTATATAGAGCTTTATGTAGAACTTCGTGCAGAACTTCGTACAGAGCTTTGTGTAAAGCTTCGTGCAGAACTTCGTGCAGAACTTCGTGTAGAGCTTTATGCAGAGCTTTGTATAGAGCTTTATGCAGAACTTTATGCAGAATTTCGTACAAAGCTTTGTATAGAACTTCGTGCAGAGCTTTGTATAGAACTTCGTATAAAGCTTCGTATAGAACTTTATGCAGAGCTTTATATAGAACTTTATATAAAGCTTCGTGTAGAACTTCGTGTAGAGCTTTGTATAGAACTTCGTATAGAGCTTTATGTAGAACTTTGTGTAGAGCTTTATATAGAACTTTATATAGAGCTTCGTATAGAACTTTATACAGAGCTTTATACAGAACTTTAAACTTTATATAGAACTTTATACGGAGCCTCTATATTAGGAAAAAATTTACTAGAATCTAATTTGACTTTTCTGCTATTTTAGCATTTTCTAGCATTTAGTAGCTAAATGCTAATACTTAATTATAAATATAGTATTTAGCGGCTAAATACTAATAGTTAGTAATAAATGCAGCTAAATACTAATACTTAATTATAAATGCGGCATTTGGCAGCTAAATGCTAGTACTTAGTAATAAATGCCGCATTTAGCTGCTAAACGCTAGGAAATGCTGAAATGGCTAAAAAGTAAAAATAAATGCTGGTAAATTTTTTCCTAATGTAGTTGTTTACGCGATAAGGTATAAATTAGGCGTATAGAAGAGTATTTTAAACTAGTACGCAATTATTTACGTAGTAAGGTACGGATTAGGCGTATAGGAGAGTATTTTAAATTAGTACGCAATTATTAAAAGCTAAAGGTATATTGCGAAGATACTGCTTTATATAGCGGTGGGCGGTTAGATAATAAAGAGAGTGTTTTATTTACTAAGGCCCACTAAGTGCTAAATAGTAGAGGAAACTATTAAGTATTATAGTTAGACTCTGGTTATATATAAGGGTATAACCTACCTTAACTAAAAGATTGGGACTTTGCGTTTTTAATTAAGGAGGTTTTACTACTAGATTATTAACAGATTTAGCGGATTTATTAATATTTAGTTGCTGTCGTTTTATAAAAGAAGTAGGTATAGACACGTAGTTACTATCTTTATTATTAGATATTACCCTTTTTAGCCAGAGGCGGCTATATATATTCTATACATTATTAGCTAGCTTAATCTGTTATATATAATATTAATAGGGTCTATTATATACTTACTCCTCTTTATACCTAAATATAACTAAACTAGAGTTATAATATTGCTTATTCTAGCTGGGTTTTATATACTTATTCTCTGCTAGCGCGTTCTTCCTCCTATTAACTAGGATATAGGCGACTCCTAATAGTAGGCTAGGGAGAGATATAAGGTTAATTATACTAGCTATTCTTATTTCCTTATTCTACGTTAACTTAAAGTAGGGTTCTTGTTATTAATTTAAGTATTTAATAACGCGTTTTTATATTTACCTACTAGAGCAACGCTTTTATATTTACCTAGTTAGTAAAAGGTATAGCTTATAGCTAGAATAAGTTACTTTATAGCTGTTTTTATAATATCTAAGGCGTATATAGACTAACAACTTAAAAAAACAAATATTAGTATAGTATATATTAAACTAATAGCAGTATTAATAGGAGTGTTATTACTATAGTGTTTATAAATAACTTAAATAGAGATATATTTATTATAATTAGCTACTAGTTTTAACTAGTTATAGTTAAGCCGTAACTATAACCTATTAAGTTACGTTAAATTAAGAGTTAAGAAAATATTATTATATATTCTAAGATTATTAAATACTATTTACTATTATATACAAAACTGTTTTATTCTATTAGTATATCCCTTAGTAGATATTGTATAGGTATATAAAATGTTAAATATTAACCCTAGCAATAAAAGCAAAAGACTAGTAAGGCTTATATCTAAATTTAATAAAGAGGCACTTTATTAAACTACATTACCAACTTAAGGCGCTGGCTTTTAGATCCTATACCTTATTCTAGCCTATGTATACTAGGTTTAACACCCGTTTCACGCTTAAAGCGAATCTTATCTACCTTATCCATATAGCTTACTAGTATAAATAATACTAAAGTAGGTATAGGCGGTATGCAGAATAGTAATAATACCTCTATATAGTTATATTACTATATTTTATACCCTTATATAATACCTAGTATTTCTACTATAAATATCTAACGTTATTCTTCTATGTTATTGACCCCGCTAGCCTATTATAAGCCTAACCTACCCCCTATATATATATCGCAATAGTAATTAGATTTAGTAGAATGGTAAGAAAAGCGCAAGTATAGATATAAGGATTGGGTATTAGATACTAAGAGTAAGCTAGAGATAGTATTAACGTATATTACTCTAATAAGTTTACTAGAAAGAATAGGTATAAACCTTAAGCTTTATTACCTAATTCTTTTAGGCGTTTTAAGGGTGCTAAATAAGTTATAAGAATATCCTAGGATATATTATTCTAAGACTTCCTTACCTAATAGCACGCTAAGGAGTTCTAATATTAAGCCGTCTATCTTTATATATGATAATCTATTAAACTAGTAAGTATCCTAAATAAAGCAGTGGCTTTAAGGCGTATAATCTATATAGCGGTTATTGTTACATCGGGAAAATATTCGCAGGATAAGATTTAAGTAGACTTTGTTTAACGCGTTTCGCGTAATTAATATGCAATTGACTAACCTAATACGCAATTGACTAACTTAATATATTTAAAAGTTGGGTAACACGTAGTTAACCTACTCGACAACTTTAAAAGCTAACTATATATTCCTTGACACGTAGTTAACCTACTTAACAACTTTAAAAGCTAACTGCATATTTCTTAATATGCAATTAAGGCAAAGTTATATACTAATTACGTAAATAAATTTTTACTATTTTTTTTTAGCCTATAGTATGCTAGTATATAACATATTTAACTATTATATATAATCTTATATAATCTTATTACTTAGAGGCTCTATTAGAGGCTCTATATAAGGCTTTATATAGAGCTCTATACAAGGCTTTATATAAAGCTCTATACAAAGCTCTATATAAAGCTCTATATAAAGCTCTATACAAAGCTTTACATATAGAGGCTCTGCACGAAGCTCTATACAAAGCTCTATATAAAGCTTTATACAAGGCTTTATACAAAGCTCTACGTATAGAGGCTCTGCGCGAAGCTCTATATATAGAGGCTTTGCGCGAAGCTTTGTATATAGAGGTTCTACACAAAGCTCTACATTAGGTCCCCGCTATATTCCTAATAGCCTCTATACATACCTCTACCCTATATAGCTATCTTATTTTTTACCCTTTTTTTCTTATATCCTCCCTATATAGGGAGGCACCAGAATAACAGCTAGTAGAGAACTATTGCTAGAACTAGACGACTATTACTAGAAGTAGATAACCATTACTAGAACTAAATAACCGTCGCCAGAGCTAGACGACCGTTACTAAAGCTAGACGACTGTTGCCAAAGCTATATAACCGTCGCTAAAACTAAACGACCGTTGCTAGAACTAGACGACCGTCACTAGAACTAGACGACCGTCGCCAGAGCTAGATAACCGTCGCTAGAACTAGACAACCGTCGCTAAAGCTAGACAATAACGACTAGCCGGCGAATACTATAAACGACTTAATCGATTGATTAAATTAAGGTAGTATAGATAGGTAGTTATAAATAGGGAGATACTAACAGGTAGGTAGATATAGAGAGGTAGGTAAATACAGATAGGTAGGTAAATGCTAATAGGTAGGTAGATATAGATAGGTAGGTAATATAGATAGGTAGGTAATATAGATAGGTAGGTAGGTAGATATAGATAAGTAGGCAGATATAGATAGGTCTATATCTACTACTTTTAATAGCTACTTTTTAGCTATATATATAGATTATATAAAGAAATATATATAACTTGCCTTGCTAGTCTTATAAATGGCTTAAAAATAGCCTTTATTTATTATTTATTATTTAAAATATACTATTGGCATAAAAGAGGCAGATGGCTCTAAATATAATTATAGTTGCTAAATACGCAGGTTATAGGCAGGCTGCGCGCAGGCTACGCGTAGGCTGTGTATTAAAAAACACAATATAGGCTAGTCGGTCGAGTTGCCAAATGCCCTTAACTGTGCACTAATTGCGCTAACCACCAACCATTAAGGCCATTGAAAGGGTATAATATTTTGCCGATGTACTACCTTTTGTTAAGAAAAAATTTACCAGCATTTAATTTTACTTTGCTGCCATTTTAGCATTTTTTAGCATTTCCAGCATTTTCTAGCATTTAGTAGCTAAATGCGGCATTTATAATTAAGTATTAGTATTTAGCTGCCAAATACAGCATTTATAACTAAGTTTTAGCATTTAGCTGCTGAATATAGCATTTATAATTAAGTCTTAGTATTTAGCTACTAAATACTAACTATAGGGTTGCTGAGTATATATAGGGGTATGGTTTTTGTATGTTTGATATGTTTTGGGTTTTGTATATACTTTATTAATATTGGTAAGCATATATAAGGGTGTGGTTTTAATAGTTTTAATAGTTTTAATAATTTTAAATAATTTTAAATAATTTTAAATTATATATATATTTTATTTATATTAGTAAGCATAATATAGATAATAGGGTTATAATAGTCAGCTACTGCCTTCCTAATTAGGCTTACTATAAGAATAGTTTAGAACATTAAAATACTGCCCCTTTTAACAAGTGTATGTATAGAGCCTCCGTATATAGAGCTTTATATAAAGCTTCGTGCAGAGCTTTGTGCAGAGCTTTATATAGAAGTTCGTGTAGAACTTTATATAGAACTTTATACAGAACTTTATATAGAACTTTATACAGAACTTTATACGGAGCCTCTCTATAAAGTTCTGTACGAGGTTTTATACAAAGCTTTATATATAGAGGCTCTGCACAAAGTTCTGTATAAAGCTCTATATAAAGTTTTACACAAAGCTCTACGTACGGAGGCCTTATATTAGGTCCCCACTATATTCCCAATAGCCTCTACACGTACCTTTGCCAAGTATACCCCCTATATAGCCACCTTATTTTTTTTTACCTATCCTTCCTTATATCCTTTTTACTTAAAAAGGCACTAGAACGGTAGCTAGTAAAGGACTATCGCTAGGACTAAATAACTGTCGCTAGAACTAGATAACCGTTACTAAAACTAGAACTAGATAATAACTATTTAAATAGCTAGGCAGCAAACACTATAAATAATTTAATTAATTAATCGATTGAATTAAACCAGAGCTTTAATATTAGCCCATCGCCATATCAAATTAAGACCTCCTAGGGGGGTACCCTAGATAACTACTATTTAAATATATATCTAGTAAACGGCCGTAGAGAATAATTCGAATTAATATAATCAATCAATTAATTAATTAATTAAATTAGGCGAAGCCTTTAATTAGGCCAACCTTTCCCCTAAATTATAGATAGGTAGATATAGATAGTAGTATAGACAGAAGATATAGATAGTAGGCATAGATAGTAGGTATAGATAGGTAGGTATAGATAGGTAGGTATAGATAGGTAGGTATAGATAGATAGATAGATAGATAGATAGATAAGTAGATAGGTAAGTAGGTAGGTAGGTAGGTAGGTAGTAGGTAAGTAAGGAGGTAGGTAGGTAGTAGGTAAATAGGTAGGTAGATAGGTGTTATAGAACACCCCTATAACACCTTATATATATTTACCTATTTCCACTAACTTAGTAACTAAAGACCGACTATAAGATAGTAATCTAATAGCAATCTGCGGCAATCTAACGGTAACCTGCTATATTCTGCCATATTCCACTAAGTTCTACTAAGTTTTACTAAATCCTGCTAAGTTCTGCTAAGACTACTACCTAAATCCTATTCTACTCTATATACGTATTAACTAAGCAACTAAGTCTATAATATATACCCTTTCTTCCCGTTTTTCTACCTTTTCCTTTTATATAACGTCTTAATCTTATTATATAGTTTATATACATAGCTTAATAATATCTACTTTACTATATATTATCGTCGTTTATGCTTACTTTGTAATACTATATTACGTTAACTTTATATACCACCTCCAAAATATAGAACGACCCTAAAGCCCCTATAACAACCGCTAGTATTATATCCATACTCTAAGAATAACTAGTAAAGATATAGAAGTTTTTTATAGACGCCCTTATATAAAACTAAGCCACTTTAAATTAATAACAAACTAAATAAGAAGTACGATACTAGTAACTAATTAAGGACCTCTAAGAAGAAATCCGCACTTTTAAGATACCTACGTTAGGGCCTTAAAAATAAACACTATCTTTAGAGATAAATATACGGAATATAAGCCCCGAACCTATAATAGCTATTTACCCCAAACTAACTACTATACCGTAATAATCCAAACGATTACTTAACCCTCTAGTATTTATTAGTAAACGGCGAAAGCTCTAATTATTTTTAAGCTAGCTTAAGAACAGGCTGGCTAGTGGTGCTGGCTGTTACCTAACTAAAGCTAACTAACTCTACTACGCCCTAAGTTAACTAGAAGAAGAGGTAGCTAACCTTATTAAACCCCTTTAACTAAACTTAGTATAAAGCCTAGTTATACTTCTTAAAGCTATATACGGTAACCTAAACCGCTAAGCTACTACTTAAAGGAAAACAAACTATATAGCTTAAGGAATAAAAAGTTTCCTAGTATACTTCTTTAAATTTAACTATTACGTAAAGGAAACTGGCTGGAATAACTCTGCACTAGTTAATAGCCTTATTAAATCCCTAAGCCCTAAACTAAAAACCTTCCTAATAGGCGTAGACCTACTAGGAGCCCTTAATACTTACATAAACGTTATTAATAAACGGTATAATAATATACTACGCCTAATACCGAAATACGCTCCTTAATATAATATAATAGCCCCGTAAACGTCTACTAAGTTATCTTAGCTTAAGCACCCTAACGCTACAGATATTAACACTAGGACCCTAGGATACGCCCTATTAGGGTCCTCTAAATAAGAATAACGTATTAAGCTAGGCCTCTGCTTTAAATATAGAAGTAACTTCTACCTTTTTAACTACTACTCTATCCCTATACCTAAACATAATTTATAAACGGCTAATACTAGCAACTGTTTACCGCATTAATCTTCCGGTTATTGTCCTTAATCTTTACCTAGTTCCAGCCCTATATTTAGTAAGCACTACTTATAAGGGCGAAGCTATAACTAACGTTCTATAGGAACCCCTTCCCGCTTATTACTAAAAGGTATATTTTAGAGTTAAGTTACTTTCTAGGACGGCTCTGCTTTAAGATTTTATTAAATGCTTTAGATATTACAAACTCTAACTCTTAGGATTATAGCATAACCGTTAACTATTATTTTTAGTAAAATAATTAATAGGCTAATACTTAAGTCCTAATTAATATAGGAGCTAGTAGCATAGGATTTATTAATAAGATCTTTGCGTAAGATAATAGTTTTACCTTAACCCCCCTTAACTGGCATATTAATATATTTAGATTTAATAGTAAACGCATAGTCTTAAGCCGAATTACCTATATAGTATACCTAAAACTTTAATACCTAAACCACGAAGAACTAATTAGGCTTTTTATTACCATCCTAGGTTATCTAGTAATTCTTAAATAATTCTAGATAAAGCTATATAAGGTAACTATTAATTAGGATAACCTTAGGCTTCTATTTACCACCCCCTATTATAAGCAGAAGTGCTTTATAACTCGCTGCTTTAACCCTAAACTAAAATTTAGAAAATCCACTAAAATCTATTAGCCTAAGATTTCTACTAATGTCTACTCTATACCTAAGGAATCCACCAGATTCTACTAGTATAGAAATTCTACCAAATTTCACTAATATAAGAATTCCACTAATATCTACCAAAGATCTAAAAATTCTACTAAATTTTATAAGTTATTACTAAGTACTATACCGCCCTAAACTAAGTAGAAGCTTAAGCTTAGTATATAAAACTACTAAAAGAACTAGTACCCTATAATAAAAAGAATATTTAAAGAACCTAAACCTAAATCTAATACTAACTCTATACTTAATACTAAACCTAAACTTAAATAAGAAACTATAGACGATCTAAGTAAGCTCGGCACTTTAAATATCCGTATAATTAGAGCTACTCCATTAGTATAACTTACTAAGAAACCTAAATATATGATCTTTGCTATTACTACAGCTAATATTAAGAAGGCTTTAGCACTAAAAAAGTATACTAACCTTGCTATAAAGGTACTAATAGAGTACTATAACTGCTTAGAGACATTTTTTATAAAAGAAAGCCAATAAGCTACCGGAATACTAACTGTATAATTATAAGATTATACTTAAAGAAGGGAAGTAATTTAGATTTGGACCCCTATGTAGGATATTCTAAAATAAACTCTAAGTGCTATAGAAGTACCTAGATAAGAACCTAAGTAAAGAATTTATTAAAGTAAGCTCTTTACCTATAGCCGTATTAGTAATCTTTATTAAGAAACCGGGCGGTAAACTATACTTCTATGTAGATTACCGAGCTCTTAACGCTATTACTATTAAGGACTGATATCCGATCCCGCTAACATAAGAGACGCTAAATTAACTAAGTAAGGCTCGCTTCTATATAAAGCTTAATATTATCTCTATATTTAACCGCCTTTATATTATAAAAGGAGATAAATAGCTTACTATATTTTATACCTAATATAAATTATTTAAGTATTTAGTAACACCCTTTAGCCTTATAAACACTCTAAGCTCGTTTTAATATTATATAAATAATACCCTGCGTCCCTACCTAAATATCTTCTATACTGCTTATATTAATAACATCCTAATATATAATAATAACCTAACTAAATACTGGAAATATGTTTATTTTATTTTATAAGCCCTATAAGGAGCTAGTTTATAATTAAATATAGATAAATATAAATTCTATAAAATAGAAGTTTTATACCTTAGGCTTTTTATTTTTATAAACGGCATATAAATAGACCTAAAGAAAGTTAAAGTAATTATAAACTGGTGGAAACCTAAGAACGTTAAGGATATAAGAGCCTTTATAGGATTTACCAATTTCTACTAACGGTTTATTAATAACTTCTCCGCCCTAGTTTTATCCTTTATAGCTCTAACCTAAAAAGATAAAGCCTTTATCTTTAATAAGGAATATAAAAAGGCCTTTGCTTATTTAAAGATTATATTTACTACTACACCTATACTCTAATACTTTAATCTAGAATAAGTAAGTGTTATAGAAGCCAACTTATTAGATTACGTTACTAGAGGTATTCTGTCTTAATATAATAAAGAAGGAGTATTATACCCTATAGCATACTTCTTAAAGTAACTAATCTCTACTAAATATAATTATAAGATCTATAATAAAGAATTACTAGCTATTATTAGATACTTTGGGCAATAGTAACCTAAACTAAAAGGCGCTGGATTTCTAATTAAGGTCCTTAGCGACTATAAGAACCTATAGTACTTTATAACTACAAAACAGCTAAGTTATTGTTAAGCCTGCTAGTTAGAATATCTATCTCGTTTCTAATTCTTAATTATATACTACCTAGGCGTTTAAGGTTAAAAGCCTAATACCCTAACCTAATGCTTATAAGACGCGCCAGCCCTAAAAAAAGCGCGCTCTTACCGAAATTAAACCCTACTCCGCCCTAAACTATTTAATTCTCCTATAAAAGACCTTACAGTGCACGTCCTTAAAATAACTAATTAATTAATTAAATAGATTATAATTAACAAATATTTAAATAACGAGTTTATCTAAGAGACGCTTAAGCTAATTTAAGATAGTATTAAACGCTTTACAAGGATTTCTTTAAGTAAATACGAAGCTTATGAAAACCGCTTATATTATTAGAACCACCTAGTTGTTCCTAATTATAATAAACTTAAGCTTAAGCTCCTTAAATATATATATAACTTACTAGTAGCCGGCCACCTAGGCTAAGGAAAAACCCTAGAGCTACTCTAATAAGAGTATTATTAGCTAAATATACACAATACGACACAAAGGTATATCTTTAGCTGCTATATCTATTAACGAGCTAAAGCTTTATACGAGATATATAACGGCCTTTTAAAGCTACTACCCGTTCCGGACCAAAAATAAAAGGATATCTTAGTTAACTTTATTATTTACCTCCCCGTAAGTAATGGCTATATAAATATTATAGTAGTTATAGACCGACTATCTAAGATAAGATACTTAATTGCCTGCCCTAATGTGTTAATACCTACTATTATCTAACTATTTTTAGATTACGTATAGAAACTCTACGGACTTCTTAAAATAATTATCTCTAATAAAGGTAGCTAGTTTATCTCTATATTCTAAAAAGAACTAACTACCTAACTCCGTATTAAAGTACTATTGTTTATAGTATACTACCTAAAAACGGATAGTTAAATGGAATATATAAATGCTATAATGGAATAGTATATTCAGATATATATGTCGTACTTATAAGATAACTAGATTAACTGGCTTATATTTACTAAGTTTACTATAAATAATTCCGTCTCGGAAACTATAAAGATCTCCCAATTCCTAGCCAACTACGGCTAGTATTTATAAATAGGTTTTAAACTCTTTAGTAATATTCCTTGCCCTACTTATTACGCCTTATAAGTTATAAAAGTAAATAAATTCGTAGAGAAGATAGAGAAACTATAACAGTTTCTTACTAACGAAATAATATAGGCTTAATCTGTCTATAAAGCTGTAGCGAATAAGAAATAAACCCTAGCACTAGCCTATTAAATTAGTAACTTTATCTAGCTAGATATAAAGAATCTAAATATAAAACAACCTATTAAGAAGCTTAATTAAAAGAACGCTGGCCCTTATAAGGTTAAGAAGGTTATTTTCTCCTACGCCTATTAACTAAAGCTCCCTAATACGGTTAAAATCCACCCTATATTCTATACATTAGTCCTCTATCCTACTACTCCCGTATTAGACGCCCTACCTAAATAAATATAAGGCCTTCCCCTACTAGTTAAAGTGGATAGTAAGAACGAGTACTTTATTAAAAGAATTAATAATATTAAGTATAATAAACGGAAACGCTAATATATATATCTTATAAAATGGAAAGGCTTTACTAAGCCCTTATAGGAACCCATTAACTTTATAGGACTTACATAAACTATAAAAGACCTTTATATACTCTACTTAGAATTACTATAGCCCTATCTTACAGAAGCTTAAGTTTAAAGGGGGGGTACTGTTACGGGATACCCCCGTAACACCTTATACATATCTACCTATTTTTACTAACTTAGTAATTAGAGACCGACTATGAGACGGTAATCTAAGAGCAATCTGCAGCAATCTAACGGCAACCTACCGCATTCTGCTATATTCTACTAAGTTTTATTAAGTTCTACTAAATCCTGCTAAGTTCTGCTAGGACTACTACCTAAATCCTATTCTACTATATATATATATTAACTAAGTAACTAAGTCCACAATATATACCCTTTCTTCCCGTTTTCCTACCTTCTCTCCTTATATAACGTTTTAATCTTATTACATAGTTTATATATATAGCTTAATAATATCTACTTTACTATATATTATTGTCGTTTATACTTACTTCGTAATAATAGGCAGATAGGTAGACAGGTAAGTAGGCAGGTAGGTAGGTAGGTAGGTAGGTAGGTAGGTAGGTAGGTAGGTAGGTAGGTAGGTAGGTAGGTAGGTAGGTAGGTAGGTAGGTAAATAAGCAGGCAAGTAGATAGGTTAGTAGATAGGTAGGTAGAAAAGAACTATCGCTATATTATATTAAAATATCTAAAATAATATAATTTATTTTGCACTAACTGCGCAGACTAAGTACTATTAAGTATATAGGATAAGCATTTAATAATAACTGTATAGGAAGAGTAAGATATACAGAATGCGTAAAAAGGGTATTATATATTAATTGCGTATTAAGTATAAAAAAAGCTTAATAGAATAAAGGCACTATTTGCCTAGGTAGCTATAAATGCGTAATTAGCTATACCGCGTTATTGGTTTTTGTTAAATGCGGTAATATACCGCTTTTTAGTTAATACTATATGCTATACGTTATAGTGCGCGGATTGCGCATTTAGCTGTAAAATGCTGCCAAATGCTGCCAAATGCTGCCAAATGCTGCAAAAATGCTAGTAAATTTTTTCCTAACGTTACCTTTTCTATTACGGGTTAAGGCGTAGAGTAAGGGTTTTTTTTAACTAGGGGAGGTTTTTTAGGGCAGCTATAGGTTAAGTATTACCTAGTATTAACCCGTTTACTAGTTCTACCTATTATTAAATATATAGAGTGTAAGTTATTTAGTAAAGGCAAGAGTGCGGAAATAGAGGGTAAGTAATTATATTATTTATAAGCTAAATTCGTCCCCTGGCTATCTTATTACTAATATAGTAGTAAAGTGTTTTGCTTTTAGGATCAAAGTTAATATTTTGGCCTAGTATATCTATAAATATATTAAAGCTTAGATTATTAACGTATATATCTAGGGCGTTATTCTTACTAGTTATTAGCTTTTAGATTAGAATAAATATTAGCTTTTTATTAACTGCCCGCCAGATTAGTATTATTATTATTTTATATAACCTTAGCGTTCCCTCCTACCTTATTACCTTTAGTATGCCAGCCGGTAGATAATGCGTAATAGCGGAGTATAGGAGTATTAGGTTGCTTATTATAATCTACTTAATAAAAGCCGTTTTATTTATTTAATACATTACGTTATAGCTGCAGCGCTAGGTAAGCTATTTAATATATTTAGTATATAGGTTTTTAGGTAAACCTAAAAACATAAATAGGAATTTATTAGAGATTTTATTTAATATTTACTATATTTATACCTTACTTATAAGGGAGCGTAACGTAACACATGGGGTTTTGCTCGTCCCTAAGTTTTACTCACACTAGTAGACCACCTCCCTTTTTAGGCTAGAGGGCTTCCTAAAGTAGAATATTGCCACCTCCCAACTTTGAATATTAACTTTTACTAAGTTATATATTTACAAGTCTATCTAAAGTTAATTTCTAGTGTTTTAGGGCTTAATTGGCTGGTAAATTTGGCCCCAATCGCTATAGCTCTGCGGAAGCTCTGCACGAAGCTCTGCACAAAGCTCTGCGCGAAGCTCTGCATACGGAGGCTCTGCACGAAGCTCTACACGAAGCTCTGCATGAAGCTCTACACAAAGCCCTGCGTACGGAGGCTCTGCACGAAGCTCTACACGAAGCTCTGCATGAAGCTCTACACGAAGCCCTGCGTACGGAGGCTCTGCACGAAGCTCTGCGGAGGCTTTACGCGAAGCTCTGCGCGAAGCTCTGCGTACGGAGGCTCTGCACAATGCTTTTATATAGAGCCTCCGTAGTAGAGCCGTCGTACGCAGAACCGTCGTACGCAGAGCCGTTCTGCAGAGCCTCCGTATACAAAGCTTCGTACAGAGCTTCGTGCAGAGCCTCCGTACGCAGAGCTTCGTGCAGAGCTTCGCGCAGAGCTTCGCGCAAAGCCTCCGCAGAGCTTCGTGCAGAGCTTCCGCAGAGCTATGGCGATCAGGGCCAAATTCATCAGCCAATCGAGCCCTAAAACACAAGAAATCGACTTTAGATAGACTTATAAATATATATTTATTGCTTTAAGACTCCTTACTAACGATGCAATGGTTTGTGATGGTTTTTACTAGTTATTTACTACCAAGTTGGCATTTTGGCGCATTTTTAATGTTTAAATCGAGCAAAACCCAGGGACGAGCAAAACCCCGTGTGTCACGTTAGTAGCTGTCTAAAAAGCCCGCGTGTTAACATTTTAATTTTAATATTATAGTAAATTTGTCACGAACAGTGACGATCTGGTAACAATCGGAGTAGAGGAGGACTTACCGCCTTATACGGGGCCTAAGTGGACCTAAGTTAGGATAACAAGGTATATCTGGTCCGAGCTGTAGATAGAATTGGACCGATTAGAGGCTTTGCCTTAATCTAATAAAGTCCTAATAGACGGCGCTAGGTAAAACCACGAGCAGCTGCTCTAGTAGGGGGACAGCTGTTCGTGATGTGTTAAATACAGATAGTATCCTCCATTAACCAATTGTGCCGAGTTAAGCCTTTTTCTACCATATTAACCTTAGGAACTCCCAGTTCCCTTATACGCGAATAGCTCCTTATAGTACTATAAGGTTCTTAGACGAATATAAACCTCTAATCACGCAATATAATATCAGGCGCGAACTAACCGTAAATAAAGAAGAACGAATGAAATTGTCACGGCACTAACCTGACGCATACTGTTTTATACTATCTCGTACTATTTCCTACTGTTAGCTGCCCCACCACTAGTACCTTGGCGGCCGGCCCTACTATTTATATACAATACCCCCTTTCCACCTTCTTCTCCTCTTTATACCATAACGTAGTTATTTAGTCTACTTTATTGCAGCACTGTGACAGTTTATAGTATCTCTAATTATATACTATTGCGATCTTTATTTTTCCCAGTCCACTATCTCCGTTTTCCCAGTATAATCGCGACCTAGCGCGACCAATAATACCATACCACAGTCCTAAACAATCTCAGCACAGTCCCAGCATAGCCTCAGCATAGTCTTAGCAATCTTAGTATTATAGTTAGCCTTATAGATTCCGATTGCCTTACCCAGATCTCCTAGAATGGGCGACTATAATATAGATAATATCCCACTAATAAACCCTCGCAAAGCGCTCGCTTGCCTCCTTAATACCTTCTATACTAATATCGCCTAGGTAATTAGGAACGGTCCTAAATATCTAAAGGACCTTTATATAGTAGGAACCTTTTAATAACTCTCTATATATACAGCCTTCTTAACTAATATTAAGAGCGGCCTTTAAGCCGTCTATAGTAAAGGCTAAGCTATAAAGTCCTAATTTAAAAAAGCTTAACACAGAATTAACTTTCTTAAGATACTTAAACTATATATTAAACAATATAAACAGTAAGCCCTTATATATACCAAGACTATATAAAACCTAAGCTTTTAGATTATTATACTTACCAAGACTATTACTAATAAGAACCCTACTACTAGCTCCCCTTTTTTAACTAAGCCCTATAGAAAAAGCATAAAGCAAAAAATCTAACCCTATTTAATGGTAAGGAATTACCAATTAAAAAGTAAAAAAAAAGTAAAATATAGGAAAAAAAATTTAAGGCGTTTTCCGGAGGGATATAAAGCGCTTTAAGACCCTAATAGATAAAATCCTCTATATGTTAGACATAATAATAGATAAGGCTTATAACTATATTAAATATAGCCTTAATACGCTACGTATATACCCAAACAACCTAAGTAAATAGACCTTTTCTAACTAAGAGTCTATATTTATATATATAAGAGAATACTATAAGACTATAGATATAACCTAAGCGGCTAAAAATAAGTTAGATAACTTAAGCTAAGGTAAGCGTAACTACTAGTCCTAAAAAGCAGAGCTTAATAAGTTAATAATTAAAGTAAATAAAACCAAGGAATAAAAAGTAGATTTACTTAAGAAGAATATTTCCTCTAAGATAAAGGACCTAGCCTTTACCCTTAGCTATAAAATTAGCGATGCTAACTATAAAGGCTAGAGTAAGCAGATAGATGTATTCGCTTATAACCTATAAAACTATACCTACTATACTAAATTAAATACCGCTAAGCTAAGTGCCGCTAGCAGCTATTAACCCGTATTACTATAGAATAACCTAATAGACCTAGACGCTGTTAAGTTTAGTAGCGGTAGTAATAGCCTCCCTAATAACGTCTAAAGACATTATATAAATAATAGACTTTATATAGCGTATAGTTAACCTAGCTACTAAAAAGATACTTATAACCCCTAGTAAAACCTAAATCCCCTTTTAATATTACCGCGCTAACCCCCCCCCAGCCGCGGCGGATTCTTTAATAGAGGGGATAGTAATTAAGGCGGTAATTGTAGATAAGGACGTGGGTTCGGATATAAAAACCCACCCCTATAATTCCCTTCCCTAACGTAGCCCTAGCTAATAGTTCTATACGCAAACTATAAATAAGTACTTTGTATTACTACTAACTGCGAGACCGGCTATATTATTAGTAAAGTACCCCCTAGTATATATATACCGTTAAAGACTAATATATTAAAATATACTAGCTAAGACTATAGCTACTAGCTAAGCCCTATAACGCAGCTATTAAAAGGTTAACCCTTAGACTAAGTCGCCTTTAAGGGTTAAAACTATACGGGGAGGAGGATAAAAGGATTAGATTTATACTACTAGATTAGTTAGACCTTATTTTAAGCTAGCTACTATTTAATTTTAGAACAGTAAATAACAATAGAAATTCTATCCTTATTTAGACTTACCTCTTCTTACTATATAACCTACTCCTAGAAGTTCTTATTAAAACAGTAAACCTTACTAATAGTAGTAGTACAGCACTAGTATTTATAGACGAAGACTTATAAAGAAGCATAATATTATAATAAAAAGACTTCTAGTTCTAAAACTACTCCGCCTTACTAATGGACTTTAATCTAGCTTTATTATCTATTACTTTACAGCAAAAATAATAATCGGCCACTATATAAAATCTATACTTTTCTACGTTATAAAGTTATTACCCTTAATACTAGTAATTCTTAAAATACCCTAGCTTAAAAAGCATAACTTAAGTATAAACTTCCCCGTTCTAGGGCTTAAGTTTAACTTTAATTACTATGCTTATAACTGTCTTCTATAGTATACCCCTAATTATAACTAAGTAGCACTATACGGACGTATTATACGGCCAACGCTTAAATACTATTAGCTGATAGTAAAAGAGGTACCTAATACTAGTAAGCTAATATACATAGTAAATAAAATAAAGATTCTAAAAGACTAGACTACCGCCCTACCCCTAAAAAATACTACCTTACCCCTAAAAATATAAACACTGCCAGAACTATAAGTCCCCTATATACACCTACTTAACCTAGGCCAGCTAATAAGACACCTAACTCTAAGTTATTTACTATACGTATATATAACCGCGCGTATAACAGCTAAAGGCGCTATAGCTAAAACCAAAACTAGAGTAATTAAGACCTCCCCCCTATAACGCCTAACCTTATATCTATCTCCCGCGCATACCGTATAGGGTTGCTACTACGTTTCCGCCCCCTAGGGCCAACTAAGCCGCATTAGCCTAGCTATAGCACTAGAGAACTAAACACGCCCTAAACTAGACGACATTAGATATACTTATGCCGTTAATTTTACCTAGTTCTATAAATAAAAAGGCGTAAAGGTAATAAGGATCTATATAGCGGAGCTAGTAGAACTAGTTAAATAAGAAAACCACTAATAGCTGCTTAAAGAGCTGCCTATAGGCCTAGTAAAAGTACTAAACCTATTAGAAAAGTCTTTCCGCTAGGCAACTATATAATAGAAGAAGCCTATAAAGCGCTACCCCCTTATTTTTATAATTTCCTTAAAATAAACCTAAAAACTAAGCCTAAGTCTCTACGCCGGAAGATAGTTAATACTAATATTAAAAAATTCCTAAAAGGCAAACTAGGACTAACCTATGAAGATATTTTATAATGCTTACTAAAGGAGTTCCGCAAATATATTAAGTACTTTCTCCCTAAAAACGTAGATAAGCTGCCCTCTTACTAACTATAGAACTATAAAATTAAGATTATCCCTAGAAACTAGGTCCCGTACTATAAAAACAGACTACTCTTACCTACTAAACTTAGTATATAAAAAAGTGGATTAATAAAATGCTAGATAAGGGTTTTATCCATAAATTAACCTTACTAGCTACCGTACTATTTCTCCTCGCTATTAAGCCTAGTGGCGGTATATAAATCTACTATAACTACTAAGGCCTAAATACAGTTACTATTAAAAATTAGTACCTACTACTACTAATCTATAAGATACTTAACGTACTTTATAGTGCTAAGTACTTTACTAAACTTAATATAATTGCGAAGGGCTATAAGTAGCTTATAGCATTTATTACCCGGTTCGGACTCTATAAGATACTAGTTATACTATTTAGTCTTTATAATATACCCGCTACGTTCTAGAACTATATTAATTATATCTTACATAACGCCCTTAATAACTACTATACTATCTACTTTAACGACGTCCTTGTCTTTTCTAAAACATATACTAAGTATACTAAGTATATAAATAAAGTCATCTAAAGACTCGGTAATGCTAAACTTTAGATTAATATTAATAAGTTTAAGTTTTACTCTACTAAAACAAAATACCTTGGCTTAATTATCTTAACTAATAGTATAAATATGGACCTTAAAAAGGTACAGGCCTTACAGGAATAAAAGGACCTAACATTAATTAAAGAACTATAATAATTTCTTAGCTTCGCGAACTTCTACTAATAATTCATCTAAGACTACTCTGCCGTTACTATACCTATAACAAAACTTCTAAAGAAGGATATTAGATAGCTATAGGGACTAAAATAAGCCAAATTATTTAAGGCCCTTAAGGGAGCCTTTACCTTAGCACTAGTACTAGCATACTATAACTATATAAAGAAGACAGTGGTAAAGATAGATGTATTAAATTAGGCTTCTAGCGGAGTTATTTTCTAGTATAATAACGACAGTAAATTAAGACCGGTTGCATTCTTCTCTATAAAGCACTCTGCGCTAAAATATAACTATAAGATCTATAATAAAGAACTTTTAGCTATTATTAAGGCTTTAGAGGAATAGCGTCCTAAGCTATAAAGGACTAAGGAGCCGTTTAAAATTATTACTAACTATAAGAACCTATAGACGTTTATAACTACTAAGTAGCTAAATTAACGCTAAGTCTGGTAGGTAGAGTTCCTTTTATAGTTTAACTTTATAATTATATATAGACCTAATAGTAAAGCTATACTCCCTAATACCTTAAGCCGGCTACTAGGAATAAGGCCTAAGGACGCTAATAATAAACGCCTCCGCTACCGAGCCCAAGTCGTTATACCGCCCTAGAAAATTAACCCTATAATCTTAGAAGAATTACTATATAAGTTCTATAACTCTAATAATACGGAGTTTATAGCCGCTTTAGACCCTAAAATAGCTAAAAAGTTACTAAATAAGTTAATCTGGTTAGGATACTAAGAGAATAAACTTATAAGAGATATAGTAGCGGCCCTATATAATTAGAAAGCTCGCCATTAGCTAAAGAAGATTAGGAAATTACTCCGTTGTAATAAGTTAGAATATAGTATTATTAATAGATAGATTTACTTCCGCTAACGCCTCTTTGTCCCTAACGCCCTAGACCTTTACCTAGAAGTTATCTATCGCTCTTATAGCAGCGGCCCTATTAGTTACCCTAGCTAGATTAAAACCCTTAACCTCTTAAACCAAATATACTAGTAGCTAGGAATCTCCCAATTTACGGCTACCTTTATTAAAGACTGTGCCCTATACTTTTATACTAAAACCCCATGTTTTACCCCGCCTAATTTTCTAAAGCTACTAAAATTACCCGCTCGCCTATAGACCGATATTTTAATTAACTATATTATAACGCTACTGGTATACTAATGCTACGACAAGGTATATAAATATATCCTTATTATTATAGACCGCCTAACTAAAATATAATACCTTGTTTTAGTAATAGGACTCTTAATAAAGGAGCTAGTTAATAGCTTTATTAATAACATATATAAGCTCTATAGTGCACTAAGTATAATTATCTCTAATTACGGTATATAATTTATTAGCAACTTCTAGTAATAACTAAGTAAATACCTTAAGATAACCTTAAGACTAAGCTTAGCCTAGCACCTAAAAACAAACAGCTAAACTAAAATTATTAACGCTGCCGTAAATAAGTACCTTTATACTTTTATTAGCTTTATATAGAATAACTAGGTTAACTACCTACCGCTTACTAAGTTTGCTATAAATAACTAAGTTAATAAGAGTATAGGCATCTCCCCGTTTTTTATAAACTATAGCTTTAACTCTCGCCTTAGAATTAAGCCTGCTAGCTCTTACCTACTAATACTATCAGTATAAGTAAAGAAGGAGTTCTTCTACGCAGACTCTATAGCCAACCGCTTTAAGCGGATATTAATATAGCTTAAGGCCCTAGCCCGGATTTTATAGTAATGCTATAAAGATAATGCTAATACCTATAGAAATAAAAGCGCGTTATTCTATAAAGGTAATATAGTTATAGTTAGCTTGAAAAATATAAAGATAAATAGACCTAAAAAGAAATAAGACGATAAATAGGACGGCTTATACCCTATACTTGTAGTATACTAAGGGGTAGTTATAGTAGACCTCCTAGACCATATCTAAGTAAATAAATCCTTTTATATATTTAAGGTCCGCCTCTAGGCTGCTAAAAAGATCCCTAGCTAAGCAAATATTAATACTATAGAGCGCCATAATATATAAGGATAAGTAGCAGAAAGAGATAATAACGGTAATATAGAAATAAATAGGAGTTTAAGAAAATCCTTAATATATATAATAAAGACCCCTAAGGCCTAACTTATAAGATTAAATGGAAATATTATAAGGATATAACCTAGCAGCTAGAAGAAGACCTAAAGGGTTATAAATAGGCTATACAGCGCTTTTATAAGCAATACCCTAAGAAGCCAGGACCCCCAAACTGGGTATAAGATAAGGAAAAGTTATGCTAAGGTTATAGCCGACCACTATATTAAAAATTGTGGTAGTTAAGATATTATAAAACTTTAACTAGCGGTTAAAATTATTTAATTAGCTAGATCTTTACCAAGAAACGCTATATAGATTAATTTAGGTGGTAGTATAGAGTTCTGCTAACCTTACTTACTAAACTAACTAATTAGGATTTTCTATACCCGGTATAGAAAATTACCATTAGCTTAGTTAAGGGTAGTAAGCGAAACTAATTATTACGGAGTAAGTACAAGCGGTGATAATATATAGCGAAGTAGGTATTATTAAGCTATATACATAAACTGCGTAATGAAGTTAAGACGTTGCGTAAGGAAAGAAGGTAGGGAAATGGGAAGAAAGGGCATATATCGTTAACTTGGTTACTTAGTTAATATGTATATAGGTAGAATAGGGTTTAGGTTATAGTCCTAGCAGAACTTAGCAGAATTTAGTAGAACTTGGCAGAATATAGCAAAATGCCGTAGATTGCCGTTAGATTGCTATTAGATTACCATTAGATTACCATTTCGCGGTTAGTCTCTAATTGCTAAGTTGGTAGAAATAGGTGGACGTATATAAGGTGTTATAGGGGTGTCCTATAATAGTACCCCCCCTTTAAACTTGAGCTTCTGCGAGATAGGGCTATGGTAGTTCTAGGTAGAGTTTGTAAAAGTCTTCTGCGGCTTATATAAGTCCTATAAAGTTAACGGGTTCCTATAAAGACTTAGTAAAGCCTCTCTATTTTGTAAAATATATATATTAGCGTTTCTGTTTGTTGTACTTAATATTATTAATTTTTTTAATAAAGTACTCGTTCTTACTATCTACTTTAACTAGTAGAGGAGGGTCTTATATTTATCTAGGCAGGGCGTCTAATATAGGGGTAGTAGGGCGGAGGACTGACGTATAGAATATGGGGTGGATTTTAACCGTATTAGGAAGCTTTAATTGGTAGGTATAAGGAGAGATAACCTTTTTAACCTTATAAGGGCCAGCGTTCTTCTAATTAAGTTTCTTAGTAGGTCGTTTTGTGTTTAGATTTCTTATATCTAGCCAAATAAAATTACTAATTTAGTAGGCCGGTACTGGGGTTTATTTCTTATTTGCTGCGGCTTTATAAATAGATTAAGCCTATATTATCTTATTAGTAAGGAACTGTTATAGTTCCTCCATCTTCTCTATGAATTTATTTACTTCTGTAACTTATAAGGCGTAATAAGCGGGGTAAGGAATATTACTAAAGGGTTTAAAACCTATTTATAGGTACTAGCCGTAATTAGCTAGGAATAGGGAGACTTTCGTAGTTTCTAAGACGGAGTTATTTATAGTAAACTCGGCAAATATGAGCTAGTTAATCTAGTTATCCTATAAATATAACGTGTATATCCGAATATACTATTCCATTATAGTATTTACGCGTTCCGTTTAGCCATCCGTTTCTAGGTAATACGCGGTAAATAACAGTACTTTAATACGGAGTTAAGTAGTTAGTTCTTTCTAGAATACTAAGATAAATTAGCTACCTCTATCGGAGATAATCGTTTCGGGGAGTCTGTGGAGTTTCTATATGTAATCTAGGAATAGTTAGGCGACGGCAGGCGTTAATATATTAAGGCAGGCGATTAAGTATCTTATTTTAGATAGTCGGTCTATAACTACCATAATATTCGTGCAGCCTCTACTCTTAGGAAGGTTAATAATAAAGTTAATTAAGATATCCTTCTATCTTTGGTCCGGAATAGGTAGTAGCTTTAAAAGACCGTTATACGTCTTATGCGAGGCTTTAGCTTGTCGGCAGGTATAGTAGCTAAAGACGTACCTTTATATTATATTATATATATTCGGCCAATAATACTCCCGTTAGAGTAGTTTTAGGGTCTTTTTTTAGCCCGGGTAGCTAGTAATAGGTAGATTATATATGTGTTTAAGAAGTTTAAGCTTAAGCTTATCGTAATTAGGGATAACTAAACGGTTCCGGTAATATAAGCGGTTTCTATAAGCTTCGCATTTACTTAAAGAAATCTTTTTAGAGCGTCTAATGCTATCTTGCATTAGCTTAAGCGTCTCTTAGATAAACTTGTTATTTGGGTATTTATTAACTATAATCTATTTAATTAATTAATTACTTATTTTAAGGATGTGTACCGTAAGATCTTTAGTAGGAGGGTTAAATAGTTTAGGGCGAAGCAGGGTCTGATTTTGGTAAGAGCGCGCTTCTTCTAAGGCTAGCGCGTCTTGTGAGCGTCGGGTTAAAGCATTAGGCTTCTAGCCTTAGACGCCTAGGCGGTACGTAATTAAGAATTAAAAATAAGATAGATATTCTAACTAGCGGGCCTAATAATAACTTAGCTGTTTTATAGTCGTAAAGTACTATAGGTTCTTATAGTTGCTAAAGACCTTAATTGGAAATCTAGCGCCTTCTAGTTCGGGTTGCCATTATTTAAAACATCTAATAATGGCTAACAATTCCTTATTATAGATCTCGTAGTTATATTTGGCTAGGCTTAATCGTTTTAAGAAGTATACTATAGGGTGTAATACTCCATCCTTGTTATATTAAGATAGGATGCCTCTAGTAACGTAGTTAGATAAGTTGGCTTCTATAATACTTATTCGGTTTAGGTTAAAGTATTAGAGCACGGGCGTAGTAGTAAATATAACCTTTAGATAGGCAAAGGCCTTCTTACATTCCTTATTAAAGATAAAGACTTTATCCTTTTGGGTTAGAGCTATAAGGGGTAAAACTAGGGCGGAGAAGTTATTAATAAACCGTTAGTAGAAATTAGCAAATCCTATAAAGGCTTTTACGTTCTTAACGTTCTTAGGTTCTTACCAGTTTATAATTACTTTAACTTTCTTCGGGTCTATTTATATACCGTTTATAGAAATAAGGAGTTTAAGGTATAAGACTTCCGTTTTATAGAACTTGTATGTCACGGGACGGGGGTAGTAGCTACAAGACGTATGTATTCGAGGAGTCTACAAGACGTTGCGCGATTGATCGTAAGGGTCGAGGGCGTAAGGAGGTGATATACCTACGCGTAGCTGACATAAGCTGTACGCGAGGTGTACGCGAGAGCACGGGGCTCTCCTATGGAGGCCCCTGCGGTAGGGTTCCGTGATATTGTATTTATCTATATCCAATTATAGACTAGCTTTGTGTAGGGTTTATAAAATAAGGTTAACGTGTTTCTAATATTCGGTTAGGTTATTACTATATATTAAGATGTCGTTAATATAAGCAGTATAGAAGATATCTAGGTAGGGGCGTAAGGTATTATTTATATAATGTTAAAACGAGCTTGGAGCGTTTACGAGGCTAAATAGCGTTACTAAGTATTTAAATAGTCTATACCAAGTACGAAATGTAGTAAGCTATTTATCTCCTTTTGCTATACGGAGGCGGTTAAATATAGAGATAATATTAAGCTTTATATAGTAGCGAGCCTTACTTAGTTGGTTTAGTGTCTCCTATATTAACGGAATTGGATATTGGTTCTTAATAGTGACGGCGTTAAGAGCTTAGTAGTTTATATAGAAGCGCAAACCGCTGCTGGGTTTCTTAATAAAGATTACTAGTACGGCTATAGGTAATAAGCTTACTCTAATAAATCCTTTACTTAGGTTCTTATCTAAATACTTTTATAGTACTTAGAGTTTGTTTTAGGACATCCTATATAAGGGTCTAAATCTAGGCTGCTTTCCTTCTTTAAGTATAATCTTATAGTCGTATAATCGGTATTCCGGTAGCTTATCGGCTTCTTTTTATAAGAATACCTCTAGGCGGTTATAGTACTCTACTAGTACCTTTATAGCAGGGTTGGTGTACCTCTTCGGTACTAAGGCCTTTTTAATATTAGCTATAGTAACAGTAAAGATTGTATGTTTAGGTTTTTTAGCAAGTTACGCTAACGGAGTAGCTCTAATTATGCGGATATCTAGGGTACTAAGCTTGTTTAGCTCGTCCGTAATTTCTTATTTGGGTTTAGGTTTAGTATTAGGTACGGAGTTAGTATTAGATTTGGGTTTAGGTTCTTTAAGTATTCTTTTTATTATAGGATACTAGTCCTTCTAGTAGTTTTATGTACTAAACTTAAGTTTCTATTTAGTTTGGGGCGGTGTAGTACTTAGTAATAACTTATGGAGCTTAGTGGAATTTTCGGATCCTTAGTAGGTGTCGGTGGAATTCTTATATCGGTGGAATTTGGTGGAAATCTTACGTTGGTGGAATTTAGTGGATTCTTTAGATTTTGGTTCTAGGTCTAAATAGCAAGTTATAAAGCACTTCTGCTTATAACGGGAGGTAGTAAATAGAAGCTTAAGGTTGTTCTAATTAATAGTTACCTTATATAGCTTTATCTAGGGTTGTTTAAGAATTACTAAGTAACCTAGGGTGGTAACGAAAAGCTTAATCAGTTCTTTATAGTTTAGGTATTAGAGTCTTAGGGTTACCACATAGGTGATACAGCCTAAGATAGTACGTTTGCTATTAAATCCAAATACATTAATATGCCGGTTAAGGGGGGTTAGGGTAAAACTATTATTTTACGTAAAGATCTTATTAATAAATCCTATACTACTAGCTCCTATATTAATTAGGATTTAAATATTAGCCTATTAACTATTCTACTAAAGATAGCAGTTAATAGTTATGCTACAGTCCTAAGAGTCGGAGTTTATAACGTTAAATACGTTTAACGAGATCCTATAGTAAAGCCGTCCTAGAGAGCGACTTAGCTCTAGGACCTTCCTTTTAGAGGTAATTAGGGCGGGGTTTTTATAGGACGTTAGTTGGAGCTTCGTTCTTATAAGTAGTGCTTACTAGATATAGAGCTAGAACCAGATAAAGATTGGGAACGGTAACCGGAAGATCGATATAGTAAACGGCTGCTAGTACTAGCCGTTTATAAATTATTTCGGGGTATAGGGATAAAGTAGTAGTTTAAGAGGTGGGAGCCGCTTCCATATTTAAAGTAAAGGCCTAGCTTAATGCGTTATTTTTATTTAAAGGACCCTAATAGGGCGTATCCTAGGGTCCTAGTGTTAATATCTATGGCGTTAGGGTGCTTAGGCTAAGATAATAACTTAATAGGCGTTCGCGGGGTTATTATGTTATACTAATAAACGGGCTTTAGTATAAGGCGTAGTATATCGTTATACCATTTGTTAATAACGTTTATATAGGCGTTAAGAGTTTCTAGGAGGTTTACGCCTATTAGGGAGGTTTTTAGTTTAGGGCTTAGAGATTTAATAAGGCTATTAATTAGTACGGAGTTATTCCAGCCTATTTCCTTTACGTAGCGGTTAAATTCGGAGAAGTATACTAGAAAACTTTTCTTTTCTTAAGTTATTTGGTTTATCTTTCTTTAAGCGGTAGCTTAGCGGTTTAGGTTACCGTATATAGCTTTAAGAAGTATAACCAGGCTTTATACTAAGTTTGGTTAGAGAGGTTTAATAAGGTTAGCTATATCTCCTCCTAGTTAACTTAGGGCGTAATAGAGTCGGTTAGCTTTGGTTAGGTAGCGGTTAGCATTACTAGTTAGCTTATTCTTAAGCCGGCTTAAAAATAACTAAAGCTCTTATTATTTACTGGTAAATACTAGGGGGTCTAGTAGTTTCTTAAATTGTTTTAGTGCGGTAGTTGGCTCTATAGGGTAAGTAACTACTACTAATTCGGGGCTTACATTCCGCGTATTTATCTCTAGAGATAGCGTTTGGTCTTAGGGCCTTAATATAGGCATCTTAAGAATACGAACTTCTTCTTAAAGTGCTTTAATCAATTATTATTATCGTGCTTCTTATTTAGCTTGCTATTAAGTTAAAGTAGCTTAGTACTATATAAGGGCGTCTATAAAGGACTTCTATATACCTACTAATTATTCTTAAAGTATAGCTATAATAGCGTCGGCCGTTACGGGGGCTTTAGGGTTGTTTTATATTTTCGGAGGGTAGTATAAGTTTTTAACGCAACGTAGTATTACAAAGTAAGCATAAGCGGTAATAATATATAGCGAAGTAGGTATTATTAAGCTATGTATATAAACTGTATAATAAAGTTAAGACGTTGCGTAAGAAAAGAAGGTAGGAAAACGGGAAGAAAGGGCATATATTGTTAACTTAGTTGCTTAGTTAATACGTACATAGGCAGAATAGGGTTTAGGTTGTAGTCCTGGCAGAACTTAGCAGAATTTGGTGGAACTTGGCAGAATATAGCAGAATGCCATAGATTGCCGTTAGATTGCTATTAGATTGCCGTTAAATTACCATTTCGCAGTTGGTCTCTAATTACTAAGTCGGTGGAAATAGGTAGATGTGTATAAGGTATTATAGGGGTGTCCTATAACACTAATATCTTTATAATAAAAAACAGGCGACTCTAAACACTACCTATTTTAGAGTTATTTATTTAGTTTAGGGACTAAACTATCTAGGGAAAAGGAGTACTGTTACGGCACTAACCTAACGCATACTGTTTTATACTATCTTATACTATTTCCTACTATTAGCTAGCCCACTACTAGTACCTTAGCGGCCGGCCCTACTATTTATATATAATACCCCCTTTCTACCTTCTTCCCCTCTTTATACCACAACGTAGTTATTTAGTCTACTTTATTGCAGCACTATAATAGAAATGCGGCAGCGGGGCTATTAAACTCCTAATTGGTATCTAATACGATATAACCGGATTTAGAAAACTCTAACAATAAAGGATTAGAGGTAGAAGAATAAAATAAAATAATCTTAACCGAATAGGGCGAGAATACCTTAAATAAGAACCCTAAAGAGTTACATAAAGAGGAAAACTGGCTTAATTAGAGGCAGAAAACTAAAGTCTAGATAATAAGCTAGTAGCTATATAACTGCAGCTAGAGCTCGCCAAGAAATAATAGACATTGTCGCAAATAAGGTAAGAATTGGAGGAATATTAACAACCGTAGAAGAGGATAGAAGAACACTAGCAATATCCTTAACCGTGTTAACCTATTAAACGTAGAAAAGGATAAGGACTTTATCTATTAAATATAGCTCTAGAAGCTCTCTATATAGATTAGGTAAGTCTAAGTAACTAAGTCAAATAGGTAATAGAAAGTAGATAATAAGACATTTAGTTATAAGTTCGTATAGACGATCTAGGTCGTTAGATAGTAGTTTAATAGTAATAAAAAAGTCCAATTTAGGTCAGTACCCCCCCTAGCTAATCAACTAGTTGGTAATTAGCTAAATATACCAATATACCTAAATAGGAAATATCTATAGTGTTAAACTAATAAGTAAGGAGATAATATAAATAAGCTAAACAGTTTGTAAAGCGCCAATCGATCTTATTAATATAGAAATTCTAGTTAAGCTAAAGCTTCTTTTAAGGTCTAGTAATCTAGTACTTTTTAATTAGCTCTTCCTTAAATAGTTAAAGCTTTAGTACGTTCTCTCTACGGCAAATCGCCATAATATTATCAATATAGACGCGGTAGGTTTTACGCGTCTGCTCTTTAGGAACTGCTTCTTCTTAGATAGTAACTATCCAGGCGCAGACGGTCGGGGCGCCAGACCCGAAACGGCCTAGTATACGCGAGGTCTTGGCGCCCTAGATAACTTCACTTTTAATTAAGCTCTTTAACCTTAAATACCTTAACGCTTAATTAATAGGCAAAAATCAAGTAAGCTAGAGCTTTATATTAGCTATATACGTTATATACTAACTTATATACTAGATTTTTAATCTAATAGCTTTTCCAAAGCTTCAAAAATGCCTCTTAAGTAAGTAGTTTTGAGGTTATATGTTTTTTATAAAAAATTTAAAAAAAAAAGTCCTTTAGAACTATATTTTTAAATTTATAAAAATTTCTTTTTTCCTTTTTTAGTTTTATATTATATCGCTTACCAGTTTCTTAATTATTTTAACATATTAGCTTTAAATTAATAACTTTAATTTTTTTAGGAAATTTGTTTCTTAGTTTTTTACTATAGTAATTACTTAATCTATTATTCACACGCTTGCGGAGAAGAGGATTAATTAATCTAATTGGTGGGTACGGGCTTAAAGGCATTAATTAAGAATGGGTATATTTGCAAGGCCATTTATAGGGGATTGCCCTGCCTTAACTAAACGTAATACCCATGGACCCGTGCGCAAGCATATTGCTATAGTATCTATTTATAAAGCCCAAAATATATAACTAAAGAAAAAGGTACGGGTGGGAGGGAAAGCAAGCAAGTAAGGCTTAATTTTATAAATATTAATAATATTAGTGTTGCTAAGATGTAGGGGTGCTGCTATAGTGCTCGCTTAGCCACATAGACATATCTATTTATTATTTACACGCTTATAGAGAAGAGGATTAATTAATTTAATTAGTGGGTATAGGCTTAAAGGCATTAATTAAGAATGGGTATATTCGCAAGGCTATTTATAGGGGATTACCCTGCCTTAACTAAACGTGATGCCTATAGACCTAGAAGCGTAGCGCCCGTACCATATAAGGTAAAGTAGGGGGAAGAAAAAATAAAAAATAAAAAAAGGGGGGGAAAGGAGAGATTTAAGTTAATATATTAGAGTACCAAAATAGGCACTCCTATACGCCGTTATGCCTAAATACCTTCGCCTATTATATCTAGGGCGAGTAATAATAAGAACGGTATTAGCGTTCCATATTAGAAGTTTATACTTAGCCGGAATAGGTCTTTTAGGGATAATAAATAGTAAAGCTGGAACGCTTATAAGGACCACCGGCCTAGTTGCTATATTTAGCCGTTTATAAAACCGTTATCTTAAGCGTGTTAAGCAGTACCTTTCTAAAACAAGTGTCTGTTATAGAGCTTAGAGTAAAGGCTAAAAGCGGTAACTCTATACTTTAGCTTATTCCTAACTACGTAGCTTATAAAGGCCGATCTCTTAAAGCGAAAGAGAGGGGCGTTTCTGGGTTAGGGGTTATTTTTAAATAGGTATTTTATAGCTTAAACTGCGCATTTAGGTTGCCCTAAAGCGGCAATTATAATTAAGACTCCTTAGTAATTAATGTCCGTTTTACTATGCTTTAGACATAATATTATATAGTCCTCTGCTAGCGTTATGTTATTTCTAGTATATTTTATAGTAGAGAAGGCGTGGCTATCTTTCTAAGCCTTAGTGTAGGTGATTTTGCCTAAATAAAGGAATCCCACAAAGGCCGTGGTAATAACGGCGTTGAAGTTAAGATCCTTAACGGATTGGGTATTTGGGGTAACCACTTAGGTAAGGATGTCTTTAGTAATTGGCAATCTTTTAGCCGTAGTAAAGGGATTTATAAATATTACACCGTCTAGGATTCTTTTAATAATAGGATTATTAAAGACGGAGGTGTTATAATTAGCGTTAATATAATAGGATTAAATTGCGGAGATATAGGCTCTAACTATAGTAGGCTTAATACGGCTTATTCCTAAACTAGCATTACTAAAGATCTATTAGGTAATCTATTCTCTTAGGTAGTAAAGGGGCGCTAGGTACTTTACCGCTCTATAAAAGTTATAGTAGCCCTCCTAACTCTTAATTGCGGGATAGTATAAATCTCTCGTTCTATTAGAGAGGCCGTGCTATAATAGTTAGCCGAAGCATTCTAAGGGGGCTTTTACCTTAATTTAGAAATTAGGTAGGGGGTCTTTAAGAGGGACTAGGTCTCCTATTTTAGCGTTAGATTAAATATAATAAAGAAGCGTATAGTAATGGTAAATTAGAAGTATCCTAATGCGGGTATAGTAATAATACCCTATCGTAATTAAAACGAGATAGAGTATTAGCTAGCCCGTTTTCTGTAAAGGAAACCTACTCTGTATAGAGCGTAATATCGTAGGCTGCGGCTAGTTAAAGGATCTTATAGAGCGGGTAATTACCCGGTTCTTTTATTACCGTATTTTAGAATTTTAAGAGTGCTACTATGTTATCTGTATAGATATAGACTAAGCTATACTCCTACTATATTGCCTAGAGCTAAAACGAGGTCGTAATTGCTCGGACCTCCCGCTTATTAATTAGGGCAAGGCGGTATTCTGTATTAGGGTAGCAGCTTAAAGAATTGTCTTAGGGTAGAGATACTAAATAGGGCGGCCATATTATTCCTTAAGAATCCTTAAGGAAGAAGAAGGCCCTATAACTAAGAATTCTAAATGCGTCTGAGAAGAGATAGAATTATTTTTAATCCGTATTGTTAAAGAAGAGGATACCATTTAAAAGGGTAAGAGTATCCCTCTACTATAATAAGTCTTGGCAAAGTTTAGCTGTTAGCCGTTAGTAAGGATAACTACCTACTTTTATAAAAGTGGAGATAAACTCCTAGATAGAGCGGTTATATAAACGCCTAAGCCTAATTACCTAGGCGCTCTAAGTAAGTCTACTAGCTAGTTTTTAACTCTAAACCAGCGTTAGGGATCTACCACTTAACGCTTTATTAATCTTCTTAATTATAGTGGCCTATTTCGAAGGAGAAAGACACAGCTTAGACTTTAGAGTATCTATAATATAACTTAGGACTTTAGCTATAGTGCCTTTAATATTCTTTAATTTGTTTTATAGGATGCCTAATTTATTACTTAATTAGTTATATATACTAAGCAATTAAGGGAGAATAGAAGCGTTAGAGAGTATAAAGATAAAGTTATCTAGATAGTGCTTTAAGGCGGCGTTTGGGATATATTGGATAAGTATCTAGTAAAATCCCTCCGCAAAAAGATTGAATAAAAAGGGTGCAGTTTAAAGGCCAAATAAGAGGCAACGTTTAAAATACACCATACCCTTCTAGGAGAACCCTATAAGGCGTTAAGCTTTAATAGAAAGTGGGATATTCTAAAAGGCGTCCTTAATATCCCTCTTAATAATTATATAACTACGGCCTATATATATAATATGTTGGAGAACCTAATTAACTATTAAATATTATAGTGTGGCGAATGCTATAGGGATTAAGTCGTTAACAGATTGGCTAGATAGTAAGGATAAGTTATAAATACGGCGCTATCCCTTATCCGCTTTAGGTACTAAACCTAGCGGCAAGGATATAATAGGAGATATTGCTATTGCAATCCTACCTATATCTAAATCGGCGCTAATCTTCTCTAAGATTAGGACCGTATTTGCAGCTGTTAAGGCTTAGTTCTTCTAAAAGAGGAGCTTAATTTCTAAGTCTACCCTAATCTGGTATCCGAACTTTAAGATACCGATAATATTACGTTAGAGGTTGCTAGGGTATAGGGATAGATAACGCCCCTACGCTTAAATAATTAAGGGGGAGGGAGAGTCCTGTAGAGGAGAGGAGGGTAGGAAGACTGGAAATAATAGTATAGTATTTAGCTTACCCGTACTATAAGGGTAGAGTATAGTTTTAGCGGAGTGTAGGTATAGCTTAATAAAATTCTCTTCCTCCTTTTCCTTTTCCTTATTAATACTTTCCTCTAGTAATTGCTACTTGTAATTCCTTACAGCATATAGGCTACCGCACTTGCTATAGATATATAGGAACTTGTAATCCTTACCTAGGTTATACTTCCCTCTATTAAAGCTGTAATAGGTTCTTAAGATATTAGTATTTACTTACGCGCGTTTTAAGATAGATGCGGATTTATAAGTACTAGGATTATAATAGATATCCAGAAAGTTACTAGAGATCTTTTAGTTAGCTAGCTCTAACTAGTTCTTTTAAATAACTATAGAGTAGTGCTCTAAGGCTATAGTTATTAAGGGAGCAATTTAGTAGGTAGTAGATAGCTAGATAACTTAATTATAGAAGGTAAGTATTTAGGGAATAAGATTTACTAAAAGATTCTTATATATAACGATTAAAATTATTATATAGTTAAGGAAGCCCTTTACCCATACTTTAACGGACGGGTAGTCCTTTATTATCCCTTTTTTTAGTCTTATAAAAAGGACGCTGTTAATAATAAGGATATTATTCTAAGGTTTAGACTAGAGCTAGTATATCCAGAGGCGAGAGAGGTTATTAGGTAAGAAAGTACCCTAAAATACCTTAAGTATCTCTTTATTTAGGACGCCAGGGAGGAGGGTATTTAGGATATTAGCTATAGATAGGAGCAACTTACCTAGTTTATTAATTAGGGTTAAGGATAATACTGCCGTAGCTAATCTTACTATTACTATAGCGAGGCTTAATATATGGAGTTTAGTCGCCCGATCTTCCTATTCTTTTTAAACGCGTAGTATTTTAGTACGGTCCTCCTGTTCTTAAAGGAGTCTTATTTTCTAGTTAGTTGCCTAGTCCTTAACCTTCTTTACCTAAGCTCTTCTAATCCTTAGGTCCTTCTCGTATAGTTACTAAAGCCGTTCTTCGGCTTTTTTAGCGGCTAAAGTCTTGCGTTAAGCCGTGGAGAGAGGCGCCATTATGGAGGATAAAGACTGTGACGCCGGCGTATCGCCTAAAGGTGTAGGGGAAGGTAAGGGAGACTGGTAGGTAACCTCTAAGGAGTTTAGCTCGTCGAGTGTATTATTATTGGTTAAGTTTTTAAGGTTTTTACGGATAATTCGCGAAGGTTTAGACGAGCGTATAGGTTGTTAAGTTATTAACAGCAACAATTAATTATTAGAAATTAAGTAAATAAGGTATTAGCTCTTAAATAAGATTAATATGGAAAGCAAGCAAGCAAGGCTCAATTTTGTAAATGTTAATAATATTAGTGTTGCTAAGATGCAAGGGTGCTGCTGCAGTGCTCGCTTAGCCATATAGACATGTCCATTATCAAATTTTCTAATATCTTAGGCTTTCTTTCTTACTAGGAAGAATTATTTTATATACAGCCTCTTACTTAATAAACTTATAATTTTTTTTAAGAATTATTTTAAATTTTGGGTATTAAATCTACTTACTATTACTATCCTTACTGCTAAAAAGGCAGTATACTAGAAAAGATAGTTATCTAAAAAGCTATTAAAGGCATATTTTTTTTTAGTAGTTTTAAAAATATACTAATTTTATCTAAAAAGAATAAGATAAAGACCTTAAGGAGAAATTAAGGTAAAAAATATTCTATTTTTTTTTTAGTTTTTTTTAATATTTTAAGGCCAGTTTCTAGGGGTATAAAGACGTAGATCCTAGGTGCTATATCTATTATATCTAAAATATAGTATAATTTTACTATTTTTTTTTTAGAAAATGCCTGCTAATAATAAGATTAATAGTACTAAGGAGGTTAAGAAACTTCCTTATAGCTACTATTGGTCATATAGGGTGACTTACCAATAACGACTACTTGAGTAAGGTTATAGTAATGTTGGTTAATAAAGCTTGTTAATTGGAATTAGGGGGTAGGTAAGGAACTTAAGGTTCCTTACCACGCTAGTGCTGCGGCAACACGTAACGACACGTGACGACTGCTTGCCTCATTCCTAACACTAGCAACTCTTCTTTTATAGTTGCCATCTATATACACTTATAGATTGCTAATATATAAAGATATAAAGCTAAGGAGAAGAAGAAGAAGAAATAAAGGGGAAGGGGTAGCGTAGGTAGATATACGGGTTCGTGCGAAGATATTAGTTCCGCTTACTGCTCTTAGCTAAGCTAATAGCGATTTTCCATTCCGGGGATAGAAAATCCTAATTAGCTAGCTTAACAAATAGCATCGGCAGAACTCCACACCGCCACCCGAATTAATTAGGCGTGGCGCTCTTGGCAAGAATCTAACTAATTAGACAACTTTAACCGGCGGTCAAAGTTCCATAAGATCTTAACTTCTCTAAATTTTCCTCTTAACCTAACCTTTAACTCGTATACGTAGAGTATTTATGTTAATAAACGTCTCTTTAAAATCAACAAGATGTTAGCAATTTTGTAATCCCTTTAAGCGACCTCTACCGCGTCGTAGTTGCGGCGCATCTACTATAATTATATTAGAATTATAGTCGCCTTCTAGAGCACGTTAATTATAGTTCTCCTTTAGGGCCTCTTCTAGGGCATCTTACAAAGGCTTAGAACTGTTATCTTTATAGTAAGGCTTAATAATAGTTAAACGGAATTAAGTGGGTCTATAAGGCATCTAAATAGTATAAGTTTAACCATTAATTATAATAAGTTAATATAGGCCTAACCACCCTCCCTTTTTACACTATACGCGTACCTTAAACTGGAGTGGTAGATTAAGCGTAGTTAAAGTGTTTAGGCCATTTCTTATTCCTAGTACGTTATTAACCTAGCATATAGCGTAGAGACGTTATACTTCCTTTATTGCCTTATAAATAGCCTTAACTTATTATATAATAGAGGGAGATAGTAGAGAATTATTAGTTATTTAAGGGTAGGCACTAAAGACTAGTAACGTAGGTACGAGTCTATCCGGGCCAGCGGAATTATTAATAGCTTTAACAGCTATTTATAAGGTAAATTTTTTGCTAGCGTCCTCTAGTTCTAAAGAGATAATCTTATATATATAGCGTAATGGCGCGTAATATTGCTCTACTTTTCTAACGCTATTATATGCCTTAATAGGGACTTTCTTAACCTTAATTGCCATTGCCATTATCTATTATTTAAACTCTATAGATAAGAAGTTCTTTCCTATATTATAGATAATTTAATTAGAGGGTCCTAGGTAGACATTAATCTAGCATAATTAAAAGGTATCCTATATATTCTTAGCTAATATATCCTTTAAGAATCGTGCGGCTTAGAAGGAGGTTAAAAAGTTAATAACTTAGAGTACTAGCTTGCCGCTAAAATATATAACGTTAACAATAATATAGAAGTTAAAGTTGTAGTTATTTTTAAGGGTGAACTTAAATCGGCCAGGGGACTTCTGGTTTATTTAGTAGTAATAGTAGTACTTTATAAAATACTTAATTACCTTAACCTTAACTTTATAGCCTACTCGCTAAAGAACCCTAAATAATTAATAAACAGATAGGTGGCTAAAATGATGGTGTAGTTAACGTAACTCTAACTTAGTTAGGTAGCTCTAAGCAACACTCTTTTCTAGTTAATAAAGGAGCAACTAAGGGTAACCCTACTTGCGCATAACGGGCACCCAATTATCTCCCTAAATAAGTACATCCTTAAGGTTATTAAGCTTAACGCCTAATTTATTTATATCTCTAATGCAAAATAAAAATAGGGTATTTATAGGAACGACGTAAAAGGTAATATACCCTAAGGGGGTTTAGACCCTAATTATGCTAAAAGAGATTATAGTACCCTTACTAAAACAAATTGTATATTAGCCTACTATTAAATAGCTAATCTAAACAGAGCTATTAAGCTGCTAAAGGGCTCAAACTTAAGGTTCTCCTGCTATAGATACTCCTACGGCTTTAGTATCTGGCATAATACTATAGAAGATATTCACTAAGTATCTGTTATTAAAGGAGAACATAGAACTCTCCCTTAGCTTATTAAAGATATCTAACTTCGTAGTAAAATGGAGCGTAGATTAGTTATTAAGAATAGTAATGGTTTATATACTATCTACCTCACCATATTTAGTAAAGTATTAGTCGGGTAAGTACTCCTTAATTTCTATATCTATAAGGAGCTATTCGGCCTTATTAACCTCACCCTTAAGATCTTCTACGCCTTTATATTAAACCAGAAAGCTTTAAAATTAGGCCGCAGTAACCTCGCGATTTCTAACGTTTCTTACACTCTAGCGAAACTTATTATATACCTCCTTTTGCTTATTAAGAAAATGCCTAGTTAACTAGTAATTCGGTTTTTTATAAACATAGCACTTCTTCTAGTAATTACTTTGAAATAAACCTCTATAAGGACCTCCACCTTTACCTTATAGTCGTTAATTATACCCTCTACTATATTACCTACCCCAGCCACTATATATTTAATCAGTCTAGTTATAATTATATTAGTTAGGCGGGTTAATTAAAGTAGGTTAGAGTTAGGCGTTAAATTGCTATACTTTTTAAAAGCGTAGAGCGGTGCTAATAGAAGATCTTAATTAAGCATATACTCCTTTATAAGTATTTGCAGGATTAAAGAGAGTAAGGTTATATTCTTTAACACCTTAGCATACGCTAATAACTTAATTACATAGGCTAAAGTCCTCTTAATATAATTTGGATAATCCACGCTAAATCATCTAAAGTTAATTAAAGAGCTTTTAAAGATAATTAAGCTAAGGGACACCTAGGTTTATAGCAATAATCCTTAAAAAGGTAGTCTCTCTCCATTCTAACATATACTACTACTTATTCTCTTCTATTTTAAAGTGGTATCTTAACTTATATATTATACAGTTAAAATTATATCCTTTTCCTACTAAATAATTATAATAGAAGGTACTAGCTTGGCCCTTAAGCATAACGGAATAGGCGTTATAGTATTAATTAGACTCTATTCCTACCTTCTAGTAATAGTTATAGAAGATATATAGTTTTAAATTAAGAACATTATATAATTCCCTACTAAACTTCTTCTTCTAATCTAAATAGAGCTTCGCAAGCTCTATAAGCAATTTTAAACTACCTCCAATTTAAGATTAAGATAGAGGAGGTAGGGGTTATATTATAGGCTGCAGTGGGGATATAGGTCTAGTCAGTGGAGTCCAAAAGTTATTAAATCGCGAAGTAATAGGATCCTATGCCTGCTCTCATTAGGGTATAGTATCCGATATTAAGGTTATAGGTTAAATTAGATACAGAGGAGTTAAAGGCGGAGGTAGGTTTGTCTCTAGAGGTATATTACTTAGATTCTATTATAAGTTAAGCTTCCTTATAGTACGTAGTTAGTACTTAATCTCTTATAGAGTCTATTCGTACTCTTCTTTTGCGTTAATAACCTACTCCTAAATATTATCTCTAATAGTACCCCCGTCCTTAGGGACAAATACTCTATTCTCCTAAAGGAAGTTACGAAAGTCCTATACAATATCCTTATTTACGGGGGCCTATATTTCCTTCATCAGCAAAATGTTTATGCCTCCTGACAGTACTGACAGCTCCTGACAGCTCCTGTCAGGGCTGTCAGGAGCTCCAGGAGACACTCACACTCGGCATCCTGTCAGGAACCTGTCAGGATGTCGCCCGGACCACCAGGACCACCAGGACCTCCAGGACCTCCAGGACCTCCAGGACCATCAGGACCTCTAGGACCATTAGGACCTCTAGGACCTCCAGGACCACCAGGACAATAATAATAAAAAATACTTTGGTATTTACAGCTAGTTCAAAATTTTTAAAAATTAATTTAATTATATTAAAATATAAAGCTCCTAATCTAGATTAATCCTTGTCTGTCTGTCCAGGAGCTCTACGATCGCTCGGGCGTCGGGCGATCAATTGAGGAGACAGGGAGAGCTCGCGGAGGCTCCAAATCGTCGATTGGCGGTGTTCCCGACGATCCGCCGACCGTGTGCTGATTTCCTAACTAGGCCTAGTGCCTGCCTGCCTGCCTGCCTGCCTGCCTGTCCTGCCTGTCCTGCCTGTCCTGCCTGTCCTACCTGTCCGTCCTACCTGTTCGTGCCTACCTGTCTGTGCCTATCTGTCTGTATCTGTAATTCGGGGAGAGGTCGGCCCGATTAAAGGTTCTGCTTAATTCGATTGCGATTAATTGTATTGATTCGAATCGTTCTCTATAGACGTTCGCTGGCTGTACGTTTGAACGGTGGTCGTCTGGGGTGCCTCCCTAGGAGGCCTTGATTCGATTTGATTCGGTAACAGGCTGATATTAAGGCTCTAGTTCGATTCGATCGATCGATTGAATCGATTGTGGTGTTCGCTGGCTGGTCGTTCGAACGATTATCGTCTGGCTCTGGCAACGGTCGTCTAGCTCCGACGACGGTCGTCTAGCTCTGACGACGGTCGTCTAGCTCTGGCGACGGTCGTCTGGCTCTGACGACGGTCGTCTAGTTCTGGCGACGGTCTCTGGTTCTGGCGAAGGTCCTCTCCTACCTGCCTATATCAGTATCTAATTTAATTCGGGGGAGGGGTCGGCCCGATTGAAGGCTCTAATTAATTCAGATCGTTCTCTATGGCCGTTTGCTAGCTATACATTCAAACGGTGGTCGTCTAGGGTACCTCCCTAGGAGGCCTTGATTTGATTCGGTGATAGGCCGATATCAAAGCTTTGGTTTAATTCGATCGATCGATCAATTGAATCGTTCGTGGTATTCGCTAGCTGGTTATTCGAACAGTCGTCGTCTGGTTCTAGTAACGGTCGTCTAGTTCTACGGTGGTCGTGTGGTTCTGGCGACGGTCGTCTGGTTCTAGTAACGGTCGTCTGGTTCTGGTGACGGTCGTCTGGTCCTACGACGGTCGTGTGGTTCTAGCGACGGCCGTCTAGTTCTGGCGATGGTCGTCTGGTTCTGGTGACGGTCGTCTAGTTCTATGACGGTCGTCTGGTTGTGTAGTTCTGGCGACGGTCGTCTGGTTCTGGCGACGGTCGTCTAGTTCTGGCGATGGTCGTCTGGTTCTGGCAACGGTCCTCTACTGGCTGCCGTTCTGGTGCCTCCCTAGGTAGGGAGGATATAAGGAAGGAAGGGTAAAAAATAAGGTGGCTACATAGGGCAGAGGCACGTGTAGAGGCTATCGGGAATATAGCGGGGACCCGATGCAGAGCTTCGTGTAGAGCCTCCGTACGCAGAGCTTCGCGCAGAGCCTCGTGCAGAGCCTCTGTACGTAGAACTTCGTGTAGAGCTTCATGTAGAGCTTCGTGTAGAGCTTCGTGTAGAGCTTCGTGTAGAGCTTCGTGTAGAGCTTCGTGTAGAGCTTCGTGTAGAGCTTCGTGTAGAGCTTCGTGTAGAGCTTCGTGTAGAGCTTCGTGTAGAGCTTCGTGTAGAGCTTCGTGTAGAGCTTCGTGTAGAGCTTCGTGTAGAGCTTCGTGTAGAGCTTCGTGTAGAGCTTCGTGTAGAGCTTCGTGTAGAGCCTCTGTACGCAGAGCTTCGTGTAGAGCCTCGTGTAGAGCCTTGTGCAAAGCTTCGTGCAGAGCTTCGTGCAGAGCTTCGTGCAGAGCTTCGTGTAGAGCTTCGTGTAGAGCTTCGTGTACAGTTTCGTGCAGGGCCTCGTGCAGAGCCTCTACGCAGAGCTTCGTGTAGAGCCTCGTGTAGAGCCTTATGCAAAGCTTCATGTAGAGCTTCGTGCAGAGCTTCGTGCAGAGCTCCGTGCAGAGCTTCGTGTAGAGCCTCGTGAGAGCTTCGTGTAGAGCTCGTGAGAGCCTCGTGCAGAGCCTCGTTTGGGGTCGTTTGGGGGTGTGTCGCATTGGGGGGGTGTCTGGAGGGGTGTGGCATAGGAGGTGTCACTTTTGGGGGGTGTCGGCATAGGGGGTATCCTGCCAGGACGATCAGGAAAATACTGGTTTCCTGTCAGGACCCTGACAGGACCCTGAGAGGACGATCAGGAAATCAAAGATCCTGCTAGGAGCCTGTCAGGACGATCAGGACGATCAGGAAAATCAAAATCCTGCCAGGAGCCTGCCAGGAGCTCTCAGGACGATCAGGACGCTCCAGGAGGCTCCAGGATCTTGGCACCCCAACACAAATGCTGATGTAGTATTTAGTAGTCCGTAAATTTAATAGAGTCGTCCTTTATATATTCCTATAGCTGCGGTCTTATTGTATTTACTGTTCTTAATAATATGGTATTCAGTATAGGCGTTTGCTAAAATCCATTTAACTGTAACTATATTATATTATATCCGTTTGCACGGTTTATTATGGCTTTTTATTCTATATCTTTAGGTCTAATATTTTCCTTATACTTCTTTAGGTCGGTTAACGCTATTAGTAGTAGCTTAAGTATTCCTAGGGTCTTATACATTGTAGGTAGGTATAGTTTTCTAGTTTTCCTCGGAGTTCTTATATGTTTGCTGATTAATAGGTCGGCAACTATTCTTAGATATTGTTATAGCGCGTAGTTTATACTTTTACTTAGGTCTCTATTTTGCTAGGTTATACTTCTAACTAAAGTACTTAGCCATAATCTTCGCGGATTAAGCACGTCGGTCTATAGATTCTTCGTATTAGAGATTTAAGCCGCTCTAGTATAGGAGCAATCTTCCTCCGTACTTAAATTAAGGTCTTCTTTTACTAGTTTAATCGTCGGAGGTCCCCCTAAGGCGTTAGCCGTGCGGTTTATAAGTATCGGCGGCGGTTCATTAGCCCTATATAAGCTTATCTAAGTACTCCTTTATTAGTGCTAATCTCGTTTTATTAAAAGTCTAGCTACTTTATAGTTATCTATATATTTAAGCACTAATTAGTCTTAGTTATATAGGGTAACTCACCAATAACAACTACTTAAGTAGGGTTATAGTGATATTAGTTAATAAAGCTTATTAATTGGAATTAAGGGGTAGGTGAGGAACTTAAGGTTCCTCACCACGCTAGTGCCGCGGCGACACGTGACGACACGTGACGACCGCTTGCCTTATTCCCAATAGCTACAATTATAAAGTATATTATTAAAAATTCCAATATTAGTAATTTAATTTCTTATTTTACCTAGGAATTAATTCTAGAGCTATAATATATAAAGAAGGGTCTTTAGGATATAAGAAATCTAGTTTATTTCTTATATATTTTAATAAAACTAACTTTTATTTAGGAAATTCCAACTTAAATAAAAAAAATGCTTAAGGCATTTAGGAGATATAAATCTTACCTACTTTCCTTTTTTAAGATTTTTTAGTACTTTCTCTATTAAAAAGATATTTATTTCTTGTTTTTTTAACACATTCTTTTATAAGTAAAATTAGCTGATTTCATGGATTTTCCATTAAGATACTTAATATTAATAGTGCGCGCGTAGCTGCATTAAAGAAGGTTTCTAAAATTAAATCTAAAGGTGGTCTTTAACTAGGTACGTAAAATAGCTTCTTTTTCTTAAAATTTACTAATAAATCTTGCTAGCTCTTTATAAATTTTTAGAAGATTCTAATTCTAATTAATAGCTAGATATTTATATATTTTTGGCTTAAATTCTTAGATATACTAAGATTATAGGGGTGTTTTATCTTTTTTATTTAGTTATAATTTGCCTTAGTTTATTTAAAGAGGATTTTTAAATTTTCTAAAATTCCTAAAGGATTTTTCTATATAATTTATAAAATCAGGGTTCTTTCCCCGGCGTTAGTGGTTATTAAGAATTTTAATACCCCCTTTTATTTTCTTAGATATTCTAATAAACCTCTAGTTTATAGCACTTATTTAGTGCCTAAGTAGTTTCTTAAAATTTAGAGAATTACTTAACTAAAAGTTTTAAATTTCTTTAACTATAATTTATTTATATAAAGCTATATTAATTAAATATAATATATATAATAGGGCTATAATTTATTTATAATATTAAAATTCTACTAAATATATAACTATAGGTAGAGTATTTATATAAAGTATTTTATAGTATTATAAGAGGCTACTAGGGCTTCTAACTAAAATATCTAATTATTTAATTAATAGTATTAAATAAAAGTTATAGGTAGTTTAAATATAAGACGCATATTAAATATTTAAAAAAAAAAATTTATTTAGAGAATTAGTTTCTTTTAGAACCCGTTTAAAATAGTAATAAAACCTCTTACTCCCTATTTAACTATATCTTAGCTAATATACTGTTGGACTTACAAGGGGATATCATATAGCTACGGTTCGTAGATAGTATAATAGTTATTATTCTTCTTTTTATAGATAGGGGTAAGGGTTAAGGAACTTAAGGTTCCTCGCTACAGTAGTGCCGCGGTAACACGTGACGGCAACTTACCTTACATGACAGCAATTTACCTTACATGGTGGCAATTTGCCCTATTCCCAACACTAGCAACTCTTCTTTTTATAGTTGCTATTTATATATATATAAACAGACAGAATGCAATAATACCAGATAGTATACGATAAGACCAAACACTATATAACAATATAGCAGTTAGCGAAGACGGGTAGGCCGCTAAGACGCTAGCAGTAAGCGAGCCAATGGCGATTTTCCATCCTGGGGATAGAAAATCCTAATTAGCTAGATTAAGTTAGGGTCTACAGAATATTATACTCCAAAAAGTCTTAGCAAGAGAATCTAACCAATTAGATAACTTTAACCGCCGGTTAAAGTTCCTGGACATCTTAAGACCTCACATAACTAAGAAATTTCTAGGGACTCCCTTTTAACCTAACCTTTAACTTATACATATAGAGTATTCGTATTAATAAACGTCTCTAGTGCCTTATTTGGGTTCGCCTTCGTTATCATATCTACCAGGTTATCTTAGCCATTAATCTATTAAATCTCAAAGAGTTCTTAACGCTCGTAGAATTACTAAAGTGCCATAATATCAATTATAAGGCGCTTCTCTTTCATAATACCGAGCTTAACTAAACACTCGTAGAGGGAATATAAGTCGGTATATACAATTATAGGGATAACAAAAAGTTCGAGTCGATCTGTAATTATCTTTAGGGTAGTTCCAATTGCAATTACTATATTAACTCCGCTAACTATTCTATATATCTCTAACGCCAAAACACTTTAGGTAACGCGCTTGCTCTTAGTTAAGCTCTAATAAATAAAATTACCATAGATTATAAAATCATTCTCTCCAGTAAATTTATTCGTAATAATAATCTTATATCCTAACTAGGAGCTAAAATCTTTATTATTTATAAACGATCTATTAATAAATACAAAGAGCTTAGCGGTAGGAAGATTAATAGGTATATAAAGTAGTCCCCAATTAAGATAGTTCATTTGCCAGAAAAGACGCTTATTTAGGGCAAGAATATTATCCTTAGTTAGTTCCTAGTATTAGGCGGCAATAGAGAGATTGAATAAAGCCTTAGGTTAATAGATAGAAGTAACATAAGCTCCGTAAGCGCGTTGCTCCACGTATTCTTGCTTTAGAGAATTAGCGTTAATAACGTTAATCTTCTTACCTTAACCCTTCTGGCGCAGAGCAATAGAATCCTTATTTATAGAGAGGATGCATCCGTTAAAGAGTAATAGTGTTATTAAACTAAGCTTTTCCTTTAGCTTTACTATAAGATTTACCTTTACTAGCTTATCTTCTTTAAGAGCTAAGAATTNGTNNTCTCCTAANATAATTATATNNTTAGTTTATATNCNAACAATTCNAAATAGAGTTCCTGTAGTTATAATAAGGAAGCAGGGATTAAATATAGAAGTAGTTATTAAAAGCTTCTCTTTATAGTGCTTACTATAGGTAGCCCACTAATGAGTTCCTACTTCTGTAATTCTATATAGTGGCTTAAGCACAACCATAATTGTATCTTCGGGATATTAGTGGCGAATTTGCTCTAGAAGGTATGCTAATATTAAGCGCTAAAGGCGCGTCTCTAATTAGGTATAGGCCTAAGTAATATCTCACAAATAAACTGCCATTCCGTTCTTCATTAAGAAGGGAGCTAGTACAATAATAACTCGCTAACTAGCTCGTTATATCATAGGAGATTACGTAAGAATTACCTCCTTACTATTATCGTTATAACCTTAAATAACAAGCCTTAATTTCTTAAATGGGGCGTTAGTAGCTTTACCCTTAATCTTGTTAACTATTCTTAACTTAAAGATGCGAATTCCATCGAACTTAGTAGGGTTATACTTCTTAAATTTAAAGACTTCTCTTGTAATAAAACCGTTAATCTCCTACTTATCGGATACTTGGAAAGGAGCTCCTAGGGTTATAATACAACCTTCCTTTTAGAGCTGTTTTGCGAGCTCAAAGTTAGCCTTCTCTTTGGCTGTTATAAAGGCCATTAATAACTTAACTTTATTCTTAATGGCGGCAACAAATTATTCTTTAAAATTAATAAGGTATTAGCAATTTCATGATCCCTTCGGGCGACCTCTACCGCGTCATAGTTATAGCGCATCTACTACAATTATATTGGGATTATAGTCGCCTTCTAGAGTATATTGGTCGTAGTTCTCTTCTAGGGCATCTTCTAGGGCATCCTATAAAGGCTTAGAATTGTTATCTTTGTAATAAGGCTTAATAACAGTTAAATAGAATTAGGTAGGTCTATAAGGCATCTAAATAGTGCAAGTTTAACCATTAATTGTAATAAGTTAATATAGGCCTAACCATCCTCCCCTTTCACGCCATACGCGTACTTTAGACTGGAGTGGCAGATTGAGCGCAGTTAAGGTATTTAGGCCATTTCTCATTCCTAATGCATCATTAACCTGGCGTGTGGCATAGAGGCATTACACCTCCTTTATTACCTTGCGAATTGCCTTAGCTCGTTACACAACGGAGGGAGATAGTAGAGAATTATTAGTTATTTATAGGTAGGCGCTAAAGACTAGCAATATAGGTATAAGTCCATCCAGGCCAGCGGAATTATTAATAGCTTTAATAGCCATTTATAAGGTAAGTTCTTCGCTAGCGTCCTTTAGTTCTAAAGAGATAATCTTATATACGCGGCGTAATGGCGCGTAATATCGCTCCACTTTTTTAATACTATTATATACCTCAACAGGGACTTCCTTAACCTCAATTGCTATTACCTTTATTTGTTATTAGAACTCTATAAATAAAAAATTCTTTCCTACGTTATGGACGATTTAATTAGGGGGTCCTAGGTAAACATTAATCCAGTATAACTAAAGGGTATCCCATGTGTTTCTAGCTAATATATCCTTTAAGAATCGTGCGGCTTAGAAGGAGGTTAAGAAGTTAATAACTTAGAGTACTAGCTTACCGCTAAGGTATATAACGTTAACAATAATACAGAAGTTAAAGTCGTAGTTATTTTTAAGGGTAAACTTAAATCGGCTAGGGGACCTTTAGTTTATTTAGCAGTGGTAGTAGTATTTTATAAGATACTTAATTGCCTTAACCTTAACTTCATAGCCTACTCACTAAAGAACCCTAAGTAATTAGTAAACTAATGGGTGACTAAAATAACGGTGTAGTTGGCGTAACTCTAACTTAGTTAAATGGCTTTAAGCAACACTCTTTTCTAGTTATTAAAGGAGCAGCTAAGGGTAACCCTACTTACGTATAATAGGCACTCGATTATCTCCCTACACGAGTATATTCTTAAGGTTATCAAGCTTAACGCCTAGTTTGTCTATATCTCTAATACAAAATAGAAATAGGGTGTTTATAGGAATAACGTAAAAAGTAATATACCCTAAGGGGGTTTGAACCCTAATTGTGCCAAAAGAGATTGTAGTACCTTTACTAAAACAAATCGTGTATTGGCCTGCCGTTGAATAGTTAATCTAAACAGAGCTATTAAGCTGCTAAAGAGCTTGAACTTAAGGTTCTTCTACTATAGATACTCCTACGGCTCTAGTATCCGGTATAATACCATAGAAGACGTTCGCCGAGTATCTGTCGTCAAAGGAAAACGCGGAGCTCTCCTTTAGCTTATTAAAGATATCTAACTTTGTAATAAAATAGAGCGTAGATTAGTTATTAAGAACAGCAACGGTTTATATACTATTTACCTCACCATACTTAGTAAAGTATTGGTTAGGTAAGTAGTCCTCAATTTCCATATCTATAAGGAGCTATTCGGTCTTATTAACCTCACCCTTAAGGTCTTCTACGCCTTCGTATTAAACCAAGAAGCTTTAGAAGTAGGCCGCAGTGACCTTACAATTTCTAACATTTCTTATACTCTAACGGAACTTATTATATACCTCTTTTCGCTTATTAAGGGAGTGTCTAGTTAACTAGCAATTTGGCTTCTTATAAACATAGCACTTCTTCTAGTAATTACTTCAAAATAAACCTCCATAAGGACCTCCATAATTACCTTATAGTCAACATTAATTATACCCTTTGCCGTATTCCCTACCACGGCCGCCATATATTTAATTAGTTTAGTTATAATCGTGTTAGTCAGGAACGCTTAGTTAGGTAGGGCTTTTAGTATAAAGCTATTAAGATTCTTATATTCGCATCGCAGTACCTATAGCGGAGCGTAGCTCGGTATATACTCCTTTAAACGTGTCTATAGGTTTATATAGCGCCAAGTTACACTTAGGAACGCTATAGCATACTAAAATAACCTAGTCCCTTAGGCTGTTCTTGTTTTAGTAAGTTTTAATAAGTCCGCGTTAGATTTTCTGGAGTTTATTAAAAAGTAGTTAAAGGCACTCTAGGTAAGTCGTTATTAGGTTAGAAGCAATAACTCTCTAAAATATAGTCTCCCGCCATTTAGATATATAGAGTTAGCGGTTTTCATTAGTTTTAAAGTAGGCTCTAGTAAGCTAAAGCATTATATTAAAGCTATAGTTTTTACCTGTAATATAGTCGTAATAGAACGTTGCTACCTATCCCTTTAATATAATAGAGAAAGCATAATAGAACTAGTGGCGTTAGATTCCGACCTTATTGCAGCAGTTATAAAAGACCTATAGTTTTGCTCTAAGCATGTCGTATAATTCTCCTCTAAACTTCTTCTCTTCGTCTAAATATACCTTTATTAGATTTGTGACTTCTTAAGATAGAGGCTTATTAGTTGGCTAAAATAAAGGAGTTAGAGGTAGTAGAGGTAGAGAAAAAGCACCTCTAAGTAGTAGAGTACCTTTAGGTAAGAAAGTAGCGTTCTAGGGGTTTCGTTCCGAATTAAAGTTGCCTTTTAAAGAATATAGGTTGGTTTTAGGTTTCCGTAGTTAACGTATAATTTTAGCTTCCGTCTATACTAGTTCTTCTATACTAGTAAGAACGGCGTAAATATTACTGGTAATTAGGTTACCGTTCTTAGTAATATACACCCCATTCCTTCGGAGGGAGTCTTAAAAATCCTAAATAATATTAACATTACTAAGTGCCCAGGTGTCGGCGGTCCATCCTATAAAATCCTCCCTAAAGTATTCCCATAACTGTAAATCGGCGTAATAGCTATCTTAGTAAAATAGAATATAGTATAGGAGAAAGCTATTAACTTATTTTACGGTATAGGTTATTGCATTAAAGGTAAATACGTCCCAATCTTCATTGATAAGTTTCGCGTATATAGCTACCCCTAGTAGTAAGGAGTCTCTCCAGTCATTCGGAGTAGCCATAGTTATGTCTTTAGAGAAAGGGAATATTAGTGGTATAGGGATTGTCGTTTAGTACGCGTTTATGACATATATTTATAATTATAGGGCTTAGGACCAGTTCTAGCCTTAAATCGCAAAGACTTGTAAAGCGTGTTATTCTACGTAATAGACGCAAGAATCTATAATCTAGGGAAGGCTTAGGACCAGTTCTGGCCTTTAAATCCTTAGATTCGTGGAAGAGTTTTATTTAAAGTTCAGGACTAGTTCTAACCTCAAAAAACAGCTTCCCTTAGTACGAGTAGCACTAGTACAGTAGCTTGTCTCTTCTTGGTGAATACCTAGCTGTTTTATAGCATAACTGTAAAGTTAACCACTAATTAGTATTAGACTTATAAGGGGATATCACGTAGCTACGGTTCATAGATAGTATAATAGTTATTATTCTTCTTTTTATAGATAGGGGTAAGAGTCGAGGAACTTAAGGTTCCTTGCTACGGTAGTGCCACGGCAACACGTGACGGCAACTTGCCTCACATGACGGCAATTTGCCTTACATGGCGGCAATTTGCCCTATTCCCAACATATACCTTTATTAACTAAGTTGCTTATATTATCTAAAGCTTTTATTAGTTTTTTTTCTAAAAAGGAACTTATATATATTAATAAACTATAAATAGAATAGGAATATAAAATTAGACTAAAACCCTATTTATAGGACCCTAAGAATAAAACCTTAATAGAAACTACTAGAAATTACCTTTATTTATAAGGACCTCTTTAAGATATAAAATACCTGCCTTAATTATAAAAGCCTAAATATAAAAACAATAAAGACCTTTTTAGCTTTTTAGATATACTTTTTATACCTAGCTAGCTAAGCCTAAATTTCCTATAAAGACTTAATACTAGACCTCTTTAATAAGCTTACTTTAGACCTATAGCGCGTTATAATACTAGTTTTTACTATTATATAGACGTTAAAGGTACTTATAGACTACTACCTAGCTATTAACTAAGGCCTCTATTAAATTAAGGCATAAGCTAAGTAGTATAAAGCTAGAAGCTCTATAAGAACGGCTTATAGTACCCTAGTATAATCTATAACTCCTATATCTCCTACTATATAGCCCACCGTTAATCTCGTAACTAGTTATATAACTAGTCCTACTACAGGCCTAGTATATACTTAGCCTATATATAGCAACCCCTATAAATAAGCCCTTAGTAATTAAAAAGCTTACTTTTTATATAACTAGAAAGACTACTCTATAAAGGACTACCTAATAGCGGTAAAGATAAATAAGGTTCTATTAATTTAGAAGGATAGTATAAAATTAGAAAAAGAGGAACCTTAGAGGAAGACTCCTTTTTAGGGTTAAAAGGAATTAAAATATTATATATTAATCTAGGTCGGCTAATTAGTAGAAAAAGCTATACTATCCCTTATACTTTACTAGCGTCTATATATTGCTTAGCAGTATCTATCTTAGCAACGCACAATGCTAAGACCTCCTGCAATATTCGCGAATATTAAACGCAGTCACTACGTGGCTAATTCGCTTTTAATACCGCTAAACTTATTAATATTTATAAGCTTTACAGTGTGTGGGAATTAAACAAGCAACTTAATTATAAATCTATGGAAATCAAGTAGTATAAATACATAAAAGTAAACCCCTAACTCCGAAGCCTATAACTCATTTCTAACGTATCTAAGACATACAAGGGTAGTGCTGACGCAGGTAAAACAGGGTAATATGCAAGGTCCGGTAGTTAGTTACAATATTCATTATATATTTATTATTTATTTGTTTAAGAATTATTTTATAACGCTATTACCGTCTATAACTATATAATTATAGCACCTGTTATACCAACCGCGTGCTTACGCGTTCGGTACACTAACTACGCGTTTACGCGTTCGGTGCACCAACCACCCGCTTACGCGTCTAGTGCACTCCTAAAGCACTAACTAATCAGGGGGAGGTCGCATTAGTATATAGACTACGTAGTCTGCTTTAATACAATCGATAGTCACCACTATCCCAAAGAGCATACAATACTATACGTATTTCGTGCCCCGGGATATAACTCAATTGTATCATTAAGTTGATACAAACAATAACTAACTAGGATATTTATATACGTGCATAATTCTAATAAGTAAACCTACCTAGACGACCTACCTTAACTACACCATTGTCTATAACCGCTACACCCTCCTCTATTAGCCCTATAATGCCATCTAAAGCTAATATACGCGCTGCTGCCGTAAAAGAGCGTAAAATTACTAAAGAGCAAAGGGAACAAGCCTAAGATAAAAGGGAGATTTAGAAGTATAAGGAAGAACGCAAAGCCCGCCTAGTAGAGGAGGCTTGCTAGCATAAATACTACCTAGCTTAAATGGCTTAATTATAGTTAGGCTTGGCCGCTTCGGCCTTATAAGCTACTACAACAGCTGCTTTAGCTAATATCCTTAGTAAGCCTTTTCCTCCTAGTGTAAAGTTGCTTAAACTCCGCCTTCTTGGCGTTATAAAAAGGGATTACCTAGACATTTTTAAGGGCACCTTTAATCTAGTAAACCTCGCCTACCTTTAAGTCTATACCGCTTAAATTAAAATCGCCGATAAGATATGGATTAAGAATGGTACTCTAGTTATAAGGAAGGCAAAGGTAGATAGGAAGCTATTTATAGATAAAGGCGTCTAGTTTAAAGGTTTTACTAACTATATAGTTATTACTAGCACCTTTTATACATGCCCGCTGGACCTTATTACTAGTATACTTCTCTAGATAAACATAATTCGCACCTTATTAACCTAGTATATTTAGGTAGATTATATACTTAATTTAGCACTTAACTATTACACCTTTATAATAACTAATAGCTAACTAGAGCCCGCTAATTAGCAAATACCAGCTTAGTATATAGCGCTATACCTTATAATATCTAGTACTATCGGCTTCGCCGCCTTAAAGAGACCTAGGTTAGATACCTTCTATACCTCTAATACCTGCCATAAGTTTAATAGTAGAGGCTGCGATAATATAGCTTATAAATACCCGCATAAGTACTTAAAGTGTAGTAAAGATTACACTATATTATTTAAAGCTTGCGCCTAGGAATAGTAAGGCGAACCTTATAAAGTAGGGTCTAGCCTAATAATAATATTAACTTTAATTATACGCCTGGGACCTAGGCCTAATATATTACTATTATTCCCTACCTTTATAAAGGCGAAGGCTCTCCACCACTCTTTATCGCCCCTAAGAATCTTAGTATGGTACTTCCTTTTATCTAACTACCCGGGCAATCTACTAGCTATTTTAGTAGGTATTCTAACCTATAGCTGTAAGATAGGAGCTAAATCTATCCCTACCCTAAGATTGTATAGGAACTATAACTCCTCTTAGGACAACGCCGACCTTATCTCTAAGAAGATAATATTAGACCTTAAAAAAGGACATATTAGAATTATAATAGGGCCTATTATAGTCTTACCTCTTAGCCTAGTGCCAAAATTAAATAGAGGGTACCGCCGAATTCACAACCTCTCCTTTTTACTAGTATCTTTAGTTAATAACACAATCCTAAAAGAATATAGAGCACTAGTATACACTACAGTTACCGCTATTTAAGCTCACGTTATTTCTGTAGGTTGTAGATATCTACTACTTAAAAGAGATATTAAAGACGCGTTCTATATAGTCCCCCTATCTTATAGGGTAAGGTTATTAATAGGCTTTTTCTAGGAAGGTGTTACCTACCAGAAATACTACCTATCCTTTAGTTTTTAAACTGCGCCACTTATATTTAACCTCTTCGCGGAAGGCCTGTACTAAATACTCTATTTATAACTACCTTATAAGGTAAAACACTACTTAAACGACTTTATCTTTATCCTTACTAACCTAAATAACTTAGCAGCTGTTACCTAGACTTATATCTCTATTACTAACTCCCTAGGTATCCCTTAAAATAGCTCTAAGGATATAGTAGGAACTATTATTAAGGTTTTAGGATATACTATTAACACTATATAAATATAAACGCGATTATTGCCATAGAAACAATTACGCGCTATTAAGAAAGTTACTACTGCACTCTAATACGGCTTATTATTGCTCCTTTAAGCCTAGTAACTTACGGGCTACCTCGCATAGTACGCCTATATAATTAGACTTAGTTAATCTTACTTTAAATCCCTTTAAATCTTTATTACTACTTAGCCGGAGACTTTGGTAAATAAGTATAAACCTAGGCAATTTAGCACTAAGTTATGAAGTGACTTATATGTCTGGCTCGACCTACTTACTATAAGTAATAGGGTATTGTTCTTTAGCGACGTTAAGCATACCTATATTTATCTCTTTACTAACGCCTCTACCTAGTTCGGGTTTGGCGGCTTTTACTTCTTTAAGGAACTTAAATATAAGGATAACTAGTAGTGGTACACAGCCAACCTCCCTTAATCTTAGGCGTTTAGTATATTGCCTAAGCCCAGTTAACGAGCAGACTATATTAATCCGAAAGAGATATATGCTATTGCTTATATATTTAATCTATAGTCTACTAACTAGTAGTATAGCGCGCTATCTATTTACACTAATAGTATAGTGGTTTACTAGGGTATTAAAAAGACTATTATCCGTAGCGTAGTAAATAAATTACCCCGCAAGATTATACTAGCTGCTATAGCTTACGATATTATAATATCCGCGAAGTAGATCCTAGGTGATTTAAATAGCTTAGCTAATATACTATCTTAATTCTAGGCCGCGGCTATCTATTAGTTCTGCCCACACTAGGCCCTTAATTTATTACTACTAAAGCTAATAAGTTTTTAATAGGTGCCGTAAACCTAACGGACTACTTACAACCACCTATAAACTTTAAAGATGATATTAACGCGCCATTTAACCTCTACGCGCTCCTTCTCTAGTATAGCCTTACGCTAGCAACCTATAGGAACTATTCCTTAGCAGTTAACAGCTGGGAGTTATACTGCGCACTTAAAGGAGTCTCCCCCTACCTAGCTAAGCCGCGTAAACTAGGTAAATGGATTACCCGCTACGCGTTTAGTACCTCCTAGCAATATATAAGTAGGCTTAAGGCCAAAACCTTATAAGCCTACGTTTTTACAATTCGCTTACACCACGCGGATTACGGCATCTTAATTATAGCATTTAAGGATTTTATAGTACACTAATTACTCGCCAAAGCAGCCGTTATTTCTCCCTTAGTAAAAAAGGATAAGCAACCTATTACTAGGGATATTCTAGCCTAGGTAGTAATATACGGCCCATCGCTACTAGATGTCAACACTAATGCCATATTTACTGTAAGAGGCCAGTCTGACCGGAACGTATAATTATCTAATCAACAGTATAGAATAAGAGTCACAGGTAAGTAGAAGATAAGTCAAAGTAGAACGATCTTTACGAATAAAGGACAATGATTTCTAACCTCTTCTATTTAGAGACTAATCGCTAGTCCTTCTTTAGAGGAGAACCAGCTCCCTATATAATCCTTTTAAGACGCTAGCAAAACCCTTTATCCCTTATCTGTCTAACTATGTCTTCTAGGACGTAGATAGAATATAGATAAGACCTCTTTCTGTCTTATCTAATATGTACCTTCTAGGGAATTCCGTTACAATTGCCTCCCCTTTAAGGGTCTTGGTCCTCCAAGACTTCGCCTCTACTAAGCTTTTATAAAGTTCCGGCTAAAACCACTGGGGAAAATTCTTAGTAAAAAGGTACTCTATAATGCGGCTTATAGCTAGTTCTTTACTAGCATAGAACCTTACTTTATCCTTAGTTCCTCTGCTCTTCTTCTACTATAGTTCTTTATAATGCCTTTATAATGGAACTAAACTAATAATAATAAAAATTAGATGGGATTTACCTTTCTTATTATAAGAGTTTGTTATAAGTTAATTTGGAGGTTGTCCTATATAACGCGTCTATAAGCCACTATTCCTATTTACCTAAAATGGGTTCTAATAATAACGTCTTTATTTTAATTTTCTTCTAGTTTATAAGCTGTCGCCTCTTACGCGTCTTTTCATTAATAACACTATTTATCTCATCTTTTAGCAGACTGTTTCCTCTATATCTCCGCTTTTAGCTTCCGTGTCTCTAGCTATTCTTTTATAGCTGCTTTATTCTCTTCTTATAACACATCTATAAGTAATAGAATTCCCACCTTATCTCTTATAACAATGCTAACTTCTTAGAGTATTCTCTTATAATGGCTTATAGTCCTTCTACGCGTCCCTAGACTGGCAGTAGTGTTATTCCTCTCCTAGTAACGCCCTAGATAGCGTCTATTACTCCTACGGTAGTTTCTCTAAAATGCTATTATTGCTACGTTTATACTCTTACGTAGGATCCTTTCTACGTCTATAAAATACCTCGCTTTAGCAAAAATAAATCTAAGTACTCCTATTACCGCAGTAGGAGAAAGACCTACGTCCCGGTATTTCCCATTCCGTCTTATTCTAGATTTCGCTAATTATGCTAGATCCCCGCTATTTATGCGCATAAGACTTACAGGCTCCAACACGCCGTTTAAGATTTCCGCTAATATCCTAATAGTAATAGGCGGGGATAGAAGGTGTCTTCCCTTGCTCGCAGACTCTTTAATTCTATAAGGGTTTCCACTACTATAAAGACGTAATAATCTCGGATATATAGTGTCTAGGAGCGCATATACGAACAGCTTACCCTTATTAATAATAATATTCGTACTTTTATACGGGCTACTCTGGCTAGGTAAGTTTCTCTAGTAATATATTTAGGGACTATACTAATTCTCTTAGCTAACGGCTTTTGGATCCCTACTTAGATGTTAATTTAGAGCTTAGGGATACTAAGGATAGCAACAAAAGTCCAGATAAACGTTCTCCTTACTAATCTCCCGCCTGTGCTAGTCCTTCTAGTACCCGTTATTCTAAGAAGAATATTAGTAAAAGTGCTAATGCTTCTAGGGATAGAGGAGCTAATAATACCGTTAATAATAACGTTAAGATAGAAGGGGAGGCTTCCGTTACTACTACTAGTATTTAAGTTATTATCTGGTTCTTTTCTTCTTCTTATAGAATAGCTTTATATAGTGCTTCTCGGGTGCCTCTAGGATGCCTATTATTAGGAATTAACTTTATACTTTAGAGATGCCTTTATTCTAAGCTTCGGTAGCAATTTATATAAAGGTAGTATACTACCCTAATCCCTATATATAATAAACGGGTAGTATTCCTATAGGTGCTTTATAATTTCTTAAAATTTTTAATTCTTTATAGGCTGTCTTTTTACTCCTCTTTATACTATTAACTTTACTGCTTATCTCCAGTGCCAGACCGGATACTCCCCTTTTATCCCTAGGGGTCTTTCTAAATCCCTAAAACCTCTTCTTATATTACTACTACTTATTCTTAAATAGTGTCTTCCTTAAATAGTATCCCTAGTAATTCTCCTATAAATTTTATAGGCTTCCCTTTATAGGGTTCTAGGATCCCTATTATAATAGCGAAACGTTTCCGTCCTTAATGCCTATGCTTAACCTTATGGTTTTAATTTATAGGGTCTTCCCTGTTGTTTTATTTATGGCATATCCGGAACTATTACCAAATCTTTACCTTTAGTCCTTAGGAGTGTTTTAATTACCGTATTATATCCCGGCTAAAGGTACTCCTTAGGTTCCTAACTATTATACGCCTAGAAGTATTCTTCTCAATAAACTAAAAATTTGCGCTTCTTCTGGTGCTATCTTTAGTCTAAAATATCTTCTATATTCTATTCTAGTTCCCTATTAATTTTACTAGGTAGGGGCGGTTCCGCACTATCTCTTCTCTAGTATAGCTTTAGTAAGGAAATATAAAATATAGAATATATTAGATAAGATTTTAGTAATTCCAATTTATAGGCTTAGTTTCTTTTAGTTTTCCTAACTATTTTAAAGGGTCCGAGCTACTAGTGATCCAGCTTCTTCTTAATGCGTTTTATTCGGATATTTTTTATAAATAGTAAGACTTTATCTCCTATCTTGAATTCTTTTGGTATATATTTTTTGTTATAGTACCTTTTTTGCACGGCCTAGGCGTCTAGTAAGTGCTTTTTGAGTTTCTCTCTGCGAATTCTTATTTGCTTAATTCTTTTGGACGCCGCCAGTGCCTCTCTTTTAGGAATAATATCCTTAACGTTCTAGGGGTTATTTGCTTTTACCCCAAACAATGCTTTATAAGGGGTTATTTTTATACTACTATAGATGCTTATATTATATACGTGCTATATTAGAGCCAACCACAATATCTAATTATCCTGTTAATAATTAATATAGTAGCGGAGGTAGTGTTCCAATAACGCATTTAGACGCTTTATTAGCCTATCTATTTGCGGGTAGAAGGTAGTACTTATCCTTTACTATATTTTTAATAAGAGATAGAATAAAGACTAAAATGCACTGTTAAATATGGTACCTCTATTAGACACGATTCCCCTTAGCGTACTAAATAAAAGCTACTGTTCTAAAAACAGGTCTGCTAGTTCTATTACTATAATTATTATTATAATAGTAAAGTATCCTAAAAACTTTATATACCTATTAACGATTACTAGAATAGCGTTAGCAACCTCTCCAGTTCTTATCTTAGTAGGGGGTAAGCCTATAATAAAATCTATTATTAATTTTAATATAGGTCCCTATGGAATAGGAAGCACTAATAACTCGCCGTATAGGCAATGCCTAGATATCTATATCCTTTAGCACGTATTACACCTTAATATATAGTCCTTAACCTCTTTAGACATTCTATCCTAAAAGTATTTCCTTTAAACAGCCTTAAGGGTTCTATTGGCACCGTAATAACCCCTAAGAGGGTTATTATAAAAGACCTTTAAAATTTTATCTTAAAGCGCTTAGTCCTTTAGGATATATATAGCACCCTTAAAGCGCAATAGACCCTTTTAGTCTTACTACTATAGCTTCTTAGTAACTCCGGCTAAGTTAGTCTCTACTATATCTTTCCACCTCTTCCTAAAGGTAAAGGCGTCCCTTTATTAAGCTTAAAGAAGAAGATCTAGAAAGGTTTTATATAGATTACTTACTTCTATTTCGCCTACCGCTATTACGGACTTAAGGCATAGTACGAGACGTTTTAAACTATTAGTGCTAGTAGATTCTCCTACTATTATATAGTATGCCATGCTGCGGATAAGTATCTTGCCTATCCCCTTTAGATCTAAAAACTCGCAGCTAATACGCCGTTGAGTTAAAGGTGCTATAACACCTCTAGTATATCCTATAGAATTCTCGCTAATTTTAGGGTACGCTAACTTTATAATGTCTGCTTAGTCTATAACCTAGTCTATAACTATATCCTATAGCTCTATAATTATATCGCTTTATAGCTATATTACTGGGACCTCTGCCTTACTACGAAATTCTATAGTTCTAGGGAAAGAGTTTTCTTTCTTCCTAAGCAAATTTTATAATATAGGAATTATTTCCCCTATGCTGTCCTAGATCCTCCCTGTTTTATAATCTAGATATCTTAATAACCTATTAGTAGGATTTATCTTTCCTAGGCGGTACGTAATTTTAAAGTCATACTACAATAGTGCCTCTGCCCATTTTGCTTGTTAACTACTTAACACCTTTATAGTTATAAAGTATTCTAGGTTGTTATGGTCTATAAGGACTTTAATAGGATAATTGCTCCCTATATAATAATATCGCCAGTACTTTATTACTATAATTATCGCGAGTAGCTCCTAGTTATACGTTATATAACGCTGCTTTATAGGGGTTATTTTTCTTAACTAAAACGCCATAGGATGCTATTTTCCATCTTTTAATTAAGATATAATTGCCCTTAGGGCAAAGCCGGATATATCCGTTTTAAGGTATATACGTAGCTCCTAGCAGAAGTATATTAGGATAGGCGCCGATATAAACAAATCCTTTAACTAGTCTATAGCCTGCTTAGCAGCTTCCCTAAATATAAAGGGTCCTAACTTCTTGCCATTCTTAGATCCTTTTAGTAGATTGGCAATTAGGAGTATTACTTATAAATAATAAATAATAAATGTTTAGTAGAAGTTCGCCGTGCCTAAGAAAACCTATACCTCTCTAAATATTATAGGGTAGGGCTATTCCCTAATAGCGTTCACCTAACTTTTCTCTATTAATACTCCGTTAACGCTAATGATAAAGCCTAGAAAATTAATACTAGTAGTATAGAACGTGCACTTTTTTAGGTTTATATAGAGCCTATATTCCCGTAGTCTTTCTAGTACTATTTATATATAGTGCGTATATGCTTTATAGTTATTAGAGTAGACTATAATGTTATTAAGGTAGACTATATATATTGTGTCTAACAGGCCTAATAATGCCTTATTAATATAGGCCTAAAATGTTGCCGGTGCGTTGGTGAGCCTAAATGGCATTACTAGGTACTTAAAGTGGCCGTATTATATTTGGAACCCCGTTTTCTACTTATCGCCAGCTTTAATCCGGATTTAATAATATATATCTTTTAGATCCAATTTTATAAATATTTTTACGCCTAACAGCCTGTTAATAAGCTCCCCTATTAAGGGTAGCGGGTAGCAATTCTTTATAGTAATTCTGTTAAGCGCCTGATAGTCGATATAGAGGTAAAGGGTTCCGTTTTTCTTTAGTATAAATATAATTGGTGCCCCTGCTAGGCTTATAGAGGGCTAAATCCATCCTCTCTAGAGATTGTCCACTATATATTAACGTAGTACCACTAGCTTATTTTCTGACAGGTTATACAGTAGTCTAAAAGGAGGTTGTTTGTCCCCTATATTTATTTTATACTTAACTAACATAGGGTTAGGTAAGGTTTGTGCAGCCTTTTTACTAGATATATCCTTTAAGTCTATATATTCCTATAGAATCTCTAGTTCCTTAACTGCGTATAGCCGGATATCTAAAAATAAATATCCCGTGTCCCTGTTCTTAGTGTTAAGAGTAGTATATATAGTATATGCCCACCCTTCCTCTTATATATAGTTTAGGAAAGTCTTTTAATCTTTAACTATAATGCGCGGTTAAGACTTCCGATATTAATATAAGGCTAAAGGCTAATTAATATCCGGATTGACTTGGCGAAGCCATAGGTATCCTAAAACAAGGTCGTACCCCTTAATTTCTGCGGCATAGAAGCGTATCTCCTATGTATTCTATAGACTATCGCGGTTCTAGCTGGCCACAGAAAAAGCCTGTTCTCTATAGTATAGAATCCAGTAGCCTTTAATGCTTTAAATAGTGCGTACCTACGAGCCGCTAAGGTCCAAATCTAATTCTTTTACTAGTAATTAAGAAATAAACCCTATGGTTGCGCCGCTGTCCATAAGGCAGTCTTACGTCACCTATTTATTATTGACTTAAATGGAGACAGAAATAACTATACGGCAGCTTACTCCCTCCTTCTCTTGCTGGCCTAGTATAAGGGAGTAAAGATCTACTAGGCTCTCTCTTTTCCTAATTAATCTAACTCTTATTTTTTTTTACCGATAGAAGCGCTTTATATAGCCCTTTTTACCGCAGTTATAATAAACGCGTAACTCTTGGTTCCACTTACACGGATTAGGTTTTTACCTATTATTATTTTAGGGCTAACTAGCGTTACTTTAGGGCTTTAAAGCCTACTCGCGTTATTTTTCCGCAGAGTGGTTGGGTTAGGATCTGCCCCTATTATTAAAGCTAGGTCTAGTCCTACGCTCTTTATTATTGGCGTCTCGTTCCTTTCGCTTACCTAGATAGTCTCTTTTAGTATTCTTAATCCGAGTAGCTTTAAAGATAAGCTTTTCTTAAAAGGTAGGAATTTCGCCCTTCTCCTATATAGCCTATCGAATTTTAGGTTATAACTTAGTAAGTAGCTAGTGAAGTTATATAGTATTATCCTATAGGTCTAAGTAGGGTATATTATTTTCTAATTCTTCCAAGTAGTTTACAAACTAGACTACACTCTAGCCTTCTTGCTGTTTGGCGTTATAGTATCGCTAGTTATAATCCATCCCTTAACTAGTAGGGTTTTGGACCTAATTAACTAACTAGGACTTAAGTTCGCTAAATTTAAGGGGTATAGTAAGTTTCTTCTTATAGCGTGTTTATAAACTCTTAATAGTGCTATATAGGAAGGTAGAAGCAATTAGTGTCTAATTATACTTATTAGAGTAACGTTTCGGATCCAGCCGAAACTTAGTTTCGCATTAACGGATAAAACGATTACAGTTCCGAAGACTATTATTATAGTACTTATTAGGTTCCTTTATACAGAATTTAGGTTTTTCTAACGTTATAGCGTAGTATGGCGTTACCCCTTTAAGTCCGCTTCATATCTAGGGTGTCTATACTTCCCCTAATTATCCTTATAATTGTTCTTAGTAGTCTTAATATACTTATCTTAATTATATCTCCAACTCCTTTATTTTTTATAGGGTCTTATATAGTAACCGCTCCAATAACTCCCCAGCGGTAATCGTTCTTAAGGGTCTTGTAAGGTTAGACGGACCAACCGTGGCTTCTTTATAGGAAGAGGGAATGCGCTCCTCTAGGGAGACTCTTTAAGCCTCTTGCGGTAGGGGCGTCGTTTCGGGGGGTAAGGAGGTATGGCCCGTTATCGTCGATTAATAGCCGTACGTTCCCTCCGTAAAGGATTAAAAGCAATTAGAATTATAAGAGGGCAGTTTAACCGGAACGTATAATTATCTAATTAATAGTGTAGAATAAGAGTTATAGGTAAGTAGAAGATAAGTTAAGGTAGAACAATTTTTATAAATAAAGGACAATGCTTTCTAACCTCTTCTATTTAGAGACTAATTGCTAGTCCTTCTTTAGAGGAGAACCAGCTCTTTATATAATCCTTCTAAGACGCTAGTAAAACCCTTTGCCCCTTATCTATCTGACCATGTCTTCTGGGACGTAGATAGAACATAGATGAGACCTCCTTCTGTCTTATCTGATATATACCTTCTAGGGAATTCCGTTACATTTACCCTCGCATTTGCTAGATTTTTATGGATAGGCGAGATTACGTATACTATAGCGGAGCTTAAGAACTAAACAACCTTCCTAGCGAAAAAGGCTACCTAGTATAATATTACCTTTACGCCTAGTGGGATAACATTCCGCCTTAAATAGAGTAAAGCCAATAAGCAACACTAGGGCGTTAATATCGCCATTACGGCGGTAGGCGGCCTATTATGCCTAGTTGCTGCTATAATAAAGCTATTTAATAGGGACCCTTAACCCCTTAACTTTCCCTTATTTAGTTCTAATAGTAAACCCTTTGCCTCTCTAGGGGTTTGCAAGATTCTTTCCTCCCATTTAATAGCTACTGGGATTAACCTAAGTAGCTACTTAAACTACTCCTTCTACTAGGGCGCAGCCCAGTTCGCTAAAGATTTAGGGTGTTTATATTAGTAAATTCAGTAGCTAGGTTAGTAGTTATTAGAAGCCTTTCGCCTATATATTAAAACTAAGACCACTAACCTCTATCGCCTTAACTCTTACTTCTAGCGTAGTGTACCTCTCTTAGCGTAAGGATTACTAGGTAGCAGGTTAAGATATTAAGATGGCCACTAAGGCGCTAGTAGTAAGTAAGCTAATAGTGATTTTCTATACCGGGCATGGAAAATCCTAATTAGTTGGCTTATAACTTAGGGTCTATAGAATATAGCAGAATACGATAATATAGCAGAATTTAGCAGAATATAATAATGTGGCAGAATTTGGCAGAATATAACAATATGGCAGAATTTAGCAGAATACAATAATATGACAGAATATGGCAGAATGCGGTAATGTCTTATTAGGCGTAGGAGCTTTACTTAGGGACATCTAGCCGCTTTAGGGCAAATCCTTAGCAGATTTAAGTGCTAGGTACTAGCAAAACTGCTAAGGACTAGCCCTAGAGCGACCTTATAGCCCTACACCTCCTAATTATATAAAAATTAAATATCCCCTCACGTGACTGCGATAGATAGATATTCTATAATAAATATTAAGTTTTAACCTCTGCTTTAGCTAACTTAAAAATAAATGCTTTTACCTTAATTAATATAAAGTGCGCTATAAAACTAGCTAACTTTTTATATAACTGCCTAAACCAATTTTTATTTAAGGGTATAATAGATAAATAGAGCTACCTATTATAACTATCTTACGAATTTACCTCCGTGTTAATAGATGAAGGTAATATAATATCCCCTTTCTTATTATAGACCTTAAAAATTATAATATAATCTTAAAAAGAAAATGGCTAGCCTATTTAGGCTTATAGCTTAATATATAGAATAGACAGCTTATCTGGCCTAGAACTATACGCCTAATACCTTCTTTTATAAAAGAAATTAGCATTATAATAGAGGACTTTATATAGCCGTAGATAAATATAATTTATTAGGCTAATACTATATAAAGGCACTAGGCTTTTAAAAAAGATATATAGCTTAATCCGCAACGGATCTATATACTATACCGCCTCTAGACTACCTATATTATACTACCTATACTAAAAATTAAAGAAGTTAGTAATAAGCTAGCTAAGCTCCCTATAGAGAGCTTAGACCCTATATAGCTATAAAGAATAGTAAGGGATATTAGACGCTATACTAAACTAATAAATTAAAGGGATAGCTTATAAAAGACAAAGTAGAAGCTAAAAAAGATTATAAATTCTAAACTATAAAGTATGGTCTAGTAAATAGCTATAAGGCAACCTACGGACCTCCTACTAGTTAATATTTACTATATTAGCGCCGTAAAATTATACTAGAACTTAGTCTAGCCTAATGCTATTACTTTTATAACTAGCTTATATAAAATTAACTAAATACTTAAGGATAAGAAAAGTGAACTTAGTAAATAGAAAGGCGAGCTTATAGATAAGAAGCTAGTAGAATAGAAACTACTCTATTAATACTAAAATTTAAAGGATATATTTTCTAAGGTAGCGTTTAATAGACTCCCGCCTTATTAACTATATAACTATAAAATTAAGATTAAGCTAGATAAGGAAAATGTCCTTAGCTTTAGCCCCCTTTACTAGTAGTCTACTGCTTAATTATAGGCTATAAATAATACCTTATTAATAACCTAAATAAGGGCTTTATTAAGCCTAGTTAAGCCCTTTTAACTTACCTATTCTCTTTATTAAAAACCTAAATAGAGNACTCTGTTTTTATATTAATTACTATAAATTAAATAATATAACCCGTAAGGACCGCTATTTACTACTCCTATTTAATAAGACACTAGCCTAAATAAGTANAGCTAAGGTCTTTATAAAGCNTAATATCCACTAGGCCTTTTACTAAATTANAATANACCCTAGCTCTAAGGATTTTACTATATTTTAGACCTATTATAAAATNTATAAATATAAGGTACTACCTTTTAGGCTAACTAATGGAGCGGCTACGTACTAGGGGTATATAAATAATATACCTTTTAACTACCTTAATNACTTCTATACGGCCTACCTAGATAATATTATAATCTACTTTAAGAATAATCTAAAATATAAGGAGTATATCTATAAAGTTCTCTAACGACTCTATAAGGCTAGCCCCTAGGCTAACATTAAGAAGCTAAAGTTCAGCATTAAACATATAAAGCACCTGGGGTTTATTATTAATATAAATATAATTAAAACTAACTTAAAAAAACGGCTGTAATTACCTAGTAGGCACCCCTATAGACCGTAAAGGGAGTATAATTATTTCTAGGTTTCTATAACTTCTACTAATGCTTTATTAAGGACTATAGCAAGATTACTAAACCCCTTAATTGCCTTACCTATAAAGACTAGCCCTTTTACTTTAATACTATATATAGGTAGGCTTTTAATAAGCTTAAGAAATAACTAGTTTCTATTCTCTTATTTATCCACTTTAACCTAAAACGGCCCTTAGATGGTATTATAACTAGTATTTATTCCTAAAAGTAGACGGATGGAAAATAGGACCCTATTACTTACTATTTAAAGACTATAATAAACGCTAAGCTAAACTACCTAATTTATAATAAAGAAATGCTAGCTATTATCTCTAGCTTTTAGTACTAACGAGTATAGTTAAAAGGAACCCCTAAGCCTATTTAGTTGGTTTCTAATTATAAGGCCTTAGAATATTTTATAATAATAAAGGCCCTTATAATATAGTAGGTGCGCTAAATANATATTCTATTTTAGTTTAACTTCCTAATTATATATAGGCTAAGCGCTACTAACTATATAAATATACTTATAAGATATAAATAGGATATAGATAAATAGGTAGCTATAAAAATCTTATTATAGAGCTAAACGCTACTATAACTAGAGTACCTTAACCCTTAGATATAGGTAGAACTAAGTATATAATGTTTAGAAGCTAAGATATACCCTATTAACTCTATNGAACTTAACCTTATTAATAAACTACTATAGGTAAACTATACAGCCCCTTCTTTATAGGAGTGCCGCAAAAGGCAAAGAATACTACTAGCCTATAGTCCCTTAAAAATAAACTGCTTAAGTATTAGGTATAGCTAGTAGTAGTAAAGAAATAGAATTTATAGACTTAGCTTATTNCTAAAGTATATACCTAGGTCTTTATAGCCTATTCTATAAAAAAAAGGACCTATAAGATTATTAGTAACCGTTACTATTAGCCCAGAATAGCTATAAATATTAACCGTTATATAGAGAACTATAATAGTTACTATAAGTTTATAATTCTATAAGACAAAACCTTAGAATTATTAAAACCNCTCTTAATACCTAATCGCCCCTAGTAATATATCTCTATAGACTTTTATAAGCTATCTATAGACCGTAACAAATATAATATAGTTATAGTCCTGGTTAACTGCTTTAGTAAACACCCATTCTTAATTCCCTATTGTAAAAATGTTAATACTAAAGAGGTAGCCTAACTATATATTTANTACGTCTACTAAATTTATAAACTACTAGATACTATTATATATAATTATAGGCTATAGTTTATATCAGCCTTCTAGAATAAGTTTACCTAGATTTTAAGTATTAAGCTAAAGCTTTTTATAGCATACTACTCCTAAATAGATAGTTAAATAGAAATTATAAACTAATACCTAGACTAGAGGCTCCGGCCCTTTATTAACTATTTCTAAGATAATTACGTTAAACTACTACTCCTTATAAACTATACCTAGGCAACCCTACCCTGTAACTCTACTAGATTTGCCCCTATTTAACTAGAAATTAGCTATTTACCCTATACTAGCTTTAACTAAAAAGACTAAAAGAACCCTAAACTATATATGAAAAACTATTTTATAAGGAAGCCTAGTAGTACGTTAAGCGCTTAGAAGAAGCCTAGATAGTAGCCTATACAAATCTAAAAGAGGCCTAAAAATTAATAGAATAGTAGATAAATAAGTATAGGCGTAAGCCTAACTTTATTATAGGTAATATAGTTTAGGTTATAATAAAGAACTAGGGGGTAGAACAACCTAGCTATAAGCTAGNCTATTAGATATTAGGACTATATAAGGTCCTTAAAAAGAGAGGCAACTTATATAAGGTAAAACTCTTAGATTTAATAAAGCTTTACCCTGTTTTCTTACTAAATAAGCTATAAAAAGCCATAGATAACCTATTACCTAAATAAAAGAATAAACCCCCCNTACTAATTTAAGTTAATAGCGATAATAAATAGGAAATTAAAGAAATACTAGTCTATAAACTAGTAAGGAGAACACTAAAATACCACGTTAATTGGAAAGGTTATAATTTAAATCCTACCTAGTACCCTATATAGAACTTTATTAGCAGTCCCTATAAGTTTTAAAAATTCCATAGCTATTACCCTAATAAACTAGAACCCTTAAAGCACCTAAATAAATAGATAGAGTGCTAGTATAGCAAAGATAATAAGCTACTATAAGAATATAAGGATAGGAACGCCCTATAGGAGCAATATAGATATATAAAGCCTAAGAGTAGGCTTTATTAAGGGGGGGGGGTAATATTACAGCACTAGCAGAAAATGGTAGAACTTAGTTAGTAGAACTTAGCAGAACTTTATAGTTCTCTATACTAGCAAGTTACTATAAACTACTATATATTACAATTATGTAATATAAAGATCTTATAAAATATTAAGCGGTGCTAATTTCTTTTTTTTTTCTTTCTCTAGCTTTAGATCCTTATTTATAGATAATTTAACTATATAGGCTTGTATACATCCCTCTTATTATACTTATACCTTAATTAACTAAGGCGCTAATATTATTAACTCTTAATTATTATTTAATACGGTCCTAAATAAGGTTTATAAAAACTAATACCGTTAATATTAGGTATAAAACCCATTAAGGAAAATATAAGAGGTAATATAGTATATACCCCTCTAGGTAGTATATCTATACTATATTAATGGGAGGAAAAATACTATTAGGTTATTACTCTAAGAGTCCTATAAAGGAGTATCCTAATTATTTACCCTACTCTATTTACCCTTTATATTATTATTAATTGCTATTAAATATTATTACTTACCTATCCCTAGCTTTTTATTACTTTATATATATATCCGCGTTGCCGATAGTCTTCCTACTTATAGCTAAATAACTCTCCCTATTTTAATNATCCTTCTTTACCTCTATTTCTTATCTTTCTATATTTAATCGCGCCCTTAACCTAATATTAGGTATATGGGTATACTAAGCCCCTATAGCTGGGTACCTATACTATAATATATATTATAATATATTAGATAGGTTAAGATATAAAGGAAGTAGAAGTTATTTTAGATAAGAGGTTTATTATAGGCTTTTTACCTATAAGATATATACGGTTTAGCTATATATAGGTACTATATAGTATATTACTATACTATATAAAAAGAAGGGGATTACTACTATAGGTTAATGCTGTAATNTAAGTATANTAGATATATATATAAAGATATAGTAGTTGTATTTATAGGCCTTTATTAGGGCTTAACCTCCTAATAGAAAAACTTTCCGTACTACTACTATATCGTAGCATTAGCGCTATATAGCTATATATATATCTCCGCGTTTACTCTAGTAGTTTATTAGTATAATTTTAATAAAACGATAATAGTAGCTATTAAGTTCTTAAGCCTTACTATATAGATATATAGGGGCTGGTTTTATAAAGTACTAAAAGCTTTAATTATAGAATAAGCTTAAAGTTAATATAGACTATTCCCTATTACCCTAATAAAAATAACCTATATCTTGAGCTATATTAGTAGAAATACTTAGATATACCTATATCCGCGATATACTTAAGACTTAGTAAACCCCCTTCTCTATAAAGAAAAGATAATTAACTACCTATATTCCATTTATAAGGACCCCTTTAAGGTATAGAATATTTACCTTAATTATAAAGGCCTAATAATAAAAATAATAGAGACCTTTTAGCCTTTAGACTCACTTTTTATACCTAGTTAACTAGGCCTAAATTTCTTAAAAAGACTTATAATTAGACCTCTTTAATAAGCTTACCTTAAATCTATAGTAATTTATACTACTAGTTTTTACTACTATATAGATATTAAAGAAACTTGTAAATTACTACCTAGTTATTAACTAAGGCCTCTACTAAATTAAGGTATATACTAANCGGTTTAAGGCTAAAAATCCCTTAAACTAGACTATAAGTAATATAAGAACAGCTTATAGTGCCTTAGTATAATCTATAACTTTTATAGTACTAGTTATATAACCTATCGCTAATCTAATAGGAAGCTGTATGGTTAAGTTTTACTATAAGTTTAGGGTATACCTAGTCTATATATAATAACCTCTATTAATAGGCCCTTAGTAATTTAGCTATAGGTAAAAGGACTATAGGTAATATAGATATATATATAGAGTAGAATAAAGCTAAGGGTAGGTAGGTAAGAATATTTAATAGCAATCTATAATAATATAGAAGTATAGTATAAAGGGTAAATAAGGTAAGATAGTAATTAGAATACTCCTTTATAGGAGTTTTAAAGTAGAGACCTAATAGTATTTCCCCTCTTATTAATATAGTACGGGTATACTACCTAGAGGGGTATATACTATATTACCTTTTATATCTCCCTTAAAGGTTTTATATAGAGCTTTTAGTAAAACTTCTAATAGAGCCTTTAGTAAAACTTCTAATAGAGCCTTTAGTAAAGCTCTATATAGAATCTTAGTAAAGCTTTATATGGGGTTTTAAGGGCTTTATAGAGGGTTTTTAGTAGAGCTTTCTATAGAGCTTTTTAGTAAAGCCTTTAGTAAAGCGTTGTAAGGGTACTTTTGGTCCCTTACTCGGCTGCATCCCGGGAGCTCTTAGGGGCTGCCAAGGCTAGCCTTCGGCTAGGCCTTGGCCACTCCTTATAAGCTCCTCGGGCTTGCAGCCTCCTTCCTCCCCCATCGGTTTGTCTCTCTCTGTACTAGGCTATTGCCTACCCTTATTACCATATCGTCCTCTTCCATCGACTCCCTATGTAACTCATGCTCGGCTTGCCTGCTCCCTACCGTATACCCTAGCAATACTGCCTTACAAGCGTCTAGCTTAGTTTTAGTCTATACTATATTTAATTAAGAGTTTATTAATTTATAATAATTTTAGCTTAAAGCTAATCTCTATAATTAATTTCCCTAACTATTAAAGCTTTATTAGATACTCTATATAGGGCTTTATATAAGCTCTATATAAGCTTTATATAAAGTTTTACCAAAGGCTTTATTAAAAAGCTTTACTAAAGGCTATCTACGAGGCTCTCTTAAAGCCCTACACAAAGCTCTACTAAAACTCTATATAGAGCTCTACTAAAGCTCTATATGGGGCTCTATTAAAAGCTCTACTAAAAAGCTCTATATAAAGTTCTACTAAAAGCTCTATTAAAGTTATATATAGAGCTCTATTAAAGACCTATATAAAGCTCTATAAAAGCTTTACATATAGCTCTATTAAACCTCTATATAGAGCTTTATATTTACTATAATGCCTTTTTCTCTATTTTTTTTTAAAAAAAAAAATATATAACTAAGTCTTAGCTAGACGAGTATTAAGCTATATAAAGCTATTAAACCTTATATAATTAGCTAGGCATTAAAAGGATAAGTAGTTCTTATTTTATTATTTTATAAGGCTAAATATATAGGAGAAAAATAGGCTTNTAAGTAAGCCGTCTAGCTTANATACCTTTTAGTAGAGCTATTTAAGTTAGAAAAAGACCNAATAGTAACTATNATCTATAGGAATAANTAAGGCATTATACTATTAACTAAAAATATCTAATTCTACTTTAANATAAAGTATATTATAATTTAATATTACTATATATAGAAAAGATCGGCTAAAGAAAAAGTANACTTATAGTATATTTTAATATAAAAATAGATAGTAACCGGCCTTACTAAAGCCTTACTAAAAGGTAAGTTTATTACCTATATAAATATACTAAGGTTAAAAACNTATAAGTACTAATATTAAATATTTCTATATTTAGCTACTATATTTTATAGGTCTACCCTACTTAATATAAAGTAGCTNTACTTAATNTATAGCTATATTACTAAAAATTAATTAATATAACNTTTTTTAATAAAAAATAAACNATNTACTATAATATTAAATAAACTAATAACTATATTAACTTATAAGTTTTTAACTTTAAAAAGATATACTTTAAAAAGCTATAAGTTCTAGAGTTTTAATAGNTTTAACTATAAGTATAAAGCCTATAATAGGTTAGATAGGTATAGGTAATACTACTTTACTCCTTACTTATTTACAAAATAGGTCTATAAAAACGTATATATAAATATTNAAATATCTTAAAAGGATTACTTATAAATAATTAATCCCTATTATATAATATCTACTTTTTATAAATAGAATCCACTTCCTACTAATTAAGGCTTAATAGTTTCATATGGCCTAATACTAATTTAGTATAATATTGTTTTATATAAGAACTAAATATTAATAAAAATTAATTTAATCTAATCTATAGTAGATATAGAGCTCTATATAAAGCTATGGTAGAGCCCTATATAAAGCTTTAGTATAGCTTTATATAGAGCTTTAGTAGAACCCTATATAGAGCCTTAGTAGAGCCCTATTATAAGGCAGTATTGCCAGGGTGTACGGTAGGGAGCAGGCAAGCCGAGCATGAGTCACATAGGGAGTCGATGGAAGAGGACGATATGGTAATGAGGGTAGGCAATAGCCTGAGTACAGAGACGAACCGATGAGGAGGGAAAGGGCTGCAAGCCTGAGGTGCTTATAAGGAGGTGCCAAGGGCTAGCCGAAGGCTAGCCTTGGCGACCCCTGAGAGCCCCTAGGCGATGCAGCCGAGTAAGGGCCAAAATAACCCTTACACCTATATAGGGCCTTAGTAGAGTTCTATATAGAGCTTCGGTATAGCTTTATATAGAGTCTTTATATAAAGCTTTAAGGGAGCTTTATAGAGCCTTAAGCAGAGCTTTATATAGAGCTTTAAGTAGAGCCTTTAGTAAAGTTCCGTACGGAGCTTCGGTAGAGCTTTATGTAGAGCTTTAAGCAGAGCTTCAAGCAGAGCTTCGTGCAGAGCCTTAAGCAGAGCTTCAAGCAGAGCTTCAAGCAGAGCTTCGTGCAGAGCCTCAAGCAGAGCCTCAAGCAGAGCTTCAAGCAGAGCTTCGTGCAGAGCCTCAAGCAGAGCTTCAAGCAGAGCTTCAAGCAGAGCTTCAAGCAGAGCTTCGAGCAGAGCTTCGAGCAGAGCTTTGAGCAGAGCTTCGAGCAGAGCTTCGAGCAGAGCTTCGTGCAGAGCTTCGAGCAGAGTTCCGTGCAGAGCTTCGAGCAGAGTTCCGTGCAGAGCTTCGAGCAGAGTTCCGTGCAGAGCTTGGAGCAGAGCTTCGAGTAGAGCTTCGTGCAGAGCTTCGAGCAGAGCCTTTGGTAGAGCTCCATGCGGAGCTTCGGTAGAGCTCTACGCGGAGCTTCGGTAGAGCTCTACGCGGAGCTTCGGTAGAGCTCTATGCGGAGTCTTGGCAGAGCTTCGCAGAGAGCCTCTGGCAGAGCTTCGTGCAGAGCCTTTGGTAGAGCTTCGTAGACAGCCCGTACAGAGCTCATGCAGAGCCCGTAAAAGCCCCGTGCACAGCCCCGTGCACAGCCCCGTGCAGAGCCCCTAGTAAAGCTTTGGTAGCTAGGGAAATTAATTATGGAGTTTAGCTTTAAGCTAGAGATTAGTAGACTCTCGGTTAAATACAGCACGTACTAAAACTGAGTCAGAGGCTTAACCAAAGGCTCTGTACGGAGCTCTGCCAAAGGCTCTGCCAGAGGCTCTCTGCGAAGCTCTGCTTGAAGCTCTGCTTGAAGCTCTGCTTGAAGCTCTGCTTGAAGCTCTGCTTGAGGCTCTGCTTGAGGCTCTGCACGAAGCTCTGCTTGAAGCTCTGCTTGAAGCTCTGCTTAAGGCTCTGCACGAAGCTCTGCTTGAAGCTCTGCTTAAGGCTCTCTGTGAGGCTCCCTCGAAGCTTTATACAAACTCTGCTAAGACTCCGCATAGAGCTCTACTAAAAGCTCTACTTAAATCTCTGCACAAAGCTCTGCTTAAGGCTCTCTGCGAAGCTCCTTTAAAGCTCCGTATAGAGCTCTACTAAGGGTCTATATAGAGCTCTACCAAAGCTCTATATGGAGCTCTACTAAAGCTATACACGGAGCTCCGTATAGAGCTTTATTAAAGCTCCACTAAAGCTTTACATCTACTATAATATCTACTATAATACCTTTCCCCCCTCTTTTCTTTACGTAATAAGGTCTTTAAGTATTACCTAATAGGGGTTAATTATTTATAGATATATACTTTTTTATATACCTATTTAGTGACTAAATAAAAAGTAAGGTAGTATTATCTATACCTACCTAGTCTATTATAGGCCTTAGGGGTAATAGTAATTAGTTCTATATAAGAAACTAAAAAGTACTTTATTATTTAAAATTAGAATCTAAAATCTATAATAGATAATAGTTCTTAAAAATAATAATAAAAGACTATACTCTTTAGAATATAGAAGAAATTATTAAAGTTTTATAAAATTAAGAGTAAAGTTAGAAAAACTATAGTATAATTCTAATAAAAGGCATTTTAGATATAATAAGTGCCCAGTATATACTCTTTAGTAAATATAAAATATAGCCCTATTAAGAGACTATTTTATTTAAGAAAAGTAAGTAGATAATAACCTATAAGAGATTAGTTAAATATTAATATTAATATTTTATTAATTTAAATAGATATTACCTAAATACTTTTAAAGATTTAATAAGGCCTATAGTTTACTTAGTTTATTTATTTATATTATATTTATAATAATAAATTCAATTTACCGCCCGTCCTAGTCCCCCTAGTAGGTCCACACAGGCTAATACCTTCTATAGGAAAAACTCTAACTTAGAGAAAACCCGGTCGCGGGCCGCGTTAGAGAGATAACAGCGTTCCAATATCGGGGCGCTAGTAGCTCACCTTCTACCTATCTAAAGGTCTGCATTTTAAGCTAACTAACCGCGTATCGCGGATGATCTCACTCTACCCCTTCTTTCCTTATCCTTTTACCTATATTCTTCTACCAGTCCTCTAAGCTTTAGAAGGGCTAGTATCTACTTATATCCTCTATATCTATTACCTTTATAGCCTAGAACTAGGTTAAGGCACCTAACTATACTAGCTATTTTGCGGCCGCTTAGGCGCTTTTTTTATTGCTTAAGATATCCTAAAGGCGTTTAGATACGCATTTGCTATAAAGTCTGCCCTTTAGTAGCGTGGATACTGGAGCAATATATAGTAAACTGTCTATCTTATCTAGTTGTATTTGCACTATAGTAGAATTACTAGTACTCTAATAAATATAAGCTATATATTAAGCCCTATTACCTCTACTTTTATTAGGTCTTTATATAGTAGTATTATAGGTTTACCCTATAGGGTCCTCTATATAGTTTCTATACGGTTTTTAGCCTTTACCTATTACTATTAGCGCTATTCTAGGTCGGCCCATTTTATAATAAGGGTAGTTGCCTACTAGTAGTGTTGGAAACCTCCTATATATTAACGGCGCTCTATTTACGTTCTACTAGCGTTCCGCTAGCTATACCTACAAGGATTTATTATAGCTTTTTGCTTTATATAGTCCCTCTAGTATATAAAGAAGCCCTATATCTTATTTTTATAGTCCCTTACACGGTCTCTAAGCGCTTTTAGTAGTACTAATAGCCGTCTTATTTTTCGCTAGCGCTTTACTAGTGTTTTCCATATACCGTTAAGTGCCTTTACTAATTCCTTTTCTACCCTATTAGGAGCCGTCTTGGCGGCTCTTTAAAGGGCTGTCGTTTCTATATAGAGCTATATTAGGGAAATAGCTGCTTCCTTCTCTATTATAGCTATTAGTATTTACTAATATGCCCCTATAATTCTATAGAGATACCTATTCTAGACCTTCCGTAGCGGTTTAATTAGGCTTTTCACTATCGTTCCGCTGTTATCCCGTACTCCCCATACTTAGGCGCTATATAGTATTACTAGTTAAACCGTAGCCGTATATAGAAGGCGCGAGTAGCGCATTAATGGGCCCTATATAGACGTGGTGATCCTTAATATCGCTTTAAAGGCTACTAAGCCCTTACTTATAGCCTTTTTAACCTATTCTTTCTACTAGAGCTTAGGGTCCACTTAAATCCCTAAGACCTATATGCTGGTTGTTAGCAACTTAGTCAATCGAGGCACGAGTACGACAAGAGGGACGCGCAAGCCTATACAATTAGTAGTCTATAAACGAGGATCTAAAGCTAGAGAAAAGAAGGAGAAGAATAGCAGCGCCGCTCGATGTTTTATGCGGTCCTTAAGTCACGTGACTTGCGTCTACTATAATCCACGTCTGCCAAGATCCACTGTTATCCACCAGCGCTGTAACATTACCCCCCCCCTCTAAAAAAGCCTGCCCTTAGGCTTTAACGCTAAAAGTCTTGGCTGAGATTCTAACTAATTAGATAACTTTAACCGGCGGTCGAAGTTCCTAGATATCTTAAGATCTTATATAACTGCTAAATTCTGCCAACCTAACTTCTACTAACTAATTAGGATTTTCTATCCCCGGGATAGAAAATCGCTATTAGCTCGCTTGTTACTAGCGCCTTAGGGCGTTCTTATCCTTATATTCTTCTGGTAGCTTATTAACCCGAGGTATAAGTAGTCTATATTTTCGGGTCCTAGAATTTAAACTTTGCTAAGCCAGCTTCTAATTGGTTCAAAAAAGATGCAGCGGTAAGTTATAGCAGAATTCACGTAACGAACTTCAAAATATTGGAATATCAAAATATTATTGACCCGAGGTACAAGTGGTCTATATTTTCGGGTCCTAGAATTTAAACTTTGCTAAGCCAGCTTCTAATTGGTTTAAAAAAGATATAGCGGTGGGTTATAGCAGAATTCACGTGACAAACTTCAAAATATTAGAATATCAAAATATTATACACGTACCTTTTTGTTAACGTCTTTATTAATATCTCTATTAATACCACTATATATGCCGTAAATATGGCAAACCTTACTATCCCTTAAAACGGCAGGGTCCTTAGAGGAAGTGGTCTGTACGCGAACACCAGAATCAAAACAACGCGTATATCTATATAGAATTTAATCATGAATTATACCACCACCATGCCTTCTAATCGTACTAGAATTGATGCGGACCTTGTTCAGAAGACTTAATATAACGTTCCTCTAAATCAAATTATAAAAAAACCCCGCCCTAAGCCCTGGCCGTTGCCCAAATTCGAACCTCTCTATATTGACGATTAAAACGACCATAGCTTACCAAACCTACCCCTGACGTTAATACACGCAATCCTTTTAAGTTATTTAGTCTGTTCTTTGTAGATAAGATTATAGATAAACTTATAGAGTGGATAAATAAGTATGAGGAGTTGTACCCGCTAGATAAGGAAAAGGAACACCTATGTATATGGTAGCCAACATGCAAGCAAGAACTCTGGGCGTACTTTACAGTGCTAATTTATATGGGTATTACTATAGAATCGTGCATTGAGGACTACTGGAAGAGTTTAAATACATTAGCTATGAAATCAAAAGCCTTGTATTTCTGAGAACGGCTGCAAGATTTAGGTGATTTGATTGGTAGGCTCTTATCGATACCGTAAGGCCCAATTTTGCCATGTCAAGGGATAATTAAGTGCAGCAGGTGCTGTATCTATAAGCCCCACCTTAACTTTATTAAAGATGGCCCTTTAAAGAAGCTTTTAAAGCTGTGCTAGTTATATTAGTTAAAGGCTCGTATTCCCTATATACTACTTCTACTTCTGCTTACTTTTCTAGGCCTCCAAATATAATTTAAATAAGCGGAGAGCTTCTATAGAGTTAGGTTCTACTACTAAGAATCATCCTGTAAGGCGCCAGCGAACTGCTCTACCTAGAAACAATACTAAGAACACCTTCCTGCCTCGCGGCCAGAATAGCTAAGATACCCCTAAAATAGCTTAACGGCGGAAGACAATTAGGGCAATATAACGGGAGCACCGTATTCTTAATCGGCGGGGTGAAGCTTACTCGCCTACTCCTCCGCTATATACTATAGATAAAGCTCTATACAGCAAAAGAGGCACACTAAATGGCCTAAATACGTCCTTGCCGGAACTAGCTCCTATACCTACTCTACCGCTAATACCTACTCCTACTCCAACTACGGCTATACCATTACCCGTTTTAGCTGTTAATTAGGAGCAAATTAAGAAGTTTAGGAGTATACTACAGGCTAAATGTATAGAGACGTGCAGTTATTGCAAGGAGTGGTGGTTCTAAATAGGCCTAGCTACGGAGGGTGACAATATAGGTGTATATAAAGCCTGTATTAAGGACACCGATAGCCTTAAAGATCTAACCCTTCTTCCCCTATTTGGTAAAAGTAACGGGCTTAATCCGGGGCCTGTTCCTAGCTTCCTACCTATACTTACCGCGGTGGAGGAGCTTCTAATTGCGCGCGTATATGTTTATCTGCAAGTCGTACGTATACGCGGCTAATAACATCACTATACTGGCCACGTCTGCTGCTTTAGCCAGAACATACTAAAGACTTAGAGGCAGCTACCACGGTTACCTACTAAACTCAATATACTAGTCGTGAGGCCTATAGCGGTAGAGGGTGGCGAATACCTAAGTTGGTGGTTTACTAAGCGGTATACTATAAGGCGCTCTGCTATATTACTATAGCTTTACTTTCTAAAGGTTAATTATCCTAATTATCGCGACGTTAAAATATATAGCACCCAGCTTACCAGCTTACCCGATAATAGCTCTATATTAGATTAGCTACCTTATATTAACAAGTTAGAGTCTAATTTTAGTAGCCCGACGGCTTACCCTACTACTCCTATATAACGTCCTACTATTAATCCTCTACTTACCGAGCTTAGCAGTAATATACCAGACGGCGAATTTAATGACGACGTACTAGATACTTTGGTTCCTAATCTAGTGCCTAACCTTAATAAATTAAAGCTTTTAGGTCGTAAGGTTTAACACTAATAAGACCTATAAGCAGGCCTAGAGGTTTCTACTATGCGATAGACACCTCTCTCTAAGCGATTAGCCAGTTTCATTATGCGCGGCGCCTTTCCTACTCTATTTCCTTATGGTAAAGCCGATTTTGACATACTACGAAGCCGTACGGTTACCCTGGCTGCGTACGCTAAGTATATGCTTAAGTATTAGGACAGTCGGTTTGGCCGCCACCCCTTATTTCGCTACTACGTGTTTAATCGAATTATGAGAGAGTAAGCCCTTAACGCCACCCGCTTCCTCTACAGCCGATTAGATAAAAATAGTCTGTCTTTAGATAAGCTTAGTAATCTTATAAATGGCAATAGGGGTGGCTAGTTGCTAAATAAGATTATACGGCATATACGGAACCTTAAGGGCACTAGACCTTACTGGAGGTAGAAGAGAAATGAGCTTACGGCTTATGCTAAGAATATTAAGAGCGGGTTTCTATTCTTTATACTTAGCGCTGTTAATCTACATTGGCATAATCTACACTCTTATATACCTCGATTTAACGAATATAAGGCTGCTAATAAGGCTTAGCGCTACTAGATTGCTTCTTAGAATTTTAACAATAATCCATATATTACTACTTACTGGCTACATTACCGCTTCGATCTGTTTAGGAAACACGTGCTTATAGGCCTATTTAATAGCACTAACTTTTGGTCCCGATATAAGTGGCAGGTATAAGGTAGCGGCTATATACATAGCTTCTTATAGAGTTTAACAGCCCTAAGGCCAGATCCGTTAGCTATTAAATTAAGGGCGGCTTTTGCTAAGTACTGGGCTACTTTTATATCCGTAATTAATCCTAATTAATCTAGGCCTCCTGATCTCTAATATCCTTCTACTCTTAGCTATAAAGAACAGCTTAATACCAGTGAGCTTCTTACTACCTACCTTAATCGATTTCAACGGCACCGCAATTACACCAAATCTTACTGCTTAAGATTAAAGAAAGGCTCCACTAGAGTAAAGGAGTGCCGCTTCTATTTTCCATACTCTCTCCGTAATAAGGCTGCTGTATTAAAGGATTAAAATCCACATTACTGGACGTTTTGTCTGCAGCGTAACGATAAGCTTCTTAATGGTTATAATGTAGCTATAATATTAGCGTGGATGGCGAATATTAATACATTACCCGCTATAAGTATATTAGTAATAGTTAACTATATAGGCAAGTATTACAGTAAGGAAGAGAAGAAGTTAACTTCCTACTAGGAGTTACTCTAATTAGTACAGCCACACGCTAATAGCCTTTATGCCTTTAGTTCGGTCGTGGCCAGGTTTATAAATAAGCTTATTACTAAACGCGATTAGTTAGCGCAGGAGGTATACTATCTGCTTCTTAACATTCCCCTTTATAAAGGCTCTAGGAATATAGTAACTTTAAACTACCATTAGGAGGACGATTAAAGCGCTACGTATAAGCTTACTAATGGGCAACTAAGAGGGTGCGGGCTGTCTAACTATAAGAAATATAAGCGCCGCCTAAATGGGGTAGAGGACGTTACTTTCCTTAATTTTCTACTCTATTTTAATTACTCTACTTATAAGCGTTAGCTAAGAGCAAGGCCTTAAGTTATATTATACTTTCCGCGATATAACGGTGATCGTTCCTATCTGTAGTATCCTAAGTTCTGCCGCGTAAAGCTCATTCTTTATTACCCGTGGAGGGAGTATAAGGAAGTGGCTACTTATACTAATAGATTCGGGGCTCCTAATTATATGGCTTCCTATTAGGCTTGTGTTAACTCTTATTAGTATTAGCCTAACTACTTCTATAATTGGAAACTAGAGAAAGGTCGCGAAACTGCTGATAATATTAATAAGTTTAAGGGCGATTTCGTAGACAACTTAAAGCTATACTAGTCCTTTAAGGCCCTACATGCCCGCGTTTAAAATACCAATAAAGTTAAAATTAAGGATCCTAATAGGCTTGGTAATAGGGAGCTTAATTATAACTATAACTAGAGTACGCATTAGGGTACGTACCCGCAGCTTAATAAGAGAACTTATTAGTAGGAAGTACGGCTACAGCCTCTACCGTAGAGCCGCCTATCCTAAATAGTAACTCCATCCTCCTTATAACCAGGTCAGCGTCATATCTATAATATTATAGTTAGTCACTACAGGCAGATCTAAGTGGGCCTTGGCCCCCCCCTACTGCGGATTAATATTAATGGAGAGGCAGGAACCGGCAAGTTATATCTTATTACTATTCTATCTACTACGCTCTATAATATGGCTATGTCTAATAGCAAGCCGTCGCCATTAGTTCGAGCCGCCCCTACTAGAGTAGCTACCTTTAATATTAACGGTAGAACTACGTACGAACTATTAAGGTTGCCAGTTAATCGCCCCTTTAAGGAATTGCCTGCTGCTAGTCTTACGCCTCTACAACAAGCTTTTAAGAATATTCACTATCTTATCCTTAATAAGAAATCTATAATCGGGCAAGTATATTTAACCTAGATTGATCGCCGCCTCCGTTAGATCTACCCTACGCGTAACGACAACTACTTTGGAGGCTTAAATATCTTACTAGTAGGCAATTTCTATTAGCTTTCCCCTATAGGTTAGGCGGCCTTATATAGTAATCTACCCACTAGGCCGTTAGAGCTCACTAGCTATAAAAAGGGAGCCTATAAGGCGATTAACCGAACTATTGTCCTAGATCAAGTTATGCGGCAGGGCGGTAATAACACTAAGAGCTTTGCATTTAGGACCGCCCTCACGGAGCTACGTAGTGATTCTGTAAGTGATTTAACCTAAAAGCTTCTTTTAATTAGGTATAAGCAGGGCCTATCTACCAATGAGGTTACGGGCTTTAATAACGCAATTTGGCTATATGGCATACGCGCTGCTGTAGGTAAGTATAACACTATTCGGCTTCGCGATCTTTTATAGCCAGTGGTGGCTATTAAGTTAGTTAACACTGGTATAGGTACGCGGAAAGTTACTCCTAATTAGTGCGATACTATAGAGAATCTAGCCCTATGTATTGGCGCGAAAGTAATACTAATATAGAATATCTGGATTAAACTAGGCTTAGTAAACGGTACTACTAGTACAGTTAAAGATGTTATATAGAAGGGATACGCGGATATTAAAAAGGATCAGCCTTAGTCACTACTAATTACGGTAGATGGGTATAACGGACCTGCCCTATTTACTTAGCAGGATAGTAAGAAAGTCGTCTCTATATTTTCCGTACTTTATAAGTGGGAGGGTATAAAAGGCTCTTACTTACGGCGTTAATTTCTAATTACTTTAGCTTTTGCTTTTACCGTATATAAAAGCTAGGGCCTAATACTTAACTGGGTGGTTCTAGATGTTAAGGAAAAGAATAAAACAGCTGGGCTAACCTATGTAGCAATCTTACGAGTTAAGAAGCTTTTAGGGCTTATATTTAAACGTAGGTTCGATATAAAACGATTTTAGTTATCTATAAGTAAGACTAAAGAGGCACGATAAGAAGATTTTGCACGGAGGTAGTAGCAACTACTTGTAAACGACTTTTCCTAATTAGGAAATTATATACTGGCTCGGAGGTAAGCGGAGAATACGGTATTTGTCTTGGTTTCCTAACTTTTAAATAGCTTAACCGCGAAATCCAATTTTCTAAATTTTAACCCCCCTATTCGTCCTACCTTCTTACCGCTTCTAGAGCTATTAGATATACATACAATGGTATATAGGGAGAATTGGCAGTACTGCCGGATTAATATTGCTGCTGTCTGTAGCGTTAATCAATTTTTAGAATTTTTCAATTTTTTTAAAGGGCGGAAATGTCGCTTATATAAGAAGTCACGTGACCTCCAAGAATACTTAAAACCCTATATTAGCAGCCACGACTTCTTTACACTATAAGATTTTATATATACTGCACCTAGAGCTACTTACAATAACTATTACCTATAAATCTGCCGATTTACAAATCAAAAATTAGACGTGGTTAGAGCTGTTAGTAGGGGTCATCAATCGCGCTCCCCGTGACAAAATTTTGGATTTTGGTAATCCAAACTGACGAATTAAATCAAAAGTTCGGAACGTCCAAATAAGGTTCTACTAAGACGCTAGCTGGACCCTGACCTAGACCCTTCCTAACCTGTTAAATTCTAAAAATAACGACCTCTACCGAATTAAAAATTAACCTTATCCTTAATAAGCCATCTAATTGGATTTAATGGTTCTTTATTATCTAAGACATAGCCAAAACTAATAAGGTATAGCAGTATATCGACCTATCTAAGAAGAAAGACGATCTTCTAAAGCTAGAACTACTAAGTCGGCCTACACCAAGGGACATACTACCTACGGCTACATTAATAGTAAAGCTAGACCCAAACTAGCTTACTACCTATAACTAGCTCTACGCCAAATATAAGGACGATCTACGCGTACACTAGAAGCAAAAATAGGCTATAAACAATATTAATAACTATATCGTTCGCACCATATCGGTAGCCTACCTTTTACTTATTGATAGCCTTAGTAGTCGGTTACATTAAATATTTAAGGCGTCTCTACCACTGTAGTGATAGAGACACCCCGTATTTTGGTAAGTAATTAAGCCCATCTTATACAAGAATCTCGTGCTATTAGTACTTACCAAATCACGTGCTTATAGGGCCTCCTCCCGTCTATAAATACTCCCTCCTTTATACCTTCCTCTCTTCTTTTCTTCTTCCTTATAAGAGCTAGAGGTGCTCCAATACCCCTCCCTAGTCCCTACTAAGGGATCTATTAGTCGACGTGGCGATATAGATAGCATCTAATGAGGAGACGGGTGAGAGAGGAGACAGGAAGGGCGGAGGGGCGTCCGGTAGGTGTTAGTCGAGCAATATTAATGTCTATATTATGGCTGCCTAATCTCCCGTTTGCAGGCCTCCTCCCGTCTATAAATACTCCCTCCTCTATACCTTCCTCTCTTTTTTTCTTCTTCCTTATAAGAGTTAGAGGTGCTCTACTCCTCCCTAGTCCCCACTAAGGGATCCATTAGTCGACGTGGCGATATAGATAGCATTGGATAAGGAGACGGGTGAGAAAGAAGATAGGAAAGACGGAGGGGCGTCCGGTAGGTGTCAGTTAAGCAATATTAATGTCTATATTATAGCTGCCTAATCTCCCATTTATAGGCCTCCTCCCGTCTATAAATACTCCCTCCTCTATACCTTCCTCTCTTCTTCTTTCTTCTTCCTTATAAGAGCTAGAGGCGCTCTAATACTCCTCCCTAGTCTCTACTAAGGGATCTATTAGTTAATATGGCGATATAGACAGCATCAGACAAGGAGACGGGTAAGAAAGAAGATAGGAAGGACGGAGAAACCTTCGGTAGGTGTTAGTTAAGCAACATTAACGGCGGTTTTCGTCACCTAAAAATTGCGTTATATGATAACATTTAGGAACACAAATATGTACCCCGTCCCATACTCACACCACTATTAAATATTCTAGATTTCGCACTCGGAGCTGCTTATAATAGGTATTCCTAGGAGATCTACCGGTTTAAAGCTCTATAATTAAACGTTGTTAACATTTTATATAGAGGTCGTCGATTAAGCTCCCGGGACACGATTTTTAAAGTTTAATACTACACTAATATTACGACCTTCTTGCAGTGGCCAAGCCACCCCCAATCTCCTCCCCCTCCTCCCCCCTCCTATTACTCGGCGCCGAGCTATTACGTTATCACCGAGCTATCGCGTCGTTATACGTCCGAACTAGGTGGGCAATAATATAGTTACTCGATTATGTTAGACGTCTCTATATATAGTTATATCTCTTCCTACACGCGTATTTAATCGAGTTAGGGTAGTAGACTTACTTTAATTCCAGCTATACGGCAATTTAGTTAGTAGGCATTAAAAATATTTAGTATATAAAGCTTTAAATTAGAATTATAATCTACTATATTAGATCCTACGTAGAGGGCTCTGTATTAAAGCTCTGCAGTCCAAATATATACTAGATTCGTGACTAATATAATCCTTAAGCCCAGCTTAAGTAGGGCGCCTTGGTTACTGTGGTAGATCTTTACCTAGCAGTGACCAAGGCGCCTTAATCTTACTACTACTTCTAAATTAAGCAAAAGCTCTATATAGCGGGGTCCTAGAGGGTCTCCTCTTGGAAAACCTTATCTCTATATATATTAATTAAAGTCTATATAATAAAGCTCTAAAATTGATTGGCTTATTACTTATAAACTTGGGTCAAAATTTATATTTGGGGATCAACGTTCCGCATGTTTATCTTTGCTATGCCAGCACTCTATCCACTCGTCTAGGTACTTTGGGGGTCCGGGCTCATTAGGGTATTAGTTATAAAATTCTTTAAGCTTCTAGGGGCAGTCTATAAAGTTCTAAGCGGAGTACTAAGTTAGATTTAAATTGTAGCCTTTCTATTAGATATAGTATTGTAGCGTTCCTCATACTAGTTTATAAGCTAGTATTTCATTAACTTCCTATTTGTCGTCGCCATTAACTTAAATTAGCAGTAGGAGCTTATTTTTTTTGTCTGGGTAAGGGGTTAGTTATAGCTTTTTATAGCTTATCTGGTGAGAAAATAGGGTGGACTTTAATTAAGTCTGGGAGCTTAACCTTATATAAGTTACCTTTTATATTAAGGATCTTATATGGTCCTGCTATCTTATAGTCTAGCTTGCGGCTAGGCCGTTCTGTCTTCTAGTTCTTTATTATAACCCAGACCCTATTATTTACGGTAAAGTTAGGCTTGCGCCTATGCTTATTTACCTGCTATTTTATTAATTTTTGGGCCTTTTTTAGGTTCTTACGGGCTACCGTCTAGGCTTCTTCTAGGCGTTTAGCGTATTGCTAGGCTTCCTTATAAGATAGTTTTTCGCGTACAGTCTGTAGGCCTTCTAGTCTATTTTAGTTAAAGCTAGTACAGGGTAAATATCCTATTTTTAGCTGAATAGGTGCAAACCCCGTGGAGTTATAGGGTAGGGTTGCCTGGGCGTAGTCTATTAGGGGTAGTAGTTCGCCCTAGTTATCCTAAAAGTAGTTAATAAAGGGCCGGAGTCTCTAGTCTAGGTATTAATTTATAATCTCCGTCTAACTATCTGTTTGGGGGTGGTATACTATAGAAAGCTTTAGCTTAATACTAAGGATCTAAGTAAACTTATTCTAGAAGGCCAATATAAACTGCGGCCTATAGTCGGATATAATAGTATCTAGTAGTCTGTAAATTCGGTAGACATAATAAATATATAGTTAGGCTACCTCCTTAGTATTAATATCCTTATAATAGGGGATTAAGAACGGGCGCTTGCCAAAACGGTTAACTAGGATTATTACTATATTATATCCGTCACGGTCTATAGGCAGCTTGTGAAAGTCTATAGAGATATGCTACTAGGGGCGTTCTGGTATCGGGAGTGGCTTTAATAGTCTTAGGGTCTTATCTCGTGGAATTGTAGATCTATAGCAGTTATTGTAGTTTTATATATAGCGGTTGATATCTATAACTATTCTGGGCTAGTAGTAGCAGTTGCTAATAATCCTACGGGTTTTATTCTTTCTGGGGTAAGCCGTAGAGACCTGGGTATATGCTTTAGTAATAAGCTAAGTCCATAAGTTTTATTTCTTTACTACTACTAGCTGTTCTTAATGCTTAAGTAATCTATTTTTAAGGGACTATGGGCTGGTAACGTTCTTTGCCTTTTTACGGTATTTCTGTAGAGAAGGGGCCGTACGGTTTGTCTGCAGTAATTCGTTAATTAAGTTAAGTCCTAAAGGGTTAATAGGATATATCTTAGCGCCTGAGGAGTCTATACTTAGTTCTGCCTATATTTAGGGGTTAAGGTGCTCTAGTTATAGTAGCGTCTGGGTCTATAATAAGATCTTTATAGCCGTATAGTTACCTAGGTCTTATTTGCGCCTAGTAAGAGCATCCGTATGGTTTATAGCGCCTAGTTTATATATAATTAAGAAGTTAAACTAAGATAGGATATCCGCCTAGTGTGCCTGCCGGCCCGTAAGGGCCTTAGTTATTATAAAGTATTCTAGGGCCTTATAATCTGATACTACCTTAATGGGTTTAGGGGTCCCCTTTAGCTATACACGCCAGTGCTGAAAGCTAGAGATAATAGCCAGCATTTCTTTATTATGGATGTGGTAGTTTAGTTTAGTATTTATTATAGTCTTTAAATAGTATATAATAGGGTGCTATTCTCCATCTAGTTGCTTTTAGGAAAAAACACTAGCTATTACGCCGTCTAAGGTATTAGTTTTTAGCATTAAGGGCCGTTCTAGGTTAAAGTGGGTAAATAGGGGGGCCGATACTAGCCGTTTTTTAAGCTTATTAAAGGCCTGTATATATATGGCGTTAAAGTAAAAGGGCTGGTCTCTTCTAGTAAGGCGGTTAAGAGGCTAGGCGATTTTGCTGTAGTTCTTAATAAAGTATTGGTAGAAGTTATAGAAACCTAAAAATAATTGCACCCCCTTTATGGTCCGTGGGGGCGTCCACTAGTTAATTGCGGCTGTTTTCTCTGGGTTGGCCTTAATTCCGTCCGTACTAATAATAAAACCTAGGTACTTTGTACGCTTAACACTAAATTTCAACTTCTTAATATTAGCCTAGAGGCTAGCTTCGCGGAGCCGTTATAGGACTTTATAGACGTGCTCCTTGTATTCTAGTTTATTTTTTAAGTAGATTATAATATTATCTAGATAGGCCGTATAGAAGTTGTTAAGGTAGTTAAAGAGTATATTATTTATATACCGCTGGTATGTAGCTAGTCCGTTAGTTAGTCCAAAAGGAAGTACCTTGTATTTGTATATTCCGTAATAGGTCCGAAATATAGTAAGATCCTTAGACCTGGGGTCTATCCTAATTTGGTGAAAGGCCTGGTGGATATTAAGCTTTGTAAAAACCTTAGCTCTACTTATTAGGTAAGAGTCTTATTAAGTAAGGGTAGCGGGTAGCGGTCCTTACGGGTTATATTATTTAGCTTATAGTAGTCGATATAGAAGTATAGTCCTCCATTTAGCTTTTTAATAAAGAGAATAGGTAAGTTAAAAGGGGCTTGGCTAGGCTCGATGAAGCCCTTATTTAGGTTATTAATAAGGTACTGCTTTATAGCCTATAATTTGGCAATAGACTATAGGTAAAGAGGGCTAAAGCTAAGGGTGCTTCCCTTATTTTACTTAATCTCAATCTTATGGTTATATAGTTAGTGGGGTGGAAGCATATTAGACACTACCTTAGAGAATACGTCCTTGAATTTCCGGTGTTGATTGGGCAGTTTTTATTCCACTAGTTCTTTATCTATAAGCCTACTTTCCTATCCGCTAAGCTTGCTTTCCTTTTCCTTAATTATTTGGTTAATTTTGTATAGGCTAGTTATAAAGGCAACGGTATTAGGCTGAACTAGGTTTCGGTAGAATCCTATAGCGCTAATACAGCAGATATTAACTGGTGGGAGGTCCGTAGGTTTCTTTGGTGTCTATTAGGCCGTAGTTTATAGTATAGGGTTTATAGTTTTCCTTAGCTTACATTCTATTTTCTATAAGTTATCCTTCCTATCTATTAGTTTAGTGTAGCGTCTAATATCCCTAGCTTTCCTTTATAGCTTTATAGGGTTCTCTATAGGGGACTTAGCTAGGTTACTACCGACTTCCTAGGTCTTTAATGCGGGTGGCGTAATATAGGTAGTCTAAAGGCGGCGTAGTATATGGGTCCGTTGTGGGTTAAGCTATACATCCTTTTTAAAAGCCTGGTCTCTGCGTATAGCATTAGCTTAGTAAATGGTATTAATCTAGGGCCGTATAAGGTTTTCCATTATAATGCTAATTTCTTTTATAAAGGAAGGGGTTAAGGGTAGAGTTTTGGGCTAGATAAGCCGTTTACTCCGTACTTTAAGCTATAAGCCTAAATAGGCTAGCCATTTTCTTTCTAAGATTCTATTGTGGCTTCCTAAGTCCGTAATAAGAAAGGGGACGTTATACTGCCTTTGTCCGTTAACGCGGAGGTAAATCCGCAAGATAGTCTTAATAGGTAGCCCTATCCGTCCGTTATACCCGCAAATAGGAATTAGTTTGGGCAGTTCTTTAAGGGGTGCATTTAAAAAGTTAGCCAGCTTTACGGTATATTGGGTATCTATTAGGGTAAAGGCATTTACTCTAGAGTTAGCTAATATAAAGGTTAAAACTTAATATCTATTACGGAATAAAGTATAAGGGATAGTGTAGCTTCTTTTACTAACTAGCCGACCTAGATTAATATATAATATATTAATCCCTTTTAACCCTAGAGAGGAGTCTTTCTTTAGGGTTCCTCTTTTTCTAACTCCGCGCTATCCCCCTAGATTAATAGGACTTCGCCCGCTTTTATATTTGTCAGGTAGTCCTTTATAAAGTAGTCCTTTTGGCTGTATAAGAAGTAAGCTCCTTAATTGCTAAGGGCCTGTCTATAGGGGTTGCTGTATATAAGCTGAGTAGACGCTAGACCCGTAGCGGGACTAGCTGCGCGGCTAGCTGCTAAATTAATGGCGGGCTGTACGGCTGGTGCTATAGGGGTGGCCGATTGTGCCGGGGCTAGGGTACTATGGGTCGTTCTTGTAGTGCTTGTGGTCTAGGTAGAAGGGTTTCTGGCTTTATACCTCTTAGTACATACCTTAATTTAACAGAGGCCTTAGTTAATAGCTAAGCACTAGTCTATAAGTTTCTTTAGCGTTTTTATAGTAGTGAAGACTGGCAGTACTGCTTACTGCAGGTCTAGGGTAAGCTTATTAAATAGGTCTAGCAGTAGATCTTTTTAGGGAATTTGGGCCTAGCTAGCTAGGTATAGGAAGTGGGTTTAGAAGGTAAAGAAGGTTTCGGTTGTTTTTATATTTAGACCCTTATAATTAAGGCGGGCGTTTTATACCTTAAAGGGGTCCTTATAAATAGAAGATAAGTAGTTAATTATCTTATCTCTAGAGAGGAAGGGATTTACTAAGTCCTGGGCGTATCGCGGACGTAGGTGCGTCTATACGTCTCCGCCGGTACGGCTGAAGACGTAGGCCATCTTAGCTTAAGTAGTGGGGAAGTAGTCCGCATTGACTTCGAGCTTATCCTGCAGTTAAAGCTTCTAGTTGTTAAATGTAGGGTTAGTTCCGTTTATAAGCAATAGGGGGTCCATGACCTTTGCTAACCGCTTCAGTGCTACGTGGGCCTTAGTAGATCTACTAAGGCGCTAGGATAGGGCCTAAAGGACTATAGCAAGTCTTTAGTTGTCTAATAATGACTTATTATTAGATATAGGGGTATCTCTGGCTTTAAGCAGCTCTCGCAGTCGTTTAATTTCAGCATTAGTAGCCACAAGCTCCGCCTAGGGGGTTGAAACGTTAATTATTTCTTTATCTAAAGTATTTAAGGGTCCTATAGCTGCTTTACCTACTACTATATTTTGTAGCATGGTGGTAGGGGTATTAGGTAATTCCGGGTAATTTCTTTAGGGGTTATGGTCTATATGTGTCTTATGGGTCCTTTTCTTAAGGTTCTGTTTTTTTTTCTTTTAGGTCCTGTCCTTGTGGTCCTAGTAATATCCTTAGGGTCCTATTCTGTGTTCTTGTCCTATTTATAGTCTTATAGATATATTTAAGTTCCTTCTTAGGAAGAAAGAGTAGAGTGAGCTTTGGATAATATTAGCAACTTAGTTAATTAAGGCACGAGTATAACAAGAGGGACGCGCAAGCCTATACGATTGGTACTCTATAAACGAGGATCCAAAGCTAAAGAAAAGAAGGAGAAGAATAGCAGCGCCGCTTAATGTTTTATGCGGTCCTTAAGTTACGTAACTCGCGTTTACCATAATCCACGTCTGCTAAGATCCACCGTTATCCACTAGCCCCGTAACACTGGTTTTCTAAGGAGCTGTCTTATAGCCGGCGATACGTACGGTGGACGCAAGGTTTGCGACGGTGTGGCGCCGTTGCCTTATAAAGTGCATAAGCTAGTATTTTTCTAGGGCGAACGTTACGCCGTATTAGTTTGCCTATGCCGTGTAGTAGTTATAAGCAGTCTCTAACCGTTAATAGTTCTCTACTATAGAGTCCCCCTAGATAATAAGGTTTGTGTTGTCTATAAAGCTAAATTCTAGCATACCATTATTAGGGCTTTAAAATTCCTCTAGAAGCTCTAATATAAAAAAGAGAAATAGGATTGACAATAGGGGAGACCCCTAGGGGATACCTATCTGCGTCTAGATTTAGTTACTCTTATATCCTATAAACTTAATGCGGGTTTTATATACTATTAGGAAGCTTTATATAACATCTATAAGCCACTTTAAGAAGCCCTTTCTTTTTAAGATATATAGAAGCCTTTTATATAAGATATTATTAAATGCCCCTACTAGGTCTAGGCTTAGCATTAACACTACACACCTATAGCGCGTTTACCACGCTGTCTATATATAGGAGCTAAGCAGTCCTACCGCTAATAGTATAGATCGCTTACGCCTTACTCCTATCTAGTTCTAGGGGAGTAGCCTATACTCCTGTAAGGGCGCGAAGAGACTTTAGGGAAGATTTAAAGGAATAATATAAATTCTATCTAAATCTAAGGGTATATAGCTCTCGCTAAGAACAAGACGTTGCGTAAAGAAGAGAAAGGAATAACAAGAGAGTTATATAATTAAATAGTTAGGGGCTTAGTGGTCAATGCGTGCGTATATACGCACGCGGTCTTTAACAGACTTCGGTAATTCAATTAATCTGGCAGATTTTAGTTAAAGCGTTGGAATTTATCTGTTAAGTATTTCACCGAGACGTTCCTACTATAACTAGGCTAGTCCCGTTATAGTACCCCCTCTTTTAGCTAAAGGTCTAAATAATTTAATTTTAGTTAAGACTTATAACTTATCGCGTGTCGTGTTTTCGCGTTAGGTAGTAGTATAGGATTTTACTAATTCTATTATTAAATAGACCAATTAGGATTTTCTATCCCCGGGATAGAAAATTACTATTAGCTTAGTTAAGGCGGTAAGCAGAACTAATATCTTTATAGTGGGTCTTGGTAAGGCGGATCTAACTAATTAGATAACTTTAACCGGCGGTTAAAGTTCCTTAATATCTTATGTGTTACGTAATTATATTATAAACGTTATAACGTATTTTAAGTCTTTTTTAATTTTAAGTTTTTTTCAATTTTGAGCTTCCTGCTATTGTGTTTCGTGTATTTATATTAGGTGGTAATTATTTGCTTTTATATTATATCTATCTAGCTAGAGTAGGCCGCGACGAATGGTTCTTATAGAATTCTTTTACTAAGGAAGGCGCATCGGTCTTAATCTGGTTATAGGTTTCCTAAGTTTATATTTTATATCCTTCCTATTTAACAAGAAGTTTAAATTATTTAAATTATATCTTTTATTATATATCGTTAATTAAGTTAATAAAGTAAGAACTGTTACCGTTGTTAATAATTATAGAAGGTAGCGGTGGTACTTCGCAAGTTATAGGTTTACCCTTTAAGGGTTATAGTAAGTTTACATAAAACGTTAGATATATTTTTATCTTAGTTAGTAGTTTAAGTTTATAAGCATATAGGCTTAGTTTCTTTTTAACTTAGTATAGGCCCGTAAACTTCTAGTCTAGTTTCTTTAAAGGTTATTAAGTCTTTAGGTTTTATATATTTAGGTAAACCATATTACCTTCCTTAAAGTCCCACGTAGGAGCTCGTCCTTTATTTGCATGCTATTCCTATACTATTTAAGCGTACGCCTATTTACTTTGTAATAGTTCCGTTAACTACTTTATTTAATTAGCGAAGGCCGTCGAAATCGGACTCTGCACCTGTACGCGGTAACGGCTACAAACCTGGGTCTTTGAAGATCAGACTTAGAGCCAACGCAGAGACGTCGCACAGCGTGCTGGTGGGCCTGGTGGTGGTTGTACACGTTGTGGGGCGTAGTGAAAAGTTTTCACATAGGATGGTGAGATCTCGAAAACCACTACTAATGGTACCCCTTTACAATACAGCTGCTACTATTCCCCTACTAAGCACCTGTACGATCTAATATGGATATATAGTATTTAATAACATCCCCCTAACCTATAATAGAAAGTATTAATAACCTTATATTAATAAATAAATAAACGTAAATAAACGAATAAGTAAATATACGGCCCCTCCTAACCCCTAGGCCGATTGCCCGTAAAGTATACGGTTACTTACTATACTACCGTAACACTACTAAAACTAGCAGCTGGATAACCCCCTATGGTTTTTCTTGTCTCTTCTTAATAGAGTAGTACCTATAAAGAGGGCCTAGTAACTAGGGCCTAGGTATAAAAGATACCTAGATATATATATACACACATCCCGCTTTTATTTTTAGTATTAAAATAGTAGAACAGATAAATCCCCCTTACGCCTTTAATAGGCCTTAGGGGGGGAGAGGTAAGGCGTATATAGTAATGGTTAATAAGAGATAGTATATAGGGGGTGGTTAAGATATGGGAAACAACAGTATAGTAATTGAATAGTAAGGCCTAGCTAGGACGTAGTGAACCCTAGCTTTGGATAAGCTAAAGAAGGAAGTAGTGGTTCCTAAGGAGTTCGAACATCTAAGAAGGATAGGACGTAGCCGTAGGCCCGCAGGGCCGCCGCTATAGACGGATATGGCAAAATAGGGGTTTTTTATCCTACTGAGGTGGCTCATAGGGTTTTTCCGTCCCCTATATCAACAAGGGTTTTCTTCTTATTAATTTATAAGTTTCCCTTATATACGGAGTAGCCTATGTAGGCCTAGATAGGATCCGTATCAGACGTTAATTAAAGAACTTACTACTACTAATTAGCGAAGTTATACGCGTTAATTAGTTAAATTCTCTTAATCGTAGGTCCTATTATATTAATTTTAGGTTATAGTTTAAATCTAAGTCGAGGGTTTTGTCCGTAGGTTGCGTAAAACAGCGTTATACCTATTAATTCGTTTCTTATATTATTTGTAGTAAACTTAGTTAATAGTAGCCATTTTTCCCAGTCGTCTTATAGGTAGGAGTAGTATATTTATAGGTATTGTTCTATAATCGCGTTTACAATTTTAGTTTAACTATTTGTCTCCGGATAAAATGTAATTAAGAGTTATATTTATATACTTAATCGTTTATATAGGGCTTGCTAGAAGTCTAAAATAAACTAGCTTCCGCGGTTGGATATTATTAAATTAGGAAGTCTATATAGCTTAAAGACGTACTTAATAAAACATTCGGCTACTAATATTGTATTAATTAAGTCTATAGGAATTATATATTACATTTTTATAAGATGGTTAATAACTACTATAATATTTGTAAACTTATTACTGTTAGGTAGGTTAACTACGAAGTTAATTAAGATATCTCGCTATCTTTACATTAAAATTGGCAACGATTAGAGTACTCCTTACTTCTTTATATAAGAGGTCTTCCTATATACGCATATTCTATATGCTTAAATATATTTTCGTATATAGTTATGCATTATAGGCCAGTAATATACTTATTAGATAATTTTATAGATCTTTATACGGCCAGGATGCCCTTCTATAGGGGAATTGTATATAAATTTAAGTATCTTAAATTATAAGGGTTTAGAATTTAGAACTACCATCTTCTATTAATAGTATAACCGATTATTACGGATTTCGTATTTACCGAGTATAATATCCTTATATTACCGTTTCCCTATTTAAATTGCTTTTATTACATCTACTATTTAGGGGTTATTCTTATATTTATACTCTATTAATTTATTAATTTCTATATCCTATTTATTAATTTCTAATTTATTCCTATTAAGCTCCGCATCTAGGAATATAGGGCGTAGCTCGCCGTTCTTATTATATTGTAATAACACTCCTCCTAGTGCATAGTCAGACAAGTCTATTTTAATAATATATTTAAGGTCTGGATTAAAGTAGGCGAGAATTAAAGCAGTTATAAAACAATATTTTAGGTCGTTAAAAGCTTATTCATATTTAGTAGTCTATTTAAATCTTATATTTTTTTTTATTAAGTTTACTAATAGCTAAACAATTTTTAAGAAGTAATTAATAAATTAATAGTAGAAATTTACAAATCCTAGAAATCCTTAGATATCTTTTTTTTTTTAAATCATTTATATTATACTACGTACAATACTGCGCATGCAGCCTCTAGGCTATAGCGCTATAGTCCTATATACATGAATCCTTTCTAGGCAGCTTAACATATACTAGTAACTATGTCCTAGTAGTTTATAAACCTCTAAGCTAGAGGTTCACCGCTCCCTAATAAACACTAGGTTGCTGACAACTATTAGGTAGTAAGAAATAGTAGAAAATTAGTAAAATATAAGAAATCCTAACGCCTGTCCCTGTCCTTTTTGTATATTATTTCTGTTCTTTTACTCACTATTATTTATTTACTTAGATTCTAGTAGGAGTTACCTTTTAAAGATCCTTCTGCTATTAGCCACTTTCCAGTAGCTATCCCTATCTTACTTAGAAATTGAAAAAGCACTTCTCTTCCGTTTTTTATGCAAAATAGCTTCTCTAAAGATAGAGAAGAACCTAGTTGTCTTTGCATTTCTTTTCTCTCTTCCCAATATAGCCTACATTCTAGTAATAAGTGCTTAGGGGTTTGTACGGCAATACAGTCTCTAAAGCATCTACCTTCTTTATCCTTCCCTATTGTTTTAGAGAAGGACTTAAAGAAGCCTTTTCCTAGTTTTAGTTCGTAGAAAGCTGATTGTAGCCTTTTAGGATATTTATCCTTAGGGGCTTTAAGAGAAAAGGAGTAGTTTCCTTTACAGATCCTAGTATAGTGTTTTCCTTTGCTTTTATTCTGTTGCCAATTGTCTTTCCACTAATCTAGTATCTTTTCTCTTGCTATCTTCCCTATATAGGCTAAAGAGGTATAAGAGGATTGTATTTTTCTTCTTAAGAGGCCCTTCTTTACTAGTTTATCCTTAGATATCTTATACACTACTAGGACTTTCCCAGTTCACAATTATAGCAATTTTTTTAGGGTCTATTTTAATTCCGTCGCGGGATATAATTAGGCCTAAGTATATAACTTTGGATATATAGAACTTGCATTTCTTAATATCGCGTTATAAGCCCGCGTCTTATAAGCGTTTAAGGACCATTTAGACGTGCTTCTAATGCTTAAAAAGCAAAGATAAATAAATTAAGATATTATTAATTGTCGGTATACTCACTTTATCAACGTGCACGAATATCACTTGTAGTGGTACGTATGCGGTGTTGAAGTTGGTAGTTGATTGTTGTTAGAAGAAAGGGGTTGCTCCAAGGTCAGACAGTTAGTCTCGCTTCGTAGTCTCGTGACTACGTTACGTAATTAACGTTCCGACACTAGAGCAACTCTAAAAAGAAGGCTAATCTATACTCTAAAGTTAAGTCTTTTAGACTACTTATAGCGTATACGCAATAGCTAGCTCTTCCGTCTATAATACGTAATAGCTAAAGATCCAATCGATACGTAATAATCTGCCAAATTCTGCCAAAATTCTGCCAAATTCTGCCATGCCGTTGAACCAGCCAATTAGGATTTTCCATCCCCGGGATAGAAAATCGCTATTAGTTCGCCCGCCACTAGCGTCTTAGCGGTTAGCTCTGTATAGTCTGAGCTTATTATACCTAGTTAAACTAAAGCTAACTCCGTTCGTTTAACCCCACCCTACGGCCTATAATTTAACCTTTGTCATAGCGTCCGTAGGGTTAATGTCTCTATTAATATCAATTATTAAGCGTTTCTCTTGCGTAGTTCCTTATTGGACAAAACAGTCGTATAAAGACTTTAAATTAGTGTAGAGAATTGCGGACATTGCGAATATTGCGGATATTGTTAATATTGCGGATCTTATGGATATTGCGGATATTACGGATATTGCGGATCTTATAGATATTGCAGATATCAGACACTGCGGATATTAGACACTAGTGTCTTGGCGGTGTAAATAGGTAGGCGTGTGTAAGGTATTATAGGTAGTCCTATAATACTATTTTAGCTACATCCTAGGAGCTCTTAGGGCTGCTAAGGGTAGCCTTCAGCTAGGCCTTAGCCACCCCCTATAAGCTCTTTAGGCTTACAGCCTTCTTTCTCCCCCATTAGTTCGTCTCTCTCTTTCTCCTATATAAGGGTATTACCTACTCCCTACTATACACCTAGGCAATACCTTATAGTTTATTTATTTAACCTACGCTAATAAAGTTATAGGCTTTAACTAGAACCCCCTCCGTATTAACACCTATAGTACTTACATACTGTTTAAATCCTTTATAGCTAAGGTTTTGGCCGTTTTAGTTATGGCTTCAGTTATTCCAGTTATAGTTCCGGCCTTAATCTTAACTATAGTAGCGGCAATCCGTAAAGGTAGTATACGCCCCTTAACTAGGGTGTTCCTTCTTCTATACAACAATTGGAGACTGAAACTTATTAATTAACTAAGATAAGTTTTCTCTAGGGTTTAAGACGGTAATTCTATAGGCGGAAACTCCCTAGCCAGCTCTTCTGTAGATATCTTTAAAAATAGATAATTTAAAATTAAAGCTTTCGCTAACTCTATTATATTTCTGGCTGTCTATATATATCTTTACCACTATAGCAGCTTCTTTGTTATATAAGGCTGTTCCTTTTACTTCTAGGTCTAATTACTGCTATAGGGTAGATTACGGTAGAGTAGACTGCGGTAGGCTAGGCTACTAAGGTGTTATAGGGGTAGGTATCTACGTTCTAGGCGGCGTTGTAGCTATAGCTATAGGCTAGGCAGGAGGAGGACCAGGAGGGGTAGTAGGGGCAGCAGGGGCAGCGATTGGGGTAGCTGGCGGTGCAGCGATTAGAGTAGCTGGCGGTGCAGCGATTAGGATAACTGGTAGTACAGCGATCGGGATAACTAGTAGTATAGCAGTTGGAATAGCTAGTGGAATTAGCGGGGCAGCTAGTAGTGGGGTAGGAGTAGTTGCTGGAGGAAGGGTAGAGGTAGTTACCGCAGGCGATAGTTGCTAATTCTGCGTAGAGGTAGGTTGTAATAGGGTATGCTGCTGTTAGGTAGCAGTTAGTACAGTAGACCTAGGTAGTATTGCAACTATAGCTATAAGCTAACCCGATAGACCGTTATGAGTATAGTTTAGCCTATCTTGTAGAGTTATTATAATTATTAGCTTTACCTTTGCAAGGGCCGCGATAAGCTCCTTATCCGTCCATTCATAAGGCTCTTCTTTATTAGCGACGTCCGTTAGCACCTTGCTAAGGGAGTGTCTCTTATTTTGCTTAGCAATATATACTCCTTTTTTAACTAGGTAGTTACGGATTCCTATTCTAGTTTTAGATCGTACTCGTTTAAAGTACTCTGGCGTAAAGTCCTTCAAGTCTTCCTAAAACACTGTCCATAATAAATAGTCTATAAGGTTGGATTGTATATATAGGTGCATCTTAGTCTCCACATACTCCGTCAGGTCATTATCCGTAGCCGTCTCCAAGTCAATTCCGTAGCCGTATTTAGTAATTCTTTCCTTCCAGTCAATTTCTATATTGTTATGTCTTTATGTATAAGGGTAGGTGTAAGGGTAGGTATAAGGGTAATCGTCGGTTTAAAGGAGTTAAGGTTTAAGGTGAGGGTATAAAGGTATATACGTGTCCTATCGACGAATCTACAGTTCTTAAACACTGTAGACGATTCTTAGTAAAGATACGGTCCTCTAGGCGATCTAACGCGTCAACAGTTAAGTTAATACGTGGTTTTAAGCTTTAAGGGTCCTCTAGGCGATCTAACGCGTTAATAGTTAAGCTAATGCGTGGTTTCGAGCTTTAAGGATAACGTAGCTCTCTCTAAGTAAAGATACGATTCTCTAGGCGATCTAACGCATCAGCAAGCTAATACGTGGTCTCGAGCTTCGAGGGTAACGTAGTTTTCTCCTTCAACTAAAATAGGGCAATAGCTCTGCAATTTAACGCGTTAGCAGTTAAGCTAATACGTAGTTTCGAGCTTTGCTATTACGTATTTCCTAATCTATACGTCTACTAATTAGTGTCGGTATACTCGCTTTATTAACGTGCACGAATATCACTTATAGTGGTACGTATGCGGTGTTGAAGTTGGTAGTTAATTGTTGTTAGAAGAAAGGGGTTGCTCCAAGGTCAGATAGTTAGTCTCGCTTCGTAGTCTCGTAACTACGTCACGTGATTAACGTTCCGACATTAATATACGCGGTAATAAATATATTAAGGAATTCGCGAAGTATATTATTAATATATTACTAAAACGTACCGGGACCGTTCTTTATACTAAACGGCATTACTAGGTATTTAAAAAGTCCCTATCGTGTATAGAAAGCCATATACTTTTTATCTCCTTTATAAATACAGATTCAATTAAAGGTAGCGACTACGTTAAGCTTTATAAAGTATTATACTTTTACTAAGCGGTCGAGCGTTTCTTAAAGCAGAGAAATTAGATATTGGTTTTAAATCGTAATTGCATTTAAGGCTTAATAATTAATATAGAACCTTAAGCCTCCTTTAGGTTTCTTAATAAATAGTATAGATAAGGCGAATAGTAATTAACTAGGGCGAATAAATCCTTTTTCTAGGTACTCTTTAAGGTATTACCGTATTATAAGCAGCTCTTCTTATAATATACCATATAACGGGCTAAACTTTGGCGTTATACTAGGTTTAAGTTTTATCTTAAAATCGTGCTTATCTTAATGCGGGGGTAGTTAGTTTGCAAATCGTTTCTTAAACGTATTAATTAGATTATAATATTCTTTAGGTATAAGAGGTTGGGGGTTAATATATTGCTTTAGTTCTAACGCCTTCTTAATATCTTCTAGTATTATAGTAAAGATCTTATAGTTTTATTTTCTTGCTAACGAATAAAAGGGTGCGGCTTGTACTATATAAATTTTAAGGGGTTTTAATATATTATCTTCGCATTCTTTACCGTAATTAGCAGTTGTAACTTTATTATATTAGTTTAAGGTTTATAGTAAGGGTAATTCGTATTATATTAAATTTAAATAGTTATATGCATATTTATAGGGCAAGTAGTGTTTTAAGTAATAACTTCGGTAATAGGTTATACAGAATTTCAGTATTTCTTTAACCCAGCTAATTAAAGGGTCGTGTTATTTTAGCTATCCGTGTTTAAGTATTACCTTATAATGCTTTAAGGGTATTATAAATAGGGAAACGTATTTAAGACATTCGCCTATTCGCATCTTTATAAGAGCATAGTACGTTAGTTCGCCGTATATCAAAGGCTTACTATTAAAGCCTCGTAAGCCTTAGGGCTTATTAAGTTTCTTTAAATTTAAGCGTTAAGTTTTTGCGTAGTGTATATTAATAAAGCCTATACTAGTAGCTCCGCTATCTATAAGGATTTATACTTCCTTCTATTTTCTAAGTGTTTAAATTTCGCTAAGTACATTAAGGGAGTCATATCGTGTATTAGCGCTAGAAGAGCCTAAATACTTATACTCTTCCACTTCTTATTCTAAGGCGCGACTTAGCCCTAGGATAATTTATTTTCTAGGTTAACTAAAGGTGAGATGCTTTATAGCGACCGAGTATAATTTATAGAATAAGTACGATTTATGGAACGAGTGCGACTTAAGGACTAAGAGGAGCTACGGCGGACCTTTTTAAAAGGGTAAGTTTGGCAATCCCTTTTTCTATATCCCCTTTTTCTATATCTAAAACATTCTTTATTTACGGCTCATGTTCTTTATTTATTGGTTTCTAAGGGTATATAGAATTAAGCGGCGTTAAGGTCTATAGGGTTATATATAGGGCTTTTAGGTCTTAGAGACGGATCGCGCTTTAGGGTATATATTGGTTTTATAAAGTTTTAGGTATAAGATATAGTTGGCTTTAAAGAATAAGTCTATTTATTATATTAGAGGTCTTTATTAATTTGTTAACATACTATAGTAAATTTAGATAAGTTTTTTAGCAGTTCTTTGCCTACTAACTATACTCTAATTTTATCCGAAATAGCTTAACGGAGAGCAGTAACTTTAGCGGCTTTATTCTAATCTAGTTTACTAATAAGGCCTAAAAATTCCGAAAAGAAGCTAGTGAAGTCTCGGTTCCATTGTTATAGGTTTTTAAGTTTAGTAATAGCTATATATTTATAGCTGGCGTTATTATACGTTTATTCTAATAGAGAGATAAAGATTTTAAAATTAATAAATATGCCGTTATAGAAGAATGGGTCCATAGTTTATATAGCGTCTTTACTTAAATAAGACATTCTATAGCTAATCTTACTAGCTTAGTAGGGTATTAGTTATAGTTTATTAAAAGTTTAAGACGGAGCTTAGTTATAAAGGGACGTAGGTTATTTTAATTTCTATTAAACATTAAAGGGTTAGGGAGCTTTTTAGATTTTATAGTAAGTACTAGGTTTATTATAGGTATAGGTTAAGCTACTATTACTAGTTTAGGGTTCGTATTTAATATGTCGGATTTATATATAATTATTTTAATTTTATTTACAGGTGTTATTGTTAGGGTTTCTAATGCGAGCACTTTAGCGTTATAGAGTTTTTTGCGTATTACTTTAATTAATTACTAATGCTAAGCTTCTAGTATAGTTTGTTACTGGGCTAAGGCATCTATAAAGGACTGTTACATTATAATCATTTGTTCCCTAACTAGGGCCATAATAGTTAATATAGCGGATTTAAGTTCGTTTGCCATTTTAAGGATATTAGTATTAATATAACGTAATATAAGGGCGCGAAGAGACTTTAGGGAAAATTTAAAGGAATAATATAAATTCTATCTAAATCTAAGGGTATATAGCTCTTGCTAAGAACAAGACGTTGCGTAAAGAAGAGAAAGGAATAACAAGAGAGTTATATAATTAAATGTCAGGGGCTTGGTGGTCGATGCGTGCGCATATACGCACACGGTCTTTAACGGACTTCGGTAATTTAATTAATCTGGCAGATTTTGGTTAAAGCGTTGGAATTTATCTATTAAGTGTTTCACTAAGACGTTCCTACTGTAACTGGGCTAGTCCCGTTATAACTCCTCCGCTGCCTTAGATATAATATTAGCTACGTACTTCTCTAGAACTTTTACTAGCGTATTTTTAAGAGTAATTAGTCTATAGCTACCTAGGAGAGAATAGCCTTTTCCCCCCTCCTTTCGTAAAACTATAGTTATAGATTCTTTAAGGCTTTCTAGTATTGTTCCGCTAGCTAAGTAATAACTGGCTATATTTATTAAGTCTTTTATAATAACCGGGGTAACCACTTTAAGAACCTTATTTAGTATACCGTCTAGTCCTAGGGCTTTTCTATTTAGGAGGCTCCTAATTAGCTTGTTAAGTTCTTCTATTAAAATAATTAGGCTAATATTAAGTACCCTTTATTTTATTATTGCTTTTATCTTAATATTATTTAGGTTTGCAGTTCTTATTTTAGGGAAGAACTTAGCTATAAGAATTTTAGCTTTTATAGTGTTGTTATCTATTAGGGGGTCCTTAGTAAACCTCCTAAGGTCTAGTAGATAGGGGTCCGCCTTTACTACGCTTGCTTTTTTACTCTACTTTAATAGAATCTAAAGTCCCTTATTATAAGGTTTTGTCTAATCCTTAGTAAGTTTATAGATAAAGCGCCTTTAGTTATTATAACTAACTCTTCTAGTCTCTTTTTACAGTTAATTACTTAGTGCTAGATATCTTTAATGGTCCTAGGGGTTATTATAAGCTTAGAGCTATTATTACACCTAACGGGCGCTAGCGTATAGCTATATAGTATATAGCGACTATTCTTAGCGGGCCTGCTTGCTAGGCTGTGCTTATAGGTAGTATTTTTTAAGTGCTTACTTAATCCCTTCCTAGAGGGCATAGAGGGGATCTTTAGATATAGCCTAGTTAAGCTCCTAGATGCTTTAAAGGAAGTTTTATAAGCTTAGCTTCCTAAGGGTAAAGCGCTAGCGTTCCACTAGCGGACAGCCTATATTATTAATTTAGATATAGATAGGTATGTGGTCTCTTATAAGGGCCTATTCCTTAACTATACTATAGAAATTAATTTTCCTATATAGGTCTAGTGATATAAACGTAAGGTTAATTACACTCTCCTATTACCCTCTTTTCCACATAGGTTCTCCTTTTAGTGTAGCGAGTATAAGACCTCTAGCATTAGTTTTAGCTAGAAGGCGTTCCGCCCACTTTTTACTGGCTATATATTTTCCGCCTTACGTTAGGTAGTAGGTATTAAAATCGCCTAGGAGTATAATTTCTCCCTTAGCCTCCTTAATAGCCGTTTTAACCTCCGGCTATATCCTAATTTAGGGGCTATTTCCGCGTGGGTTATAAATATTAATAATTATAGTCTTTAGTCCTTCTAGGTATAGCTAAAGAGCTATAATAAAGGGGCCGTACTGTCTGCGTTTCCAATGCGTGGCATTAATATTCTAGCTAATTATAAAGTAGACCTTTATTATAGGGAGAGCGTCGTATATAAGCGTAAATCCCCTAGGGCAGTAAGTTAATTTAGTGTATCTATTATATGCCGGCTCCTAGACTGCGAGGACCTAATAGTCCGCCAGCGTAACGCTATTAAAGAAGGGGCAATATGCCCCTTAGTTTGCATTTCCGTAGTTATACTAGATAATTATACACCTACTTATTTTAAGTGGGTATAAGCTTATCTATATCTATGTCCTATTCCTCTTTATATTCACTAGTAATTATTATTACTTTATTAGCGCGAAGCTAGAGCCTTACTTATAATCTATCTCTACGTACTCTTTTAATAAACAATAGTTTGCCTAATCCCCATTTAAGTAGTTATTTTTAGGTCCCTAGGTATAATATTTCCCGTCCTCTTTTCTTATTAGTAATAATTATAAAACTTCCTAGTATTAGGGATTGGTATATTATTTCTATGGCTTCTTATATACGGAGCAACTGCGTTAAAAGGGCTATCCTTTTTGTTTAGATACCCTTAAGGTAGCTTTAGAAGGTCCTATACTCCTTTCTTTACCATACTTTATAGGCTTTACTATAATTAACGTAGGATACCCTCTCCTTAGGGCAATCTGTAATGCTATATAGTCTCGTATATTGCCCGCATTTTATTTACTTTCTATATACGCTTTATATATATCCCTATTAGTTATAGCAGTAGCATTACTTTATAATTAAGCTGTTCTTAAATAGCCTAGTTTTAAAGAGCTAGGAGTTAATAACTATCCCGCTTTTTATAATTTTTTATTAAATTGCCTAAGTTAGGATACTGATTATAATTATTTCTCTAGTCTTCTTAGGCTCTCTCTAGGTGCTGCTAGGGTTTGCCTAGCGTTTCGCCTGCACTTTAGGGTCATATAGCTATCGGATTCGGCTAATAGCTATCCTAGGCATAAGGCGCTTTATAGCTTCGTAGATAGATTAGGTTAATTCCACGTTATCTATATTCCTTCTACTATTAATTAGGGTCTTAAGCGGGGCCCTAGGTACTTCTAGAAGGTAGTTTTTCCTTAGTATCTTTAGTCCTAACGCGTCTGGTCTATTTAGGATTTAGTCCTTTATTATTTAGGAGGGGATATAAACGTCTATATCCCTACTATTAAGGGTACATACCGCGTATACGCTTAGCATTATCTTCTAGATAGTCTTAAGGAGCTCCCCTAGTTCGTAGTCCTGGGGCTCCTTAAGCCAGACGCGTACGGTTGCTCTCTATAGTGTCGCGACTATGTTTATTATGCGGGCCGCTTGCGTAGTAATAGCTGCCTAGGTCTAGCCCTGTGCTAAGGGGGCTCCTAGGCCTAGGGGTAGTAGTAGGGTAGTAGCAGGGTAGTAGTAGGGTAGTAAAAGGGCAGTAAAAGGGTAGTGGTAGTAGCAGCAGTAGGGCAGTAGCTATGACGGTGCTGGGATACGTCGCCTACTATGTTCCGCTATATATGGTTAACGTAAAAACTAACTAATTAGAATTTTCCATCCCCGGGATGGAAAATCGCTATTGGCTCGCTTACTAATAGCGCCTTAGCAGCTATCGCGAGCCGTTATAGTACAGCAGCAGTAGGGTAGTAGGGCAGTTAAACTTAGTTAAAAAGGACAAAAGCCCGCTGCAGGCGCGAGAAATATGTAAATTTTCCAAGGAACTGTAAATTTTCCTTGGAAAATTTGCTTATTTTTCGTATTAAAGTACTATAATACGTTATAAATAAGCCTTATACAGATCTTCGTTTAATTATAGCTATTAAGAATACTTTCTTATTTAAAAATATAAATATTCTTAAAGACTAGCTAAATATAACTACTATAGACCTTAATAAATCTTAATCTACTATATTAAAACGAGTTCTTATAAAGCGTTTTATAATAATCTAAGAACCTTAAGCATTGAAAAAACGTGGCTTTAAAGGCGTTACTTAGCAATATAATAAAGGGGAGTCACCCTATTATTATTATATATTATATAAACTATATACTAGATTAGTTATTTAGATATATTGCTTAAAGTAATATATACTTTATAAATTTCCTAGCACTTCTAACCGTTTTAATGCCATCGCTTATATAAATAGATAATATTGCACTATATTAGGCGCTAGGGCTATAGGAGTAGAAAGAAGAGGAAGTGGTAAAGCTCCCTCTTTTTATATTTTGTGTTTTATTTTTTATATTATCTTATATTGTCCTACTATTATACTATATTGTTTTACTATTACCTTATCTTATTCTAGTATTATATTATATTGTCCTGGTATTATACTATATTGTCCTACCACTATATTATATTATCCTGGTATTATACTATATTATCCTACCACTATGTTATATTGTTCTAGCATTATCTTATATTATCCTACTATTGTTTTAGTACTACTTTTTACCATTTACTAAGATTATAGTTGTAGGTATTTGTCCTTAATGGCCTTGGAGAGTCTATCTATATTATAGTTTACTAAATCCGGATCTTTAAAAACTAGTATACTTATGGTATTTATAATATTACCGTGCTTATAATATTACCTCTATAGAGCTTAGAAGATATAGCTAGGGTTACTAGAATTACAAATTTAACCTAAGCTATAGAGCAAGCTAAGGTTAATCTATTATAATAGTGGGCTTATTTAAAGGGAGTAGAAATCTAATACATTTTGGCTTAATATTGTATACGTTTTGCACGTATATAGAGTTATAAATTAATATATTCTGCAGCCAATTTACCTATATGTCGCTCTTAGCTAGAATCTAGGTAATAATACTTAGTAGTAATTTTACTATCCAAATCTCTTGCTAAGTTTTATTCTACTAGTGTAGAATTAGTAGCTTAGGGCTTATTTTTAGTATTATAGATCTAGATTTTAAAGCTATAGGTTAATTAATTAGTGTAAAGCTGTTATATTATAGTAAAGCTATATCTAAGCAATTATATTGTAATTATTAGTATATATTACAGAGTGAGTATAAGCGGCGGTAATATATAGCAAGGTAGATATTATTAAGCTATATATATAAACTGTATAAGGAGGTTAAGACGTTACGTAAGGAAAGAAGGTAGGAAAACGGGAAGAAAGGGTATATATTATAGACTTAGTTGCTTAGTTAATACGTATACGGAGCAGAATAAGATTTAGGTAGTAGTCCTAGTAAAACTTAGCAGAATATAGCAGAATATAGTAGGTTGCCATTAGATTGCCGTAGATTACTATTAAATTACTATTTTGTAGTTAGTCTCTAGTTATTAAGTTAGTAGAAATAGGTAGATGTATATAAGGTGTCACGAGGGTATCCCGTAATAGTACCCCCCCCTTTAAACTCGAGCTTCTGCGAGATAGGGCTATAGTAGTTCTAGGTAGAGTTTATAAAAGTCTTCTGCGGCTTATATAAGTCCTATAGAGTTAATAGGTTCCTATAAGGGCTTAGTAAAGCCTTTCCATTTTATAAGATATATATATTAGCGTTTCCGTTTATTATACTTAATATTATTAATTTTTTTAATAAAGTACTTGTTCTTATTATCCACTTTAACTAGTATAGGAGGGTCTTATATCTATCTAGGCAGGGCGTCTAATACGGGAGTAATGGGGTAGAGGACTAACGTGTGGAATATAGAGTGGATTTCAACCGTATTAGGGAGCTTTAGTTAGTAGGTATAGAAGGAGATAACCTTCTTAACTTTATAAGGGCTAGTGTTCTTCTAATTAAGCTTCTTAGTAGGTTGTTTTGTGTTTAAATTTCTTATATTTAGCTAGACAAAGTTACTAATTTAGTAGGCCAGTACTAGGGTTTGTTTCTTATTCGCTATGGCTTTATAGATAGATTAAGCCTATATTATTTTATTAGTAAGGAACTATTATAGTTCCTCTATCTTTTCTATAAATTTATTTACTTTTATAACTTATAATGCGTAATAAGTAGGGCGAGAAATATTACTAAAAGGTTTAAAACCTATTTATAGATATTGGCCGTAGTTAGCTAGGAACGGAGAGACCTCTATAGTTTCTAAGACGGAATTATTTATAATAAACTTAGCGAATATAAGTTAGTTAATCTAGTTATCTTATAGATATAACGTGTATATCTAAATATACTATTCCATTATAGCATTTACACGTTCTATTTAACCGTCCGTTTTTAAGTAGTATATAGTAGATAATAGTGCTTTAATGCGGAGTTAGGTAGTTAGTTTTTTCTAAAATATAAAGATAAACTAGCTGCCTTTATTAAAGATAATCGTTTTAGAAAATCTATAGAGTTTCTATACGTGGTCTAGGAATAGTTAGGCGATAATAAGTATTAATATATTAAGGTAGGCGATTAAGTGTCTTATTTTAGACAGTCGGTCTATAACTACTATAATATTTATACAGCCTTTACTTACAGAGAGATTAACAATAAAGTTAATTAAGATATCCTTCTATCTTTAGTTTAGAATAGGTAGTAGCTTTAAAAGGCCGTTATACGTCTTATATAAAGCTTTAGCTTATCGGTAGATATAGCAGCTAGAGACGTACCTTTGTGTTATATTATATATATTTAGCCAGTAGTACTCCCGTTAGAGTAGCTCTAAGGTTTTTCCTTAGCCTAGGTGGCTAGCTACTAGTAGGTCGTATATATACATTTAAGGAGCTTAAGCTTAAGTTTATTGTAATTAAGGATAACTAGACGGTTTTAGTAATATAAGCGGTTTCCGCAAGCTTTATATTCCCTTAGAGAGGTCTTTTTAAAGCTTGCTTATACTACTCAACTTATTCCACATATATACTGGCTCCGTATCTACAATTAAAGTAGCATTAAAGCCCTATCTCTGTGTTTCTCCATCTGCCACTTATTTAAAGTTTTAAGTGAACACTCCGTATTAGGATGTTGACGGCTAAGGATCTGTTTCCGCAGCTAAAAGTATGTTTCTATTAAGATGGCTAACGCTAGTAAGCGTCTCTAAGGTGCTCTAGGCCGAATACCTTCTCTTCACTTTGACTGACATTCCACTAACTCCCTCCGCCGTCTAGTACTCGCCTTTAAGATATAGACACCACCCTACGCTTAATGCAATCTTGGCATCGATAAGTAATACCCTAGGGGTAGAGTATTAAGATCATTTCACGGATACTTATGCTTTTACCCTATGGGGCCCTGCCTTACGAACTGGCTCATTATCAGTGTTTGATAGGCAGTGGTCTTTCCATATTGGGGCCGATTTATTTATTTCTCCATTTAATATGGAGCGAAATTAATCTAAATAAACAAATAAAGATACTCCAAATCTATTGTTTCTAAATTTGTGTAGGTAGTCGAGCATATCTATTTAAAACCGAGAATCAATCAATTAATTAACCAATCACCCCCGTATCGGCCCTTACGTCGATCCGCAGTCGCTTTTTTTTTATCTCGATTGCTCGAATACCAAACCACACACAAGACCCCCTGCCCCTGATACCGACATTAATATGGCAAACGTAAGCCTGTGCTGGGAGACTTGCGAAAAGATAGAATGCGAAGCGCTAAACCTTAAAGTCTGTGAATGCAAAGGAACCTGCTAAGTTACTGCGCCCGTGTGGAGGCTCATTTTTGGCAGCAGCCGATTCGTGGCGTGACACCGTCACTAAGTGGGAACTGCTGCCCCGCGGGCAAAGCGGGGGTTACAGCTGAGCGTGGTCCGGAAAAAGTTGAACCGATGTAGGTCGGCGAAAGCTAAGCGTGGTTACCGATGGAACGCCGGAAAAAGGTTGGCGGTACTTAACTTTTATCTATATAGAACGCGTATTAGTAGCCGTATTTAACTTAAGCGACTCTATAAACTAAAATATCTAAAGTATATGCTACGTATATATATATATACGCGTATTTATACGTCCCTTACTATACTAAAGCAAACAAGAGTATAGTAGGGTGGTTAAACGGCCTACTAGTTAGTATCTATAACTATATACTACGTATATACTAAGTATACGCAGATACCCTAGATCGCACCTAATATTAGATATAAAGATAATGGCTCTAAAGATAATATAATTAGTAGAGAGAGTATTAAAGATAAGAAGGATAAGGAGGATAAAGAGGTTAAGGGTTAAGAGAGTATATAATAGCGGCTTCTATTTTATATAGGTTTCTCTAAGGTAAAACTCTATGCTGCTCTATATATAGGCTATATATATACTTAGGATAGCTAGAGCACACTTTAAGACTATAGAGTACTTATTAGCTCTTATGGTAAGCATTAAATTATTATCTAAGAGGTAGTAGATTATATTATAATGCTAAAATATCCAGTAATAAGAAAAGAAGGAATTGCACACTTTATCTATAAAGTAATACCTCTACTATCTATAGATATAGATAAAGAAATAGTACGTAAGGTTATTAAGCAGTATATATTAAAGGTAAGCAATATATATACTAGGCATATGCTATATTTATACCTCTAGTAGATTTAATTCTTATTCTATAAAACTAGTAACCCTAAAATTATATAACTATAGCTTCTTAAAGAAAACTGTTAGAAACACAGGGCAAATCACCAATACTACTTAAGTAGATACAGTGATGGAATAGGTTGTTATTCTAGATAGGGGAGGGTAAGGAATTTAAGGTTCCTCACCACGCTAGTGCCGCGACGGCACGTGACGGCAAGTTGCCTCACGTGACGGCAATATGCCGCACGTAAGGGCAAATTGCCTTATTCCCGACACTAGCAACTCTTCTTTTATAGTTGCTATCTATATATAAACAAACAGTATATAACAATACGACCGTAGGCAGACTATAGCAGAATTTAGTAGGTAATACGCCTTATTCTGCCAACCCAGACTTCTACCAACTAATTACAATTTTCCATCCCCAGAATAGAAAATCGCTATTAGCTCGCTTACCACTAGCGCCTTAGCGGCCCTCGCCGCATCTTCTACTCCCTCTTAACCTAACCTTTAACTTATACATATAGAGTATTTATATTAACGAACGTCTCTAGTGCCTTATTTAGGTTTACCTTTGTCATCACATCTACCGGGTTATCTTAGCNATTAATCCATTAAATCTTAAAGAGTTCTTAACGCTTATANGATTNCTANAGTNCCATAATATNAATTATAAGGCGCTTCTCCTTTATAGTACTAAGCTTAACTAAATACTTATAGAGGGAATATAAGTCGGTGTATACAATTATAGGAATAACGGGGAGTTTAAGTTAATCTATAATTATCTTTAAGGTAGTTCCAATTGTAATTACCATATTAACTCCGCCAACTATTCTATATATCTCTAACGCTAGAACGCTTTAAGTAACGCGTTTACTCTTAGTTAAGCTCTAATAGATAAGATTACCGTGGATCGTAAAGTTACTCTCTCTGGTAGATTTATTCGCAATAATAATCTTATATCCTAGCTAGGAGCTAAAATCTTTATTATTTATAAACAATCTATTAATAAATATAAAAAGCTTAGCGATAGAAAGGTTAATAGGCATATAGAGCAGTCCTTAATCAAAATAGCTCCTTTGCTAGAAAAGACGCTTATTTAGGGCAAGGATATCCTCCTTAGTTAGTTCTTAGTATTAAGCGGCAATAGAGAGATTAAAGGAAGCTTTAGGTTAATAAATAGAAGCTATATAAGCTCCATAAGCGCGTTGCTCTACGTATCCTTACTTTAGAGAATTAACGTTAATAACATTAATCTTCTTACCTTAACCTTTCTGGCGTATGGCAATGGAATCCTTGTTTAGGGAAATAATATATCTATTAAAGAGTAATGGTATTATTAAATTAAGTCTTTCCTTTGGCTTTACTATAAGATTTGCCTTTACTAGCTCATCTTCTTTAAGAGTTAAGAATTAGTCGTCTCCTAAGATGATTATATTGTCTATTTGCATACTAACAATTCCAAATAGAGTTCCCGTAGCTGTAATAAGGAAGCAGGGATTAAATATAGAAGTAGTCATTAAAAGCTTCTCTTTATAGTGCTTACTGTAAGTAGCCTACCAATAAGTTCCTGCCTCTGCAATTCCATATAGTGGCTTAAGCACAACTATAATTATATCTTCGGGATATTAGTGGCGAATTTACTCTAGAAGGTATACTAGTATTAAGCGCTAAAGGCGTGTCTCTAATTAGGTATAGGCCTAGGTAATATCTTATAAATAAACCGCCATTTTATTCTTTATTAAGGAGGGAGCTAGCGCAACAATAACTCGCTAACTAGCTCGTTAAATTATAGGGAATTACGTAAAAATTACTTCCTTACTATTATTGTTATAACCTTAAATAACTAGCCTTAACTTCTTAAATGGGGTATTAATAGCTTTGCCTTTAATCTTATTAATTATTCTTAACCTAAATATACGAACCCCATTAAACTTAGTAAGGTCATACTTCTTAAACTTAAAAACTCCTCTTATAATAAGACCGTCGATCTCCTACTTATTAGATACTTAGAAAGGAGCTTTTAGAGTTATAATACGGCCTTCCTTTTAGAGCTATTTTGCGAGCTTAAAGTTAGCCTTCTCTTTAGCTGTTATAAAGGCTATTAATAGCTCAATTCTATTCTTAATGGCGGCAATAAGTTGCTCTTTAAAATTAATAAGGTATTAGCGGTTTCGTAATCCTTTCGGGCAACCTCTACCGCGTTATAGTTACAGTATATCTACTACAGTTATATTGAGGTCGTAGTCACCTTCTAGGGCACGTTAATTGTAGTTCTCCTCTAGGGCATCTCCTAGGGTATCTTCTAGGGTATCCTATAAAGGCTTAAAACCGTTATCTTTATAATAAGGCTTAATAACAGTTAAACGGAATTAAGTAGGTCTATAGGGCATCTAAAGAGTATAAGTCTAACTATTAATTACAATAAGTTTATATAGGCCTAACTATCCTCCCTTTTTATACTATACGCGTACCTTAGATTAGAGTGGCAGATTAAGCGTAGTTAAGGTATTTAGGCCATTTCTTATTCCTAGTACGTTATTAACCTAGCGCGTAGCATAGAGACATTATACCTCCTTTATTACCTTGCGAATCGCCTTAGCTCGTTATACAATAGAGGGAGATAGTAGAGAATCGTTAGTTATTTAAGGGTAGGCGCTAAAGACTAGCAACGTAGGTACGAGCCCATCTAGGCTAGCGGTATCGTTAATAGCCTTAACAGCCATTTATAGGATAAGCTCTTCGCTAGCACCCTCTAGTTCTAAAAAAAATAATCTTATATACGCGGCGTAATAGCGTATAGTATTATTCTACCTTTTTAATACTATTATATGCCTTAACGGGGACTTCCTTAACCTTAATTGTCATTACCTTTACCTATTATTAAAACTCCGCAGATAAGAAGTTCTTTCCTATATTATAAATAATTTAATTAGGGGGTCCTAGGTAGATATTAATCTAGCATAATTAAAGAGTATCCTATACATTCCTAGCTAATATATCTTTTAAAAAGCGTACGGCTTAGAAGAAGGTTAAGAAGTTAACAACTTAGAGTATTAGCTTGCCGCTAAAATATATAACATCTATAATAATATAGAAGTTAAAGTTATAGTCGTTTTTAAGGGTAAACTTAAATCGGCCAGGGGACTTCTAGTTTATTTAGTAGTAATAGCAGTACTTTATAAGATATTTAATTACCTTAACCTTAACTTTATAACCTACTCGTTAAAGAACCCTAAGCAATTAGTAAATAGATAGGTGGCTAAAACAATGATATAGTTAACGTAGCTCTAACTCGGTTAAGTAGCTTTAAGCAATACTCCTTTCTAGCTATTAGAGGAGCAACTAAGGGTAACCCCACTTGCGTACAACGGGCACCTAATTATCTCCCTAGATAAGTATATTCTTAAGGTTGTTAAGCTTAACGCCTAATTTATCTATATCTTAGATGCAGAATAGGAATAGGGTATTCGCGGGAATAACGTAGAAAGTAATATATCCTAACGGGGTTTGGACCTTAATTGTGCCGAGAGAGATTATAGTACCCTTACTAAAGCGAATTATATATTGGCCTGCTATTAATTAGTTAATCTAAACAGAACTATTAAGCTATTAAAGAGCTCGGACTTAGGGTTCTCCTACTATAGATACTCCTACGGCTTTAGTATCTGGTATAATACTATAAAAGACGTTCGCTAAGTATCTGTTATTAAAGAAGAACGCGGAACTTTCCTTTAGCTTATTAAAGATATCTAACCTTATAATAGAATGGAGCGTAGATTGGTCATTAAGGACAGCAACGGTTTATGTACCATTTACCTTACCATACTCAGTAAAGTATTAGTTGGGAAAGTAGTCCTTAATTTCTATATCTATAAGAAGCTGTTTAGCCTTATTAATCTTACCCTTAAGATCTTCTTCGCCTTTATATTAAACCAGGAAGCTTTAGAAGTAGGCTATAGTAACTTCTTAGTTTCTAACGTTTTATACGCTCTAGCGAAACTTATTATATGCCTCCTTTTATTTATTAAGGGGGTGTCTAGTTAACTAATAATTTAGCTTCTTACAAACGTAGCATTTCTTCTACTAATTATTACGAAATAAACCTCCACAAGGACCTCCACAATTGCTTTATAGTTAATATTAATCGTACCCTCTACCGTATCCCCTACCACAACCACCATATATTTAATTAGTCTAGTTATAATTATATTAGTCGGCCGGGTTAATTAAAGTAGGTTAGAGTTGGGCGTTAAATTGCTATACTTCTTAAGAGCGTAGGGCAGTGCTAATAGAGGATCTTAATTAAGTATATACTCCTTCATAAGTACTTATAGGGTTAAAGAGAGTAAGGTTACATTCTTTAACACCTTAGTATACGCTAATAACTTAATCGCGCAGGCTAAAGTCCTCTTAATATAATTCGGATAAACCACGCTAAATTGTCTAGAGTTAATTAAAGAGCTTTTAAAGACAATTAAGTTAAGAGGCACCTGGGTTTATAGTAATAATTCTTAGGAAGATAGTCTCTCTCTACTCCAATATATACTGCTACTTATTCTCCTCTATTTTAAAGTGGCATCTTATTTTATATATCATTCGGTTAAAATCGTATCCTTTTCCTACCAAATAATTATAATAGAAGGTACTAGCTCGGCCCTTAAGCATAACTGAATAAGTAATATGGTATTAATTAGGTTCTAGTTTAACCTTTTAGTAATAGTTATAGAAGATATATAACTTTAAATTAAGGATATTATACAGTTCTCCACTAAACTTCTTCTCCTATTCTAAATAGAGCTTTATAAGCTCTATAAGCATTTTTAAGGTACCTCTAATTAGTGTTTAGCTGCATTATATTATAGGCTGTAATAGTAACGTAGATCTAGTCGGCGGAGTTTAAAGGTTATTAGACCGCGAAGTAAGGGGATCTTGCGCTTATTAGGGGTTATTAATTAAGGCTATAGGTTAAGCTAGTTAATATAGGGGAGTTAAAGACAGAGGTGGAGGCGATAGGTATAGAATGTTAGAACTCGTGCCTAGAGCGATAGAGTTAGAACGCGTCTTTAGTGGTATATTACTTAGGTTCCATTATAATTTGAGCTTCTTTATAGTGTGTAGTTAGTGCTCAATCTCTTATAGAGTCCATTTATGCTCTTCCTTTATATTAATAACGTGTTCCTAAATATTATCCCTAATACTACCCCTATCTATAGGGACAAATACTTTATACTCCCAAAGGAAGTTACGGAAGTCCTATACGATATCTTTATTTATAGGAACCTATATTTCCTTTATCTATCTAATAAAGTCCTCCTTTATACAATACTATAGCGCAATATTATCGTATTCGCTGTCTTTATAGTGTTCTATACAGTATACTAAAAATCTATTTAGGTCCTATTGCTTAGCGGTTACAAAGTTAGTTATAGCTCTGTCCTATATCTCCGGGTTAATATCTTTCTCGTACTTCTTTGGATAGGTTAACGCTATAGTAAGTAAAATTAACGAGGTGTCGTACGTTGAAGGTAGGCAGGATTTTCGGTTTTATAGGATCTCGTAGGTTTACTATCCAAAGGTGGGCAATTTAAGATATTATTTGACGCGTTTCGGACGTCGACTTAGGACCTTAGGTTTAGTAATACTTCTAACCTAAAGTACTTAACCAAATCTTCGTAAATATAATTATTCTGCGTAATAGACGCAACTTAGTATCTCTTAGTACTTAGTAACACTTCTGTTACTAGTTTTCCGCAAGTCTAAGGTAGTATAGTATCGCCGGGATCCATTCCATATAAGCGCATATAACACCCCTATATAAGACTATCTCTTCTATTAATAACCTAGCTGCTCTATAGTTGACTATATATTTAACCACTAATTAGTATTGGAAACATAGGGCAAATTACTAATACTACTTAAGTAGATACAGTAATGGAATAGGTTGTTGTTCTAGATAGGGGAGGGTGAGGAATTTAAGGTTCCTCACTACGCTAGTGCCGCGACGGCACGTGACGGCAAGTTGCCTTATGTGACGGCAATATGCCGCACGTAAGGGCAAATTGCCTTATTCCCGACAAAAACAATTAGGAGAGTAGAAAAGTATTTTATTAAGCGTTTAAATATAGCGGCATTAGACACTATGAGCACGCCTATTAGAATATCCTCTGTATATACTCCGCATATAATAGGGTTAAGCTTAAATTTATTAACGACCTTTAAAAGTATAGCAGTTATTTATACTAGGCGGTAAAAATTAATAAAAAGCTTAAGCAAAGTATAGAGAAGTAAGTATTGTTTATATATATTAAATATATACTTATAATATATAGCTACTACTATGGTATTCTATAATTATAGCGGTAGTATATCTACCCTAGGATATAAGAACGTATATATAGTAAAAGTAGACTAATAATATTTTTTTAGCATGGAGTACGCGTATGGCCAGCGTATGCGCGATATATGCTTATTATATATAAATTAAGTTTATTAGTTGTTCTAGCAGTAGTAATACTAAACTATAGCATACTGCCTGGCCTTTATTATTAACAACCGCCTAAGTAAATATTTAATACCTTTATCTACTTATAAAATATAGAATTTAAGAATTAAAATAAGAATATACCTATATTGGACATTTAACATTAAAGCGAAAATATTGTGGTATGTAATATTCTCTCTTATATACGCTACGTATATATTAACCCTATATAGGGTTTAACCACCTATAAGGTTAAGGTAGAGTAGTAAGCGAAATATATAGTGTATAGCTAGGTTGCTATATTCCTATTAATATAGTACGGTATCTTTATATTTGCCTTATTACGCGGAATTCCTATATATATTATTTACTATACCTAATAAAGCTACTAATTAACCTTACTAACGACGTAGTTAAAGCAATAAGGTAGGTGGAAGTCCTAAGCCTTACTATACGTATACCCTGTATATGTATAGTATATATAAATAAAATTACTTACTATAGTATAGGTCGATTCATCCTATTATTAGAATATTATACTTTATATAGGAAGTATAGAATGTAGACTACGTGTGGTATATAGTAGTCTTAATATTAAGGATTAAATTACTGCTTTAATTTAAAAGGAGAGGATGCTATAATTTCTAGAGGGGATGGCATATATAGGTAAATATAGGTTAGATATATGCTATACATATATAAAGCCTAAGTAAAGTAGGTATGCTACGCGAATTCTCTATAAACTAATATAAAGAGAATACCGAGTAATAGATTTAGGTAATTTATAACTTTAATAATGAGCATTTCCTTATTATATATTGTATATACATATAGGCTAAGGCATTCTAACACGTAATATATATTAAAATAGACCTATTATTTAAAATGGTATAAGGTAAAACAAATCTATTTTTAATTGCTAGATAGGATAAGAATTTAAAACGTATATACGCTCTATGCTACGCATATACTATATATAGGCTAATATTTATAATAGGAATTAAGGTATAGGTATACGCCTTTCTTAACCTAGAAATATGTATTTGTATAATTACAGCACCTGTTATACCAAACGCGTACTTACGCGTTTGGTGCACTAACCACTTGCTTATAACTAATTAGGGGGGAGGGCGCGTCAGTATATAGACCACGTAGTCTACCTCAATAGAATTGACAGTCACCATCATCCAAAAGAGCATACGATACTATACGTATTTCGTGCCCCTGGATATAACTCACTTATATCATTAAGTTGATACAAACAGTATTATATATATAAAGATATTTAAACTCGTATTTAAGGTTTTAGGTAATACTACCCAATTATTTATATAATTTGTATACATCTACAAAACCGGACTTTGTATGGTTATAGTTAATATATATAAGAAATAAGCTAGTGGTATATATATAGAGTATATATGCTATATATATGCTTAGCATATACTAACAATATATAGGCTTTGAAGATTACCTATATATAATTAACCTATTACGTAAATGGGACGAATACTATTAGGAATGAGGCAAGCGATCGTTACGTATTGCCGCGGCGCTAGTATGGCGAGGAGCCCTAAGCTCCTCGCCCTCCCTTATTCTAGATAATAAGCATATTAACTATTATTACTATAACCTACTTAAGTAGTTGTTATTGGTGAGTTACCCTGTATAACTAATACTGGTTAGTGGTTAAATATATAGTTAACTATAGAGCAGCTAGGTTTTTAAATAGAAGAGATGGTCTCGTATAGGGGTGCTATATACGCTTATATGAAATGGATCCCGGCGATACTATACTACCTTAAACTTACGGAAAACTAGTAATAGAAGTGTTACTAAGTACTAGGAGATACCAAGTTGCGTCTATTATATAGAATAACCGCGTTTACAAAGATTTAGTTAAGTACTTTAGGTTAAAAGTATTACTAAACCTAAGGTCCTAAGTTAACGTCTAAAATGCGTTAAATAACTACCTTAATACCCTCCGTGTACCTTTATAGACCGTAGGATTATAATTAATACCTAACTACACGTTAAACAACCTTTATTTTCCTTAATCTTTTTATTAAAACGCGTTAAATAACCCTTAATAATAGCTATTATGGCGTTTACCTACCTAAAGAAGTACGAGGACGATATTAACCTAGAGATATAGAATACCGATATAACTAACCTTAAAAATGTTAATTAGCAAGACTTAAACGGATTTTTATTATACTATATAGTATACTATAAAGATAGCGAATATAACGATACTATGCTATAGTATTATATAAGGGAGGGTTTTATTAGATAGATAAAGGGAATATAGACTCCTATAAAAAAGGATATTGTATAAGACTTCCGTAACTTCCTACGGGAGTATAAAGTATTTATACCTATAGACGGGGGTACTATTAGAGATAATATTTAGGAGTAGGTTATTAATGTAAAAGAAGAGCACAAATAGACTCTATAAGAGATTAAGCACCAACTACGTATTATAAAGAGGCTTAACTTATAATAGAATCTAAGTAATACACCTCTAGAGACAAATCTACCTCTACCTTTAACTCCTCTATATTTAATTTAATCTATAACTTTAACTTTAGATACTATACTCTAATAAGAGCAGGCATAGGATCTTATTACCTTACAATTTACTAACCTTTAGACTCTACTGATTAGACCTATATCCCTACTATAGCCTATAATATAACTCCTACCTCCTCTATCTTAGGGGTCGTTCGGTTGCAAAAGCGTCAGATTAAATCTGAACTGAAAGTCCGGCAGAATGAACGCGTTCCTTCCCGATTTGACACGCGTCTGTGGCTCTACAGGTTGCACGGACATGTGCAATCTGAAGCCTTCAGATTCAAATGAGGAGCTCGAAGCTCCTCATTTGAACTAACGCTAAGACCTCAGTTCAGATTCTATATGCGGTAAAGTTGCCAACTTTTTAGTAACTTTTAGCGTATTTTTTGGGCGGTCAGAGGAACATCAAAAATTTGTGGCTGAAGTCAAGTTGAACTGGAATTCAACCGAACGGTCGCCTCAGAATCAGATTGGAGCTCCAGATCAGATCCATTCTGAAGCCCTCATTCTGATCTGAACTTGCAACCAAACAACCCCTTAATCTTAAATTGGAGGTAGTTTAAATTTTCTTATAGAGCTTATAAAGCTCCATCGGGAAAATATTCGCAGGATGAGATTCAAGTAGACTTTGGTTTTCGCGTTTCGCGTAATTGACATGCAATTTGACCAACTCGACACGCAATTAACCAACTTGACACGCAGTTGACCTACTTGACATGCAATTTAACTAACTCGACACGCAGTTGACCTACTTAACATGCAATTTAACTAACTCGACACGCAGTTGACCTACTTAACATGCAATTTAACTAACTTAACACGCAGTTAACCTATTTAATATGGAATTTAATTAACTTAACACGCAGTTGACCTACTTAACATACAATTTAACTAACTTAATATGCAGTTAATCTACTTAACAACTTTAAAAGCTAACTGTATATCCTTTAACACGCAGTTAACCTACTTAACAACTTTAAAAGCTAACTATATATTTCTTAACGTGCGATTAAGGTAAAGTTATATACTATATATTTAACTATTATATATAATCTTATACAATCTTATACAATCTCATACAATCTTATAGTCTTATTACTTGGAGGCTCTGCACGAGGCTCTACACGAAGCTCTGCGTACAGAGGCTCTGCACGAGGCTCTACACGAAGCTCTGCGTACAGAGGCTCTGCACGAAGCTCTGCGCATAGAGGCCTCTGCATAAAGCTCTGCACGAAGCTTCGCATAGGCTCTACACGAGGCTCTACACGAAGCTCTGCGTATAGAGGCTCTGCACGAAGCTCTGCACGAAGCTCTGCACGAAGCTCTGCACGAAGCTCTGCACGAAGCTCTGCACGAAGCTCTGCACGAAGCTCTGCACGAGGCTCTGCACGAAGCTCTGCGAACTAGACGACCGTTACCAGAACAGACGACCGTTGCCAGAACCAGACGACCGTTGCCAGAGCTAGACGACCGTCGCCAGAACTAGACGACCGTCGCTAGAACCAGACAACCGTCGCCAGAGCTAGATGAACAACGACTAGCCAGCCAACACTATAAACGATTCGATCGATCGATCGAATTAAGGTAGCACAGACAGGTAGGCACAAATAGGTAGATGTTGACGGGAGGTAGATGTAGATAGGTAGGTAGATGCAGACAGGTAAGTAGATATAGATAGGCAGGCAGATGCAGAATAGGTAAGTAGATGCAGATAGGCAAGCAGAATATAGATAGGAGGTAGATGCTAACGGGTAGGTAGATATAGATAGGTAGGCCAGATATAGACAAGTAAATGTAAATAGGTAGGTAGATGCAGACAGGTAAGCAGATATAGATAGGTAGTAGATGCTAACGGGTAGGTAAATATAGATAGGTAGGCAGATATAGATAGGTAGGCAAATGCAGATAGGTAGATGTAGATAGGTAGGCGATGTAAATAGGTAGGCGATGTAGGCAGGTAGGTAAGTCAATAGGTAGATAGGTAGAAGAGAACCATCGCTATATTATATTAAATTATCTAAAATAATAATATTTATTTTACTAGCCTTATAAATAGCTTTAAAATAGCTTTTATTATTTAAAATATATTATTAGTATAAAAGAGGTAAATATAATTATGGTTGCTAAATGCGTAGATTGCTGGCAGGTTGCGCGCAGGTTGCGCGTAGGCTGCGCGCAGGCTGCGTGTTAAAAAAACACGATATAGGCTAGTCGGTCGAGTTGCCAAATGCCCTCAACTGCGCGCCAATTGCGTCAACCACTAACCATTGAGGCCATTTAAAGGGTACTATATTTTGCCGATGCTCTATTTAGATTAGGAGAAGAAGTTTAGCGGGGAATTATATAATATTCTTAATTTAAAACTACGTATCTTTTATAACTATTACTAGAAAGTAGGAATAGAGTCTAATTAATACTATAACGCCTATTCTGTTATACTTAAGGGCTAAGCTAGTACCTTCTATTATAATGGCCAGCGGTAAATTGACACCCCCTAATTAATATGCGGACACCCCCCAATTAATACACAGACACCCCCCACTGATTGAGTTTAGTTCCTTCCTAATCAAGTTAGAATATCACGTGAATTTAAGTTGTTTGCATCCACATCGCGAAAATTAAATTGTTAAAACATAACTCTTATGACCGTAATGCCTCAATTGCGCAGTACCATGTGAGGCACTGCGTGAACTTATTTGGGTGCTGCTCCCTCTGCTTAATGTCTACGAACCGCCTCTGCGGGCACGCCCGCCCTCGCGTCTGCGTCTGCGCCTGCGCCCGCGCCCGCGTCCACGCGCACGCGCACGTCCACGCGTAGTATACCCGGTACTTTGTTCGAATGCTAATGACTCATAATAGGTCGATGTATTAACGCGAACAAAGCCAGCCGCGGCGGCCATTAACAGTTAGAGGCTGGGAGGGAATAGGTAAGGCAAATGCGAGGTAATGTTTTGGGTTTGGGCGCGCGACGGTTGCGCACTAATGCGGATGCAAACAACTTAAATTCACGTGATATTCTAACTTAATCAGGAAGGAACTAAACTCAATCAGTGGGGGGTGTCCGCGTATCAATTGGGGGGTGTCCGCATATTAATTAGGGGGTGTCAATTTACCGCTGGCCATTATAATTATTTAGTAAGAAAAGAATATAATTTTAACTATATAATATATAAGTTAAGATACTTAAAATAGAAGAGAATAAATAGCAGTATATATTAGAATAGAGAGAGACTATCTTTTTAAGGATTATTGCTATAAACCTAGGTGTCCCTTAGCTTAATTATCTTTAAAAGCTTTTTAATTAACTTTAGATAATTTAGTATAGTTTATCCAAATTATATTAAGAGGATTTTAGCCTATATAATTAAGTTATTAGCGTATACTAAGGTGTTAAAGAATGCAACCTTACTCTCTTTAATTCTGTAAATACTTATAAAGGTATATATACTTAATTAAGATCTTCTATTAGCACCACTCTACGCTTTTAAAAAGTATAGTAATTTAATACCTAACTTTAACCTACTTTAATTAACCCGCCTAGCTAATATAATTATAACTAGACTAATTAAATATATAGTGGCCGTGGTAGGTAATATAGTAAAGGGTATAATTAACGACTATAAGGTAAAGGTGGAGGTCCTTATAGAGATTTATTTTAAAGTAATCGCTAGAAGAAGTGCTATATTTATAAGAAACCAAATTACTAGTTAACTAGGCATTTTCTTAATAAATAAAAGGAGGTATATAATAAGTTTCGCCAAAGTATAAGAAATGTTAGAAATTATAAGGTTACTATAGCCTACTTCTAAAGCTTTCTAGTTTAATATAAAGGTGTAAAAGATCTTAAGGGTAAGATTAATAAGGCTAAATAGCTCCTTATAGATATAGAAATTAAGGACTACTTACCTAACTAATACTTTACTAAGTATAGTAAGGTAGATAGTATATAAACTATTGCTATTTTTAATAACTAATCTACGCTCTATTCTATTACGAAGTTAGATATCTTTAATAAGCTAAAGGAGAGCTCCGCGTTCTCCTTTAACAATAAATACTCGGCGAATATCTTTTATAGTATTATACTAGATACTAGAGCCGTAGGAGTATCTATAGTAGAAGAACCTTAAGTTTAAGCCCTTTAGCAGCTTAATAACTCTATTTAAATTAACTATTTAACGGCAGGCCAATATACGATTTATTTTAGTAAGGGTACTATAATTTTTTTTAGTATAATTAGGGTCCAAACCCCCTTAGGGTATATTACTTTCTATATTATTTCTATAAATACTTTATTTCTATTTTGCATTAAAGATATAAATTAATTAGGTATTAAGCTTAATAACCTTAAGAATATGCTTATATAGGGAGATAGTCGGGTACCTATTATACGCAAGTAGGATTACTCTTAGTTGCTCCTTTATTAACTAGAAAAGAGTATTACTTAAAGCTACCTAACTAAGTTAGAGTTACGTTAACTATACTATTGTTTTAGCTACCTATCCGTTTATTAATTACTTAGGGTTCTTTAGTAAGTAGGCTATAAAGTTAAGGTTAAGGCAATTAAGTATCTTATAAAGTACTATTGTTACTACTAAATAAACCAGAAGTCCCCTAGCCAATTTAAGTTTACCCTTAAAGATAACTATAACTTTAACTTCTATATTATTATTAACGTTATATATTTTAGCGGTAAGCTAGTACTCTAAGTTATTAACTTTTTAACCTTCTTCTAAGCCGTACGTTTCTTAAAGGATATATTAGCTAGGAACATATGGGATACCCTATAATTATACTAGATTAATATCTACCTAGGACCCCCTAATTAAATTATCTATAATATAGGAAAGAACTTTTTATCTATAGAGTTTTAATAATAGATAAAGGCAATAGTAATTAAGGTTAAGGAAGTCCTTATTAAGGTATATAATAATATTAGAAAAGTGGAGTAATATTATATGCCATTACGCCGCGTATATAAGATTATCTCTTTAGAACTAAAGGATATTAGTAAAAAACTTACCTTATAAATAGCTGTTAAAGCTATTAATAATTCTACTGGCCCGGATAGACTTATACTTACGTTACTAGTCTTTAGCGCCTACCTTTAAATAACTAATAATTTTTTATTATCTCCCTCTATTATATAATAAGCTAAGGCTATTTATAAGGTAATAAAGGAGGTGTAATATTTCTATACTATACGCTAGGTTAATAACATATTAGGAATAAGAAATGGCCTAAATACCTTAATTATACTTAATCTGCCACTTTAGTCTAAGGTATATATATAGCGTAAAAAGGAAGGGTAGTTAGGCCTATATTAACTTATTATAATTAATAGTTAAACTTATACTATTTAGATGCCTTACAGACCTACTTAATTCTATTTAACTGTTATTAAGCCTTACTATAAAGATAATAGTTTTAAGCCTTTATAGGATGCCCTAGAAGATACTTTAGAGGAGAACTGTAATTAACATGCTCTAGAAGGCGACTATAATTTTAATATAATTATAGTAGATACGCCGCAACTATAACGTGGTAGAGGTCGCCTAAAAGGATTACAAAATCGCTAATATCTTATTAATTTTAAAGAGCAATTTATTGCCGCCATTAAGAATGGAGTTAAGTTATTAATGGCCTTTATAATAGTTAAGGAGAAGGTTAACTTTAAGCTCGCAAAACAGCTCTAAAAGGAAAGTTATATTATAACTCCTAGAGCTCCTTTTTAAGCATCCAATAAGCAGGAGATTAATAGTCTTATTATAAGAGGAGTCTTTAAATTTAAGAAGTATAACCCTACTAAGTTTAATAAAGTTTACATCTTTAAGTTAAGAATAGTTAATAAGATTAAAGGTAAAGCTACTAACGCCCTATTTAAGAAATTAAGGCTTATTATCTAAGGTTATAATAATAATAGTAAAGAGGTAATTCTTACGCAATTTCCTATAATTTAATAAGCTAGTTAGTAAGTTATTGTTAATATGTATATTTATATCACGTGTATAGAGCACGTAATCTACGCGAGACGCGTATATGTACTATTAACACTACATTAAAAAACAAGCAATTATCTAATAACTAACACCGCATACGTATCGCAATACAGTAATATTCGTGCACGTTAATTAAAGCATATATACTAACACTGATTAGTAGACGTACAGATTAGAAAATACGCAATAGCAAAGCTTAAAACCACGCATTAGCTTAACTGCTAACGCGTTAGATCGCAGAGTTATCACCCTATTTCAGTTAAAGGAGAAAGCTATATTACCCTTAAAGCTTAAGACCACGTATCAGCTTAACTGCTGACGCGTTAGATCGCCTAGAGAATTATATCTTTACTTAGAGAAGATTACAACCTCCCTTAAGCTTAAGAGAATTTATACTAGCCTTATAGCTAATATAACAGATCACTAAGAGAATAGTAGTCTTGCTAAGAACACTTTACAGGCCTAACGGCTGTAGAGAATGTATACACAACCCTTAACCCTAACCTTAACTTTAACCTTAACTCTTACACCTACCCTTACACCTATAACTATGGCATTAGCGGAGGAATAAGAATGGGCTGTAAAGGTTAGGAAATATGGCGGCGGAATTAATTTAGGCGAGACTATAAAGGATAAACTAGCGGAGTTTGTAGAAACGAAGATTTATATACACAAAAAGGAGGACTTCTTAGATAATACCCTGTGGACTATATTTTAAGAAGAATTTAAGGAGTTCACCCTAGAAGACTTTTAAAAGATGCGTTTGGATACCAGAGCTAAGCTATAAAAACACCTACTTAAAAGAGGAGTGTGTGTTACTAAGCATAATACCAGAATTACCCTCTCTAATATATTATTTGATATTATTTAAGAAAAAGAATAACGTGAATAGACGAATAAGGACCTTATAGCAGCTATTAATAAGATAAAGGGACCGCTAAACACTGGAAGCTTACGAGATTAACTTAATCCCACCCGTAACGGTCTGGCTATAGGTTTAGCTACTAGCCTGGAATTAGCTTAGCCTATAGCTATAGCTTTAACACCGCCTGGAATATAGATACCTACCCCTATAATACCTACCCCTATAATACCTATACCCCGGCAAACTGCGCTAACTACTACCTAATAGTAGTATTACTTTTAGTATAACCCTTAGCAACCTAGCTAATAGCAGTATACCCTATTATAATCTACCCTATAGCAGTAACCAGACCTAGGAGTAGGAGGAACAGCCTTATATAGTAAAAAGGCTACTATAGTGGCAAAGATATATATAGATAGCTAGAAATATAACGAAGTTAGCAAAAGCTTTAATTTTAAATTAACTATCTTTAAAGACATCTATAGAAGAGCTAGCCTACAACCAGACGATTATATAATTGCATTCCCTACTATACTAAAGGGACTTGTATAAGATCATTACTATAACCGTACCCTTTTAGCTAGAACGTACCCAGAAGCATACACCTATATGCGGAACTTCTTTAAAGGACCTAAGTTTTATAAAAAGAACCTCGTAGAATAGAACATAATTATACTATAAGGTATTATTAACGCGAATACCGACAAGCCTATATATCAGTATCTTTAGCTACTAATTAATAAGCTGTGTAAGCAGCAGCATAAAATTAACTCTGAATTTTAAACACTATTATTTCTTATTAATAAACTAGTTATGGCTTGCCAGGGAGTTCCTACCTGTAGAATTACCGTCTTAAACCCTAGAGAAGACTTGTTTTAGTTAATTAACAAATTACAGTCTTTAATTGTTGTATGGGAGAAGGAATACCCTAGCTAAGAAGTGTATACTACCTTCTTTACGGATCGCCGCTACTATAACTAAAATCGCAACCAAAATAACTAAAATCTTAGCCGTAACTAAATATACAGACAATTTAATAGTAACAGTAGATCTAAGGGACGTTGCTACGTCTGCTAGAAAGAGAATTACTATTTATAGAGATATATAGAGGAGGAACATAATAAGGCTAAGGAGGAATATAAAAGCCGCTTTAGCAATTAAACTAAAGGACGGTTTAATAACCGCTTTAAAGAACGCTTTAAGTAGTACATTATTAACTGCAAAGGAGATGATAGTAAGGATTTAGAGGACTTTAATAAGATCTTTAAAACGCTTATTATAGATATTAGATCTAAACTTAGTTTAGAAGAGCTAAAGCAACCTCCTACTACCTACTTTATAACCTTTAGAGATCTTATACCTAATAAAGCAACCCTTATAAGCATAAAGCTGGCCAATAAAGCCTTTACCTACTTACTAATAGCGGTAGATATAATAGAAACCGCTATAACCACTCTAAGCACTAATCCTTTTGTATATAGTGCTAACGCTAAATTATAATACACCTTAACCGTGTTTATAGGTATTATAATAGACATAGGAGCTTTAAGAAAGTCTACGGCTAGTTATAGACAATTTTAGGCACTATAAACTGCGGACTTATTTATAAAATTAGACACCTTAATAAAGGGCTAAGTTAATATACAGTTCGGAATAGGTATTGCTTCCTTAATCGGAACTATATATATTAACAGTCCAATAGGCGAGATACAGTTTTATATTATTTAAGCCAATATACTATTCCTACTCTGCCTAGTAGATATAGATAAGCTATAGGTGTACTACAATAACCTTAAAAATATCCTCGTTACCTATACTAAGGAAGTGCCAGAAGTATAACGGTTTGGCTACCCCTTCCTTATATGGAACACTTCTCTACAAACTTATCTTTTAGAATTCTTTAATTTAAACCCTTACTACCTAATAGATACGGAACTATAACAACTATACCGTTAGTTTAGCCACCTATTAGTTAAAAGGCTATAAAAAGTACTAAATTAAGCTGGCCATAATACTAATAAGAAAACTCTTAAATATCTTACTAAGTACTATTACTATTACTAAAAGTATAGGAAGTTATTAGGACGGTTCCGCTTTACCTTATAGGATAATATTAATTTTAACTACTGTATTATTATCGACATTATATATATTAGCGGAAGCCCGTTATTATATATAGTTAATAAGGGAATACGCTTTTAAGCTAGTAGGTAGTTATAGAATATAAGCGCTAAATATATATAGGATGTGTTACGGATGTGCTAGATTAATATATATCTGGGACTACTAGATTTAGTTATATATAACGCGGGCAAGAACTTTATTAGTAAGGAATTTAAACAGTATATAAGTACTATAGGTATTAATACAAAAGGAATTCTAGTCGAAGCCTATAACTCTATTAGTATAGTAAAACGATACTATAGACTGCTATAACGCGCATATTGAATAATTACCATTAAGATCCCTAATATTAATAAAGACATAGCACTATAAATGGCGTTTAAGGCTATTAATGACACCGCTAGCCCAGATAGATTAGTCCCTATACTATTAGTATTTAGCGCATACCCTCAAATAGTTGAATTAGATATACTATTACCGTTAGTAACATAGCAAGTAAACGTAATTAAGAAGGCTATAGTAGAAATTTAGAAACTATAAGCTGGACGTTAAATTATAGACGCCCTAAATATGCGCAACGGACCTAAAACTAATGCGGTACACGACCTACTACTAAACTCACTCGTTCTAGTATGGAGAGAAGGAAATATGGGCTAAGCTAGATACTAGGACGGACTATATAACCTACTTACGGTTAAAGAAGAAATATATATAGTTAAGTTACTAAATAGACCTACATCTTTCCGATCTACGGTTGTTAAACTATACCTATAACTAGAACTAACCGAGGAGCCTCCTATCTATAACGCCGTAGAGTATATAGAACCTACGCGAATTAATAAACCTACGCCTCTATTTTAGGAAGCTGCCCCTTAACTAGCACTAAAATAAGGCCGAGGTCGCCTACGCAAGTACCCCCTACTTATAGCTATAGTAGATATTATAACTTACTTATAAGATAATATTACTTAATTTAGCGCCTCCTAGCAAAAGGAACTTACCGGTTTACTTAAGAAAGGAGTATTTAAGATTATAAAGCTTATAAATATACCCCAAGGTATATAACTCTTTAACTTATGCTTTATAGACAAAATTAAGAACCTAGGTACTAATAAGGCCTTTAAGAAGTCTTAACTAGTCGTATAGGCGTATAATAACCAGGAGAAAGAGCTTGTGTTAACTTAATTACTAACTATTTAGTAAGTTAGCTAGCGACTTATCCTATATATAGCCGCTATAGGGCTATACAGCCTCTACCTATAGGATATATTATAAGCCTATATATAGTCTACTATAAACCTAAATCGTGAATTCTATATGCGCCTACCTTGTGAACTATAGAATGAACTTGGAATTAGCAAGGATATAGTTTTAAAGGTACTAAAGCCTTTATACGGAGTACTAGAAGCTAGTAATTACTAGTTTAAGACCTACCATTCGCATTATATATAGCAGCTATATATAGACCAATCTATATACAACCCTTGCCTTCTCTAAAGTAATAAACCCTTTAGCATTGTGGGCCTATAGACCAATAATACCCTATTCTTAGTAGATAAGACCTTTATAAAGGCGGAGTAGAACAAGCTATATAAGGCAAAGTTTATAGCTAAGGAGCATAAGCAACTTACGGTTAATATACCCCTTAAATTTAATAGTGGCCTTATTTAACTTGTTCCAGATAGAATTACCCTTACTTAAGAGCGGTAATGTAAAAACCTTAGCCTAATTAGCACTAAACTGGCCACGAGTACTGGCTTAAAAGGAGCTACTTATACTTTAATACTAAAAGACTAATATATTACCTAATGTGCTAGAAGTGTATATATTGCGTCTATTTGTTAACCAGAGGCCTTATTTAATCTATCCTTTACTACCTAGGTAATTAACCTAGTTAAAGATAATATAAAGAGTCTTAATAAGTAATTAAGTTGGCAGATTAAGAACGTAAATAGAGGCTTAAAGTTTATTAAGCTAGATATTAATACCTTATAACTCCTAGTATTTATAAACGCTTCCTTCGCTAATAATAAGGACCTATCTTCGCAAATTAGCTATATACTTATACTAGCGGACGCCTTAAACAAGGTAAATATTGTCTATTAGTCCTTAACCAAGTGTAAAAGAGTTACTAGGAGCGTATTAGCCTTAGAATTATATAGTATAGCGCATAGTTTTAATATAGGCGCTGTAATTAAATCTACGCTAGATAAGATCTTACAGGTTAACCTACTACTTATTCTTTATACCGATTTAAAGTCTTTATATAACTGTCTTATCCAACTAGGAACTACGCAAGAGAAACGCTTAATAATTAATATAATATGCCTCTGCTAAGCTTATAAGCGGAGACAAATTACTAAAGTTAAGTAGATTAATAGAGACACTAACCCTACGGACGCTATAATAAAGGGTAAGCCTTATACGGCACTATTATAACTTATTAACATAAATTAAGTTAAATTATAGGCTATAGAGTAGGTTAAGCAAACGGATTTAACTTTGGTTTAGTGTTACTAAAGGTAAATACGGGGGCTGCTAAGGCGCTAGTGAAGTTAGGGCCAGCAATATGGCAGAATTTGGCAGAATTTAATAACTCGGCAGAATTTAGCAGAATTCGATAATACGGCAGAATTTAGCAGAATCCGGTAATATAGCAGAATTTGGTAGAATTTAACAACTCGGCAGAATTTAGCAGAATTTAACAACACGGCAGAATTTAGTAGAATCCGGCAACATGGCAGAATTTAGCAGAATTCGGCAACATGGCAGAATTTAGCAGAATTTAGTAGCATAGTAAAAGTTGGTGGAATGTGGTATATAACGGGCCCTAGCGCCATTATAGCTATTACGTGTTATAGACGGAAGAGCTAGTTATTGCGTATATACTACAAATAATAGGAATAGTACGATTTGGTTTCTTTTTAGAGTTGCTCTAGTGTTAGTATATATATTTATATCACGTGTATAGAGCATGTGATCTACGCGAGACGCGTATATATACTATTAACACTGCATTAGAAAACAAGTAATTATCTAATAACTAACACCGCATACGTATCGCAATACAGTGATATTCGTGCACGTTGATTAAAGCATGTATACCGACAGTTATTATTATACTAGCTCCCTCCTTAATAAAGAATAGAATGGCGGTTTATTTATAAGATATTACTTAAGCCTATACCTAATTAGAGACGCACCTTTAGTGCTTAATATTAGTATACCTTCTAAAGTAAATTTACTGCCAGTATCCTAAAGATATGATTATAGTTATGCTTAAGCTATTATATAGAATTACAGAGGTAGGAACTTACTAGTAGGCTACCTATAATAAGCACCATAAAGAGAAGCTTTTAATAACTACTTCTATATTTAATCCCTGCTTCCTTATTATAATTATAGAAACTCTATTTAGAATTATTAGCATATAAACTAACGATATAATTATTTTAAAAGACGACTAGTTCTTAGCTTTTAAAGAAGATAAGCTAGTAAAGGTAAATCTTATAGTAAAGCTAAAAGAAAAGCTTAATTTAATAATACCATTACTCTTTAATAAATATATCCTCTCCCTAAACAAGAATTCTATTGCTTTACGCTAGAAGGGTTAAGGTAAGAAGATTAATATTATTAACGTTAATTCTCCAAAGTAAGGATATATAGAGTAACGCGCTTATAGAGCTTATATTACTTCTATCTGTTAACCTAAGGCTTTATTTAATCTCTTTATTACCGCTTAATACTAGGAACTAACTGAGGATAACGTTCTTGCCCTAAATAAGCATCTTTTCTAGTAAATAAACTATCTTAATTAGGGACTATTCTATATGCCTACTAATCTCCCTACCACTAAGCTCTTTATATTTATTAATAGATTATTTATAAATAATAAAGATTTTAGCTCCTAGTTAGGATATAAGATTGTTATTACAAACAAATCTACTAGAGAGAATAACTTTATAATTTATAGTAATCTTATCTATTAGAGCTTAACTAAGAGTAAGCGCGTTACTTANAGNGTTNTAGTGTTAGAGATATATAGAATAGTTAGTAGAGTTAATATAGTAATTACAATTAGAACTACCCTAAAAATAATTATAGATCGACTCGAACTTCCTGTTATTTCTATAATTATATATACCGACTTATACTTCCTTTATAAGTATTTAGTTAAGCTTAGTACTATAAAGGAAAATCGCCTTATAATTAATATTATAGTACTTTATTAATCCTATAAACGGCAAGAACTCTTTAAGATTTAATAGGTTAATAGTTAAGACAACCCGGTAGATATAATAATAAAGGTAAACCTAAATAAGGCTCTAGAAACGTTTATTAATATAAACACTCTATATATATAAATTAAAGGTTAGGTTAAAAGGAAGTAGAAGTAATAATCTATAGACCCTAATTCCAACCAGCTAATTAGGATTTTCCATCCCTAGGATGGAAAATTGCTATTAGCTCGCTTATAACTAGCGCCTTAGCGGCCTAGATATAATATCTACCTATGACTTTTAAGCAAGAAAGCACTAAGTGCTAAGAGGCAAATTTTGGGATAGCAAGACTTATATTATAATAGCAATAGTAAGTAAGGAGGGTTTATATTTATTACGCTAGTTAAGCAGTATTTATATATAGATGGCAGCTATAAAAGAAGAGTTGCTAGTGTTAGGAATGAGGTAAGCAATTATTACGTATCGCCGCGGCGCTAGCGTAGCGAGGAGCCCTAAGCTCCTCGCCCTTTCTTATTCTAGATAATAAGTATATTAACCATTATTACTATAACCTACTCGAGTAGTCGTTATTGGTGAGTCACCCTATGTGACTAACAAATACCTTTAGTATATGCTTGTAGGCCGTCGAAATCGGACTCTACACCTGTACGCGGTGACGGCTACGAACCTAGGTCTTTGAAGATTAGACTTAGAGCCAACGCAGAGACGTCGCACAGCGTGCTGGTGGGCCTAGTGGTGGTTGTACGCGTCGTAAGGCGTAGTGAAAAGTTTTTACATAGGATGGTAAGATCTCGAAAACTACTGCTAATGGTACCCCTTTATAATACAGCCGCTACTGTTCCCCTACTAAGCACCTATACAATCCAATATAGATATACGGCATTTAATAATATCCCCCTAACCTATAACGGAAAGCATTAATAACCTTATATTAATAAACGAATAAACGTAAACGAACAAATAAGTAAATATACGGCCCCTTCTAACCCTTAGGCCGATTGCCCGCGGAGCATATAGTTACTCGCTATACTACCGTAACACTACTAAAACCAGCAGCTAAATAACCCCCTATAGTTTTCCTTATCTCCTTTTAACAGAGTAATGCCTATAAAGAGGGCCTAGTAACTGGGGCCTAGGCACAAAAGATACCTAGATATATATACACATATATCCCGCTTTTATTTTTAGTATTAGAATAGTAGAACGGATAAATCCCCCTTACGCCTTTAATAGGCCTTAGGGGGGGAGGAGGCAAGGCGTATATAGCAATGGTCAACAAGAGATAGTATATAGGGGGTGGTTAAGATATAGGAAACAACCGTATAGCAATCGAATAGCAAGGCCTAGCTAGGACGTAGTGAACCCTAGCTTTAGATAAGCTAGAGAAGGAAGTAGTGGTTCCTAAGGAGTTTAAATATCTAAGGAGGACAGGATATAGCCGTAGGCCCGTAGGGCCGCCGTTACAGACGGACATAGCAAAACAGGGGTTTTTTATCCTACTAAGGTGGCTTATAGGGTTTTTCCGTCCCCTATATCAACAAGGGTTTTCTTCTTATTAATTTATAAGTTTCCCTTATGTACGGAGTAGTCTGCGTGGGCCTAGATAGGATCCGTATCAGACGTTAATTAAAGAACTTACTACTATATACTTGTATTCTGCCTAGTATATATTAAATAGAACTTCGTAAAGCGCTTTCTAATTTATAAAGTAAGATATATTATAGAGCAGATATAGGAAGTAGAGATAGAGTAGAAACTTATAGCGCATATATAAAGTATATACATACTATACCTAGAGCTTACGTCTTAGATAAATAATAAGAAGAAAATATAGATACTAGCCAGGCTTATAAAGGAAAAGTTAAAGGTGCCTTATAAGTGGTGGGTATATATATAGAAGCATACTAAAATTGGTAAAAGTAGTCACTTTTAAGACAATAACTTTACTAGTCGAATATTATGCGTACTTACTGCAGTACTTTGGTAATATATACACCCTATATATACGCTGCATATTCTAATAGTTTAGTATAGGCTTAAACTCTATATATAAGAGATGTTTAATAATTAAGAGCTATATAAAGAGACGGGAATAGATAATACGTAGAGAAATTATTGCGACTTAAAGCGGATAGTAGTATAGCTGGAGAAATAATATATATATATGCGCTATAAATGTAGAGTAGATGCTAAGCTTAAGTAGCCTAAAAATAGCGGAAAGCAGCTAAGCAACGAGCTAGAAATCCTGGATTAAATCTTTTTTAGAATCTTTAGAACCTATTTAATACCCCTAAGCTAAATCTATAGTGTATACCTAGTATAAAATTATCTACTATATTTAGTAGGCAGACTATATCGCAGATAAGTATAGCAGATAGTGATATTATATTAGTATTGGATATATCGCGTGTATCTACAGTATATATAGCGTAGATACCGCTACTACTATCTTAAAGTTAAACGCCTTAAACTATGGGTAAGAGGTATAGGTCTAACCTACCTATAAAGGAGATAGAAAAGGAGGCATATATACTGCGTGTAAAAAATATAGAGTAATAAAGTAGTAAATTAAAATAGGCTAAAGATGTATATAATAAAGTAAAGGAACTAGTAGAGCTTAAGAAGTGGGTGTAAAAGCATAGTGTTAGTATATAGGGTGTATATATATAGTATACGGAGAGCAAGTGTTATATAGAGTTTTATTATAATAATAAAAGAATTAATTAATATGGGCCTATAGCCCCCGCGCCCTATATTAGGTATATACCTAGCCTATCTACCTAGTAAACTCCACTAAAACTCCAATAATGTATACTGCATACTATGTATATAGTGTATAGGCCTAGTATATACTAGAACCTAACTAATAAGGCAGGATAAGTAACGGGCTCTATTTATAGTGGGAGTGGCTTATATAAAGCATAAGTATAATATACGCAGTAATAGAATAAACTAAACTTACTAGAACTCTTACTACTACTACAGTAACGGCTAGTTGCTTTTTTGCTCCCTATGTTAAATATTAGTAATATATATATAGGATATATGCAAAGCAAATATACCGCTTTAGCGGTATATAGACGGCGAGGGGGATTCCTTATAGTCGCCCGGGGGGGTCGGGCCGCGCTATATATATAGTTAGCATATGCTAAGTATATATAGGTGAAACACTAACCTTATGCTTTAAGCTAGTGGAGGGAGTAGTAGGGCTAATATGCTAGTTCCCTTACGTTAGTATACGCCTAGTATAAGCGCGTATTAACCTATAGTTAGTAGAAGACATTAGGGGTTTATATATACGTAGTATATATATATATAAGCTAGCAATATAACTAAGTAGTGGTTTTGGTAATATATATATAGGGGATACGCTAAATCGGACTTTTCTAGTCTCCTAAATATATAGTTAAGCGTTAGTTTTAGAATTAAGCAGTAGCCCTAGTAGTAGCCATGCTTATTTCTTATATATGCTATCTTTAGGCCTATAAGTACCTCTAGGTTTAAAATTAAACTTAGGGGGAATAAGTATATAGATAGATAGATATATATATTGGGGTATGGTGCGCATATATAGAAGCGACACTAGTGCTCTTACCTTGCGATAGAATTGTCTGCTAAATTAGGCGGTAAACCCCTAGTCCTAGGCTAAGTATATACGCGGTATAGAGTGGGTATATATAAAGAGTGTGTAGGCATCTATATACTCCGAGATCCTGGACCCTAAAGGGCTATAACTATATACACTATTAGCGACGTATATATAATATATGGGCATAGATATACCTAGGCTTATATAGGTATCTAGTGTCCTGCTAACTACTAGAGAGAACAAATAGTTTTAGGGCGCTATAATGTATTAGCCTTATATATATGCTGCATATATATAGCATATACTTTTCGCCCGCGATTAGCTTACTAACTAGCGTGTTATTAGTAGTCGGGTTAGTTACTGCGTATAGTAAGTATATGCTGAGCTATTATACTAATATAGTAGTATATATAAGCACCGCTATACTTATTACGGATATATTAGCGATACTATAGCTATATTAGTAGAGCCGTAGATGCTGCGTATATATAAAACATATACTTAGTTAAGCGGTAAAGATACGGCCGCATATCTGCGTGCCGTTAATAGCGATATTATACCTAAACTTTGGCTTAGTATATGCTATATATAGGGTATATATAAGTAATATACATTATAGTGTTTACTAAGGAGAGTAGAGAGGTGGTATTAGGTAGGTCTAGTATACGCTTAATATATGCCTATATAGCACATAAAGCTATATATACTTATGTTGTCTTAGACCGTAATAGCTAGGACTATATATAGTTAGCATATATACTAGATATGCGATTCTATATACACTTACGTCTTCTCCTAGCGAGAGCTGCTATAGCGCGCGCTATAGTTATTATAAGTATATACCGTATATATGCAATTAGCCCGCGAAGCCCTACTATACGCGTCCACGTCGCCGCGGGTGGAAACATTATCTGGAATCCTATTCCTCTTAATAGCTAAGTGCAGAGGCGATGGTAGAGAGCCGTCGCAGCGTGTGCAGCGCTGTCGTTCGACTCTATAGTGATAAGCCCGCGACGCGCGCAAAGCATCGCCCTTAACAATACTAGGAGCCTTACTGCCTCCGCTTAGAGCTCCTATTCTACTATCTAGGGAGGCCCATTAAGGGAAACTAGGATATAAAAACCGCCCGATATATAACTACCTGGCTTATAGCTAGGCCTAAAACTGGCCTTATCTAGCCAGTTAACGTAAACGCGTCCTAGGCGTATAATAGGACACCCTTAGGCTTGCACTAGCTCTAAGATTATAAAGTATACGCAATAAGGGCGTAGGGATCCTCTTTTTATAAGAACTTGTTAAGGTTAACGCGTCATAGATACTTTATATAAAACTTATTAAGGCCCTAAGGCTACTATAAAGAACTTATTAAGGCCCTACCTAAAGAACTTATTAAGGCCCCTCTATAAGGGTCTATCTAGTATCCGGTTACACCTAAATAACTTAGAAGAGGGTCTTAATAGGCGTAGTAGGCGCGACCTAGTACAGCAACAGTGACGCGACGGCAACGTAATGGTAACGCGACGGCGACCAGACGGCTTAATAAGGTGGAAACACAGGTAAAACTCTAGGTAGCGGAAACACAGGCCAGCTTTAACGGCCCTATAGCGTACGACTTAGTTAACTTATAGTCGGCTTACAGTCGACTTATAGGCAACTTATAGGAGGGTCTTAATAGGCGTAGTATATGCAACCTAATGCGTATATGCATAAGGCGACTTATAGGAGGGTTTTAATAGGTATGGTGTACGTAACCTAATGTATATATATAGGGGAGGCTATAGGGGAAACATAGGCTAGTTAGACAAGGACTTAATAGTTAGAGATATAGGTATAGCTTATAAAAAGAGGGGATATAAGCTTAGTTAGTAGGAGGGGGGGAGCAGGTCGCCTAGTACGGGACCTAGCGTCTTTATAGCCCCCCTCCTATAAGATACAGTCGGCCTATTATAAGGAGACTCCTATAGGCAACGCGAAACGGGAACTGGTAGTAGTATAGGGTATTACGCCCCTATACTTCTACTAGCCTCCTATAGGGCGTAGTGCGTAGTAGCCACTGCTGGCTCTAGGGACCTTACCCCTTAGCTAGGCTCTAACCCCTAGTGCACCTAGTAGGTAGGTAGGATCACGCCCTAGCTAGAGAAACTACTATATGGCTTAAGAGAACGGATGCGCGTATTAATATATTAATAGACGGAACCGTTTACCTCTAGGGCGGTACGCTAGTAAGATACGCTTAAGGAGCAAATAGGAGTTACTTAGATAGGGAAGGCTTTTTTAGTCTGGGCCTTAACTATAGAAGGTACCTAAGGCTTCTATATTATAGGATGCAGCCATAACACCTTTATAGGATTACGCTAATAGGCATATAAGACGGGAGTTACGACCCCTGGAAAAGGTAGCTTATGCCTATACCGGCGGAAATAATAGAAAAGGTGTGAAACTAGAGGCTATAGAAGGCTCCTAAGCCGTATAAAAGCGTACTAACTCTAAAAGGAGACTCTTATATAGACTGCGGGGGGGTAGACTAGTACTTAGGCTAACCTATTATAAGATATCTAAAAGAACTGGTGAAACCCCCCGTTAAGGTAGTGGCAGCCAACTGCTTATGGAAAGCCCCTAGGCCTTTAGGCCTAGGTTTAGGATAAATACTAGAAAACTGGGGTAGAGGCCTAGATAAGCAGGCACGTTAAACTCTACTATATAACCACCTGTCCTTAAAGAGGGCCTAGCTGGGGCTTAGGTATAAAAGATACCCAAATATAATATAATATCCCGCTCGCTTATTAGTATTACGGTGGTTAGAACGGATGAATCCCCCTTACGCCTTTAATAGCTCTAAGGGGGGGGAGGCAAGGCGTATATGGCAGTGGTCTATATAAGAGATAGTATATAGGGGATGGGCAAGATATGGGACATAAAGAGATAATAAGACACAGCAATCGATTAGCAAGGCCTAGCTGGGACGTAGTGAACCCTAGCTTTAATAAGCTAGAGAAGGAAGTAGTGGTTCCTAAGGAGTTCAAAACATCTAAGGAGGAGGACGTGCAGTAGGCCCGCGGGGCCGCTGCTACGTGCAAACATGGCAAATCGGGGTTTTTCATCCTACTGAGGCTGCTCATAGGGTTTTTCCTCCCCCAACTGCAGGGTTTTCTTCATGTAAATTACAAGTTTTCCCCCCTGTGACGGAGTAGTCTGCGTGGGCTAAGATAGGATCCGTATTAGACGTTAATTAAAGAACTACTACTATATATGCAATTAAATAACTTACTAGGCATTACTTAATTAGGATTTAGATTTAGAATTAGGCCTATAAGGCTTTATAAGTAGGTGTCTATATATACTCCGTATATACTTATTATAGTAATAGCCAAATAAAGACGGATTAGTAGTGGAGGCCACCTATAGGTTATTAAAATCCGCGATTAGAAGATTACTTATAGTAAGCGTATACGCGGCATATACGATTATTAAATTTATTATTAAAATTTTGCCTTAGTCTTTCTGTTAGTATATATAAGGCCTATACCTACGTTATACTATATATACCTATAGTATACGCTATAATGTTATAGAGAAGAAGTTATAGTGCGACTGTTATTATGGATATACTACGCGTGTGTATAGGCTATATTTTAATAACTAACTACTATTACCTTATATAGCTATATTAGGGCATATATACAGCATATGCCCTAATAACGTACTATAATATTTATAATTTATAAAATTAACAACTTTGTATTTTCTATTTTATTTAAATTGCATGTGTATTATATATATGGGGGCTAAATGTGGTCTAAAGCTAAGCGTAGTCCGAAGTTAAATTTAAAGTTCGGACTACGTTAAACTTTTAGACCACACGAGTTTTTTTTCGGACCACGCCGAGCTGTAACCCCGGCAAAGCGGCTTTAAAGTAACCGATTTAGCTAAGCCAAGACTGGCTAGGATATTGTCTCCGCAGAGCTCAATTCTATACCTATGCCATGGTTAAGCCTCCCTTATGGCGTGGGTTGTTGCGTGCTCGGCAATTGACTTGGCGCTGAGCAGATAACTTGGCATAAATTTCTTGGTTTTCTAGACCATGTCCGCTTGGCACATGTTCTGGTTGGCGTTGAGCCTTCGGGTTCCGCTCCACAGTTCCTGTAAGCTTTGCAGTGTGTGGGAATTGAACGAGCAACTTAATTGTAAATCTATGGAAATCAAGTGATATAAATACATGAAAGTAGACCCCGAACTCCGAAGCCCATGACTCATTTCAAACGTATCCGAGACATACGAGGGTAGTGCTGACGCTAGTGAAACAGGGCAATATGCAGGGTCCGGTAGTCGGTTACAGTTCCGCTCTAATACCTGTTCCTGTGAGATTCTGGGCAGTCGATCTCAAGAACAGAGGTGTCAGGGCCCTAGATCTTGACGTCATTCTGATCGTGCGCGCTCTGAATGGTGCAACATCATGATCCTTTCATTACCTAGATACGCCGAGAGAAGGCATTAAAGTGTACGTTGAATTTGTCCAATGAAGTCCTCCTCTTAGTTCTCCGCAGAGAAAGTTCATGATAAGGCTAAGGCTGCCACACAAGCAAACAACGGCGATCAGATCGCGGAGTCTGAGATGCGACAGACGCCAAGCCTAAATGCCAAGCCTTTAGTTCCGTCTCACCCGGAGAATTGACCCGGAGCCCTCAATGGCCATTTTCACTGCCAAGATTGAAAAACCTGTTGCGCGGTAACTTGGCAGCCCCCGCCTAATACAGTAGATCTTCTCCTCTTGGGTGACGCTAATCTTTTGGACAAACTACTTCTTGTCCTCGGCGCCCGACAACCCTTCGTTGTTTCCCTCGCTTGACTTCCTCAAGTTCCCCAAACAACTCGTGTTACAACATCTCGAAACTTCGCTCCAAAGTACTAAACCCACTACCTTAGACCCATCCCAGCATCCCGCTCAAAGTCCACCACCCTGCCAATCACGGCATAAACTAGGAGGAGAAGTCTGTTCCTCCCCCCGTCCTGAAGTCCTCTATGGAGTCTACATCCTACAATCGGTCCACCCAGTTCGTCCACGGCATAGTCCGCGGGACGAGAAGTCGAAGAAAACTTTAAACATAGCTCGACTCTACCTTACCAGGTTATCGTTTGAACGCTTATCAATCTCGAGGCGATGGGAAAGAAAGGAAGTACGTCCCTTGAAGGACATGTCAGTGGACAGTCAAATCGCCCTCTGTCACGTCCCGCGCACAGCCTATCTCTTCAACAAGTTGTGGATGAACTGAAAACGGATACCTGGTCCGGCCTGGATGATGCCGAAGCCAAACGCCGCATCGACGATTACGGAACGAATGAACTTGAGGAGGTCGAGGGTGTGTCTGTCATTAAGATCCTCGTTGCTCAAGTCGCTAATGCAATGACCATGGTTTTAATACTTGCCATGGCTGTCAGCTTTGGCATCCAATCTTGGATCGAAGGCGGAGTCGTTACTGCTGTGATTCTCCTCAATATGATCGTCGGCTTCTTCCAGGAATGGTCCGCTGAAAAGACAATGGACTCCTTGCGTTCCCTGAGCTCACCGACCGCTCGTCTAATTCGCGGGGGGCAGCAGATCACTGTACCATCAGCTGAAGTCGTTCCCGGAGACATGATCGAAGTCAAAACAGGTGATACTCTTCCAGCAGACATAAGGTACGTCCAATATTTTACGCGCCATCCCTGTATCTCCAAGCTAACAGAATGTCAGGATATTCGAGGCCGTCAACTTTGAAACCGATGAGGCCCTACTGACAGGAGAATCCCTACCTGTCCGCAAACAAGAAGAAGGGACCTTCCCCGAGAAGACCGGCCCGGGAGATCGCCTCAACATTGCCTACAGTTCGTCCAACGTTACCAAAGGCCGCGCCAAGGGCATTGTATTTGCAACCGGAGCTTTCACGGAGATTGGCGCCATCGCTGCTCAGCTACGCGAAACCAAGTCCAAGGTTCGACCTGTGAAGCGGAGGCCAGACGGTAAAGCAAAGCCACATCGCTATCTTGAGGCGTACACGCTCACATTCACCGACGCTATGGGAAGGTTCCTAGGCCTCAATGTCGGGACGCCTTTGCAAAGGAAGCTGTCTAAGCTTGCTATGCTACTTTTTGGCGTAGCTGTCGTCTGCGCCATCATCGTCCTGGGAGCGAACAAGTTTAGTACCAGGCTAGAGGTTATCATCTACGCAGTTGCTACAGGCTTGTCGATGATCCCAGCCAGTTTGGTGGTCGTACTCACCATCACCATGGCAGCTGGGACGAAGAGCATGGTAAAGCGCAATGTTATTGTTAGAAATCTCAAGTCGTTAGAAGCCCTCGGAGGCGTGACAGATATTTGCTCTGACAAGACAGGAACACTGACTCAGGGCAAGATGATTGCTCGTGGCGCTTGGATTCCAGGTTTCGGGACGTACACGATCGAAAACTCCACTGCACCTCAGGATCCTACAGCTGGCGACGTTCGCTTCCACCCCGAATCACCTCAGAAGATGGACCTCAAGGCTGGAGGTGACGCATGTGGCGAACTCATCTCGTCAGAACGTCTCGAAGGGCATAATACAGGCGGCTTCCAACACTTTCTCAATGTTGCATCTTTGGCCAATCTTGCTGCTGTAAAGCAGAAAGACGATGGCGTCTGGGAGGCCCATGGAGATCCAACTGAAATAGCTATTCAAGTGTTTGCAGCTCGATTTGGGATGAATCGCAGTCACCTGGTCAAGGGTGATTCAGCTCAGTGGGAAGACTTGGTGGAACTGCCCTTCGACTCAGACATCAAGCGCATGTCAGTTATCATGAAGCATTCGACTGGCAATTTCGCCTTAACTAAGGGTGCTGTCGAACGAGTCATCCAAAGCTGCACCACGTATCTCGCCGACGGGACAGAAAAAGCGAAAGATATCACCGAAGACTTCCGAAACGAGGTCATGCAGAATATGGAGGCTCTCGCCGGTCTTGGTCTGCGCGTCTTAGCTCTAGCTAGCAAGACGTATTTCGGAGAAGTTGAGAAAGGAGCCGAACCTAATCGCGCTTCTGTCGAATCTGAGCTCGTCTTCCGTGGCTTGATCGGTCTGTACGATCCTCCTCGACCAGAGTCCGCTGTTGCTGTGCGCCAATGCCACGAAGCAGGTATCGAGGTGCACATGCTTACGGGCGACCATCTGGAGACTGCCAAAGCGATCGCGACTGAAGTTGGCATCTTGCCTTCTCCCGACCGCATGAAGCGGATTTCTGCAGACGTTGCAAAGTCGTTGGTCATGACTGCCTCGGAATTTGACTGTCTAACGGACAATCAAGTCGATGAGCTGCCCGTGTTGCCGTTAGTCGTTGCAAGGTGTGCACCGAGCACCAAGGTCCGCATGATTGAGGCTCTTCATCGTCGTGGACGATTCTGCGCTATGGTAAGCAGCTCCTATTGTCCCCATGCGAAGCTATCGCAATATGTTAATTTTTGGCAGACGGGTGATGGCGTTAATGACTCGCCATCGCTCAAGCGTGCCGATGTTGGTATCGCAATGGGTCAAGCTGGATCAGATGTAGCTAAGGTACGTAGCATTTTGTAAAATAAGCATGCGTAACAAGCCTTGCTAACCATTACATAGGAAGCATCTGATATCGTACTCACGGATGATAATTTCGCATCGATCCTCGCCGCTATCGAAGAAGGTCGTAGAATTTTCGACAACATCCAAAAGTTCGTGCTCCATGTCCTGGCCGAGAATGTCGCGCAAGCAGGAACCCTCCTTGTTGGCCTCGCTTTCAAAGACTCCACGGGACTATCCGTATTTCCACTCGCTCCAGTCCAGGTAGTCTGGATCATCATGGCAACGTCCGGGCTGCCCGACATGGGTCTCGGATTCGAACGGGCAGTGCCCGACATCCTTCAGCGTCCACCCCAGTCGCTGAAGACCGGTATCTTCACTATGGAGTTCCTTATCGACATGGTAGTATACGGCCTGTGGATCACATTGCTGTGTCTGTCCAGTTTCGTTCTCGTAGTCTATGGCTTCGGCGGCGGCTCACTTGGCGAAGGATGCAATGAGAGCTACAGCGAATCCTGCGAGCTCGTGTTCCGCGCACGTGCTACTACGTTTGCGTGTCTGACATGGTTTGCCCTCTTCCTGGCGTGGGAGATGATCGATATGCGTCGTTCCTTTTTCCGCATGCAGCCTTCCTCGAAACGCTATTTCACCCAGTGGGCGATTGATGTGTGGCGCAACCAGTTCCTCTTCTGTGCCGTTATCGCTGGCTTCGTTACGCTGTTTCCCTTGATCTATATCCCTACGCTCAACACGGTGGTATTCAAGCATGCACCGATTGATTGGGAGTGGGGTATCGTATTCGTTGCTGCGGGCTTGTTCTTCGCGGGCGTGGAGACATGGAAATGGTGTAAGAGAATCTACTTCCGTCGCCAAGCACGTAAGCAGACTGGCAAAATTGACAAGAATATGGATGTTGAGGATCGCGTCTTTGGGCGATACTACACTACCCAATCTTGTAATTCGGGAAGGATAACGCAAGAGAAGGTCTAGAGAGGGAGTCGGCGATAGGAGGTGTCGACATTCGGCGGAGGCTCGGTGTTACGCGTGTCATTCATGGGCAAATTGTGTGCCTCAGGGTTTTTGTCCCTCGACTGGGGTTTTCCCGTAGGGTAATGAGTGGTTGTGGGTTCGTGCTGCGCTTAAATTGTAACTACTGTGCTACCTGGTGGTTTTTGGTCGGGTTTTTGTGGGGTCTAAATTGTAATGTGCCGCAATCGCTATGTATCACTGCTTGCAGGAGTGTGAACCGATCAATCACACCTGTCGGCAGAGATATGGATGAATTGACAACGAAGCTTCGATGATTGTTCATACCACGATCGGTATGCTATTGTTGTAGGGATGCTTGGTTACTCGAATCAATCTGCTGTCGGATGTTGAAGGAGTTAAATTGGAGGAGAGTTCAAGCGTGCCATGCTGGGCCCAACCCGTATCTGCTATAAGATAACCTTGCGGGAAGAGGGGGAGAACGGCGACTTATTGACCTTGTATAAAGCCTCCTGGATGAAACCGACTTCTTTTCGAGCAGAACAATGAAAGCAATTGCCGCAAGTCAGTCCGGTCTACCAAGGTCGATGAGTAAACGCTTAGAAACTATATACCCTAGTTAAAATTATCTAAAGCTCTAATTATACTGGTGCTTTTATACTATATATTAAATTCTATTAGTAAATATATATATTTACTTAATATAGTCTTTACCTTAATTATTTATAGAATTTAAGGTATAAGACCTAAGCTTTTTAGTAAGGTTGCTTAGGATAGCGCTTACTAGTATTTATATATAAGATTAGATAAAGTTAATAGGGGAGTATATATAGAGCTATACCGTTAATACCGCTAACTATTATATAGTTAACTAGGGCCTTACCTATAGTTTAATAAATATAAAAAGAATACTATATAGTATAAAAGTACTTTATATACTAATTTATAAGTACATAGAGCACTATTATACCCTAAGTATATCGGCAAAATATGGTACCCTACTAATAGCCTCAATAGCTAGTGGTTGACGCAATTGGCGCGCAGTTGAGGGCATTTGGCAACTTGACCGACTAGCCTATATATAACGGAACCTTATAGTAGGAACTACGATAGGCTCGTTAATAGGCTAAGTATATAGGAAATGCAAAGATAGTAGTTAACAACGTAATAATAACTAGTAGAGTGGTTGCCTAATAGATTAACTTTAATTATATTCTAAGAATTACTATAAGGAAGGAACTATCTAGGTAGGGACTAAGGGTCCTTAAATATACAACTGTACTCCTATAAAATCCTTCTTATATATAATATATATCTTATATATAAGGTATATAAGTTTCTTACTATTTCTTTTATTTAATATATAGTATAATATATAACCTTAGTTACTATTCTTTGTTATATAGTTCTACTAGTTCCATTCTAGACTATACCTAAATTAACTAACTAGCTTTTTTTAACTGCTCTTTAAGTAGTTATAATATTATACTTAAAGCGTCCGTAATACCATCTCCCTCCTCTTTATCTTTGTCCTTAAAGATACTTAATATCTCTAAGTTACTTACTAGAGGTATAATATCCATCTAATTAATTTAATTAATATTATTGCTTATTATACCTAAAGCAATTTCTTCTTTATACGCCTAATGTTGTGCTTATACTGTTACTGCAATATTATCCCTTAATGGGATTATACCATCTCTATATTCTTGCTGTTTAAAAGAGGGGTTAGTCTATATTATGTTAGTAAGTCCATCTTCGTAACAACCGTCCTTTTATTTAAAGTGCACTAAAGTAAATATTTATTTATCCTGTAACGTTTATTTTACTTCTAATACTAAATATACGCGGCCTATTACTCTTAATAGTCGTCTAGTTCTTTAATTAATTTTTTTATCTTAGGGTTTTATATTTAATTTACTGCTATATAGCTAGATAATAAACTGTCTATTACTTTAGTAAAGTTATACCATTTTCGTAATACAGAATAGGAGGCTGCTAATACTTAGCAACGGGCCCTTAAGTCTTATCTTACGGCGTCCACTTAGTTAATCCGTCTTAAGAAGGGTTATAAGAAGGTTTGTTTTAAGGAGTAAAAGCTTATAAAATAAGGTTTATAGGAACTTAATAATAAAAAAACGGATTTTCTTCTAATAGAGAAGGAAACAGATCCGAGTAGTTCGGCAACTATCCTTTTTAGGTCCCCCTTAGGTAACTTATTTTTTAGTGATCCTTCTTTATTAATACTGCCTAACCTAATTTCTTCTAATACTCCTATACCCCTCTTATAGCATTCTTTAAATTTTCTAGTAGTTCCTAGGTAGTCTTATTATAGCCTATCTACTTAACCTTGTACTATATTTTATTATTAATATCCTTATAACTAATAATCTTTAAAACTTACTATTTGTTTTCTTCCTATTCTCTATATATATCTACTTTATAAACCAGTGGCTTAATATTCCCGTATACTAGCTTTAGCGTTATAATATACTATATAGAGTAGATCTTTATCTTAGCTAGTAGGTTTAACTTAAATATAACTAGTAAAATCCTTTATATAATTTTAAAAGGTCCTAGTCTAACATAGTCTAACTTCTTACTTAGTTATTAACTTTTAAAATTTTTATATAGTAGCTACACTTTATCTCCCTCCTTAAAATCTAGTCCCTTAGATCTCTTAGTATTATAGTACTTTTTTATTCTCTTTTATACTTTCTTTATTAATTCTATAAGGTCTATAAAAAGATTTATTAACGTTTTTATTCTTTTTTTAGCTATACTACTCGTTTCCTTTACTTACTATAGTAATAATAATATTCTTAGCTTATATCCATAATTTGCCTTAAATAGTAATATACCTATTCCTTTTTAAGGTATTATATTATATATAAACTATATAATTAGTAATAGCGATACCTAATTATTCTATGCGTAATTAATATAATACCTTAGATACTATTCTAGCGTCTAATTTAATCTTTCCGTTTAACCGTCTGTCTATAAATAATATACGGTAGAAGTTACTACTCTAACTTCTTACTCTGCTAAGAATACTTCCTAAAATACTACTATAAATCTTAAATCTCTATCTAATATAATTTTACTTAGTACTCTATACCTTATAAATACTTCTTTAATATAAATTCTAGCGATATCCTTCGCTAATATTTCTTCTATGCATGCTATAAAGTATCCCTACTTTATAAGCTTGTCTACTATTACTAAAATTATATTATAATCTTATTTAGTAATAGGATCTTTTAATTTTAGTAACTTAATAATAAAGTTCTATAATATAACCTCCCATAGTCTTTCTAGTATTTTAATAGGTTATAGCCCTCCATATAGCTTATACCTTATTAGTTTATTCCTTTAGCAATCTAAATATTCTTTTATTACTTTTCTTGCGATATTTTAGATTCTATTAATAATATACTCCTCCTAAAGTCTTAACACTAAGCCCATAGCTCCATTATATCCTTAAGTTATTCCCTTATAGAAATCTTCCATAAAATACTCTACTATACTTCTTAGGATGTACTTTACTTCTTAATTTTCGTATATATCCGTCTATAGATCTTTTAGCTATGCCTTTAGAATTCTTTATACCTAAAAGCTCTCTAGTATCCCGTAGACTTTCTCTAGTTTATTATCTTCCTAAGTTACTATAATCTTTAGATAATTGTACCTAATTAATCTATCTATATCCTTTCGCAGTAAAGCCCCTAATGGCTTTTTATTATTTTATAGTTTAGCCTTTTAACTTAAAGTATCTGCTCTTATATTGTCTATACCCTTAGTATACTAAATCTTAAAATAGTATTCTGTAAGCATCTCTACCTATCTAACCTATCTTTAGTTAAGTTCCTTTATTATTAGGAATCCTATTAGGTTCTTATAATCCGTCTTAACTATAAATAGTTTCTCTATACCTTATAAGAACGCTCTCTATTTTTTTAGTACTGTAACTATACCTAATAACTCCTTATTGTAGATGTTATAGTTTAACTCTAGTAGTATTATCTTCTAACTATAGTATACTACTAGGTACTATTTATTTTAATATTTCTGTATAAAGCACGCTCCTAGTATATAGTCTAATATATCTATCTCTATAACTATCTTTAGTCTTAGTTAATAGATCTTAAGAACTAGCTCCTAGGTAAATAATTCTTTAACTTTCTTAAATAGTTCTTATTATTCCTTTCCCTATACCTATAGTTCTTCTTTCTTTATTAATCGCGTAAATGGCTTAATATTCTTTAACTATTATGCTATAAACCTTCTACAGTAATTGTAAAACCCTAAGAATAATCTTAATTACGTAGCGTTTTTTAGTTCTTACTAATTTACTATAGCCTTAATCTTCTTTAGATCTATACTAAGTTAGCCTAGTTTAATAATAAATCTAACAAAATCGGTTTTCCTAGTAAAGAACTCGTATTTCTTAATTACTACTAGCATCTATTCTTCTTGTAGTCTCTTTAAAACCTATTTAACGTATTCCTTATATTCTTCCTTAGTTATTAAGCAAATAATATTATTATTAAGGTATACTATAATAAATTCATCTAAGTATTCTCCTAATATATTATTAATACGCTTCTAAAACGTTGCTAGTGCGTTTATAAGCCCGAATTATATAACTAATGGTTTATATAGTCCTTCCTTTAACCTAAAGGCTGCCTTCCATTTATCGCCTTCCTTAATTCTAATTTAATGGTACGCCTATCTTAGATCTATCTTTGTAAAGATTTACGCATTACCTATCCTATCTTAGATTTCGCTAATTAAGGGTAAAGGATACCTATCCTTCCTAGTAATACTATTTAACTGTCTATAGTCGATATATAGCCTTAGTTTACCGTTCTTCTTTAGTATAAATAGTACTGGATATCCCGCTAATAACTACGATGGTCTAATATATCCCTTTTATAAGTTCTCCTAGATAAACTCTTTAAGTACTCTACCTTCTTTTTTAGTAAGTTTATAAATTAGAAAGAACTTTAGACTTATTCCTAGTTCTAATTCTGCTTTATAGTCCTATACTATATATTTTAACAGCTTTTTACTTTTTAGTAACTATAGTTTCTTACTATATTTATAGTATCTTTTTAGTATATAACTTAAGCCTTACTTAGTCTCTTTATATATTACTCTAACTTAGTACTATACCATCTTAGCTTATTGTTATATCTTGCGGCGTTAAGTATCTCTAATATCGACTTAACCTGTAATCCAATTGATCCTTAGATTATATTTCTATAACTAAGGCATCCCTAATACTGCCTTATCCCGTCCTAATAGTAGGATATTAAAAGAAATCTTAATTCGTCTTTCTTTAATAGTTATCTAAATAGGTTCTGTTTTAAGGTTAATAATCCCTCCTTTATAGGTTATTAGATCTCCTAAAATTATAACTAATAGGTAAAATTGCTCCTTCTGTTTATAAGGTAATCCTATTTACTTAACTGCTACTAATAAGATATAGTTCCTTATTACTCCACTATCTATTAACGCTTTAAACTGCTAATCTTACTATCTAACTTATAAATTTAGGTGTTATCCTTAAATTCCTTTAAGGGTCTAAGGCTCTACTACTAGCTCCCTCTAGTTCCGTAGGCCTCTACTTTTCCTAACTATTAGCTACTTAATCCTATTATACTTAGCTTACTCTTTAGCTAATGCCTAGTTTACTTCTTATCTTTAATATACTATAGACACATATTTTCTAGGCATTCCTACTACTATCGTCTATCTAAGCATTCTTTAGTAAGGAATCTTTCTGGTTAAAGTATTAAATTTCCTTCCTCCTAGACTTCTGCTGGATGCTAGCTATATATATACTTAGTATTCCTATACTATCGCTTATCTAGCGCCTAATATATCCTTATAGGGTATTTCCGATTCTTTTCCTTTAGGTTCTTATGCATTTTATATATATTATCTACGTATGCAATCTATAATAGTATATAGTATACTAGGTACTTTAGGTTAACTCTTAACTTATCTTTATCTTTAAGTTTAAACCTTTATTATGCTAATCTAAATATTATAACTTTATTTATAGGTATTAAGATATATCTCTTACTTTTTTAGTCCTCTAATCGTTTCTTTAAATCCTTTAACGTTATAATTAAGGCTCCTTTAATATAATTTATAGCCTTTTCCGTAATTAGGTAGTCTTAGATAACTCTTTTATCTAACTATATATAGAAATCTTCCCACTTATTATTATGTCGCTGTCTATACTACTTTTAGTATAGCTATTAGAGTATATACGGCTTATCCGTAAGGAAGTATCTTTTTATTACTATATTATAATAGCCCTTTATATATCGTTCTTTAAATCTAGTAGGAATTCCTAAATCCTCTTTATTTTCTAGTTTAGTAAGCCACTTAGCTCTTAGTATGCCTACCCTAAGCCTATTAATGATTCTTTATATAGGTGCTCTATCCCTTATATGTCCCAATATGCTAGATCTCTTATTTAGTTTCTGCTCTTGCTATACAATAATTCTTTACCTAAACTTTTCTATAGTTTCTTTTAGTTTGCGTCTTATAAATTAATCCTTAAAGTCTTCCTGCTTCTTAATCCTGGTATTAACTTTTTAATCTTTAGGCCGAACACTACGTTCCCCTAGTAAGTCTTCTAGGTCTATATATCTGTCTCCTAGTCTAATTACTATTTATACCGTAGATTCTCTAATCTTATATTTTATGGGTGTCCTTATTCGTACTCCAAATTCTTAGTCCCTTAGATTCTTTAATTCTAAGCTTACTTCTAACTTAAGCTTAGCTCCAGCCTTAGTCCAACTAGGCTTACTTAGTATTTTTATCTCATCTTAAGAGTTTTAAATCCCACTTATCTCGTTTTAAGAATCTTATACCTTTAGGAAACTTCATCCTAAGCTTATTTATATATTACTAAACTAAGCTATTGCTCTGCTCTATTAGTTATCGTCTATTATAGGTCCTTAAGCTTACCTTATCTTATTTTAAGAATCTTAGTCGTCTTATATCTCGTCTTAAGAGTCTTAAGCCTTTAGCCTTTTGCCTTTATTAAGTGCCGAAGTAGCTTACTATCCTACTTCTCTTATGTCTTATAAAGCGATAGATACTATATCTAGTGGGGTCTTAATCCCTACTAATATTCCTTATTCTATAGTAGAATTATCCTCTACTTCTAGTATAATATTTTTAATAGCTATATATTCCTAATAAACCGCTTTTATTACCTTATTGTTATAAAATATTTCGCTTACATTAAATTTACCGTCCTTAATGTCCGATCTATAAACTAGTTTATTAGTTTCTTTATATTCTGCTAAATATAGCTCCTATAGCTAATAGCTTACGCCATACTTAGCGTCCTTATAAATTTAGTATATATTATTATAACAAAACGTAAAACTTTTAATTAAACATTCTTTTATTTCTCATAGTATGTTATTATCCCTCTATACGTATATATCGTCTACTAGTCTTATATCTTTTACTATATAGTAACTCTACCTACTTCTATAGTCTCTAATATAATAACCCTATTTTCCGCAATTTATATAAGCTCCTTTTTTAAACCATTTTTATTATTGAGTCCGCCTAAACGTCTTCTACTACTAAGATCCCTAGTTTAACCTTCACTCTTTAAACCTTTAATTACTTAATCCTTATCCTCTGGGTTTCTATAGTTGTTTACTCCATCTTTTATAGGCTTCTTTAGTACCGCTTAGGTTTATTAGCTTTACGCTATACCATAGTTTTTAACTTAGCTTTAATTATTGTATACTCTATACCTTATATAACTATAGAACTCTATCCTAGCCTCTCTTAGCCTATTCCCTTTAGTAGATCTAATTATTAATCTTAATCACTTAATCTATTAGTTCCCTTAGGGTATCTATATCTTCTATTAGGATAATTATATCTTAAACTTTAGCCTTAAGTCCTTGCTTATACATACTATAAGCGCCCTATTATTCTACTCTACTTACGTCGCTAACGTCTAGAACTACGTTATATACTTAATTACTAAGGTTTATTACGTAATATCTTAGAGTTTTCTTTTCGCTATAGTTACTACCTCTAAGTCTCTAAATATTTGTATAAGTCGTTTTATAAATTTATTCTAGCTTAAGAACATAAACCATACCTCTTAGTTTATAGTCGTTATTCTATTTACTTAGATTTCTATAAGGTAAAATTTAAACTATTTAAGTGCCCTTCCTATTAAGAATAATCCTATATACGCTATTTAATCTATAGGTATTACTAGCTTTACTCCTTTTTACGTAACTTTAAAGTGCATTTATATAAGGAATCCTTTAAGCTTTAACTTCTCTCCTAAGAATCTTTTAATTAATAGTAACTTAACCTTTACTGCGCTTATCCTATTAATTCTATTTTCTAACATTATATTATTTTCTATTAGCTAGTTAACTATCTTTTATAATTATTTAACCGTTATAGGTTACTATAAGTTAGTATCTGCTATACTAGTGTCGTTTCCTAACCTTAAAGTAGTTACCGCCGTTAATAGCGTTATAGTGGCTACTTTTAGTGGCATATTATTTAACTATCTATATTTAATACTATAATTAGGTAGTAATTATATAACGGAACCTTATAGCAGGAACTATAATAGGCTTATTAATAAGCTAGGTGTATAGAAAATATAAAGATAGTAGTTAATAACGTAATAATAACTAGTAGAGTAGTTGCCTAATAGATTAACTTTAATTATATTCTAAGAATTACTATAAGAAAGGAACTATCTAGGTAGGGACTAAGGGTCCTTAAATATATAACTGTACTTCTATAAAATCCTTCTTATATGTAATATACGTCTTATATATAAGGTACGTAAATTCCTTACCGTTCCTCTTATTTAATACGTAGCATGATATATAACCTCGGTTACCATTCTTCGTCACATAGTTCTACTGGTGCCATTGTGGACCGTGCCCGAATTAACCAACTAGCTTCTTCCGACTCCTCTCCAAGTAGTCGTAACATTGTACTTAAAGCGTCCGTAACACTATGTCGTGTTTTTTTTACCTGCAGCCTGCGCGCAGCCTACGCGCAACCTGCCAGCAATCTGCGCATTTGGCAACCACAGTTATATTTACCTCTTTTATACTAATAGTATATTTTAAATAAATAAAAGCTACTTTAAAGCTATTTATAAGGCTAGCAAAATAAATAATAATATTTTAGATAATTTAATATAATATAGCGATGGTTCTCTTCTACCTATCTACCTATTAACTTACCTACCTACCTATCTACCTACCTGCCTGCATTGCCTACCTGTCTGCATTGCCTACCGTCTGCATTGCCTACCTGTTTGCATCTACCTACCTGTCTATATCTGCCTACCCGTCAGCATCTGCCTACCTATCTACATCTGCTTGCCTGTCTGCATCTGCTTACCTGTCCGCATCTGCTTACCTGTCTGCATCTGCTTACCTGTCTGCATCTGCCTACCCGTTAGCATCTCCCTGTTTGTGCCTACCTGTCTGTGCTACCTTGATTTGATCGATCGATCGAATCGTTTATAGTGTTCGCTGGCTAGTCGTTGTCGTCTGGTTCTGGCGACGGTTGTCTGGCTCTGGCGACGGTCGTCTAGTTCTGGTAACGGTCGTCTAGTTCTGGCGACGGTCGTCTGGTTCTACAGGGTTGTGTACGGCCAGCTTCACCCCCCCCCTTTAGCGAGCGCTTTGAGATTTTAAATTCGGTACTCGCATCAATCTCGCTCAATTGCCACCAAGCTGTACATAGTAATTGTAGCGAAGCCGTATGCTTGGCTACAACAACTTTGCTTCTGGCGATCGGCCTTCTTCCGCAGTGTCGTGATCTTTATCAATATCGTGAGGTTTCCACCCATACAATATTGCCAAATTTCAGCGGCAGTTGCAGAGACAGCGTTGAATTTGCGTTTTGGCGGAGGCGTAGGCAAAAAAGGGAGAAAGAGGAGGCGTACGTCAGGCAAGTTCTAAATTGTTTTGATTTAATTCCCCTGGCCAACAAGAATAATTCTCCAGGGCAACCAAAAAGGTCCTTGCGTGCAGCCACAGCCGTTCGCTACAATTACTATGTACAGCTAGTGGCAATTGAGCGAGATTGGATGCGAGTACCGAATTTGAAATCTCACAGCGCTCGCTAAAGGGGGGGGTGAAGCTGGGTCCGTCTAATTCTGGCGACGGTCGTCTGGCTCTAGCGACGGTCGTCTGGCTCTAGCGACGGTCGTCTGTCTCTGGCGACAGTCGTCTGGCGACGGCGACGGTCGTCTGGTTCTAGCGATAGTCATCTAGTTCTAGCAACGGTCCTCTGCTGGCTGCCGTTCTAGTGCCTCCCTAGGTAGGGAGGATGTAAGGAAGGAAGGAAGGGTAAAAAATAAGGCGGCTACATAGGCAGAGACAAGTGTAGAGGCTATCGGGAATATAGCGGGGACCCGATGCAGAGCTTCGTGTAGAGCCTCCGTATGCAGAGCTTCGCGCAGAGCCTCGTGCAGAGCTTCGTGTAGAGCCTCCGTACGCAGAGCTTCGCAGAGCTTCGCGCAGAGCCTTGTGTAGAGCCTCTGTACGTAGAGCTTCGTGCAGAGCTTCGTGCAGAGCTTCGTGCAGAGCTTCGTGCAGAGCTTCGTGCAGAGCCTCCGTACGCAGAGCTTCGCGCAGAGCCTCGTGCAGAGCCTCGTGCAGAGCCTCTGTACGTAGAGCTTCGTGTAGAGCTTCGTGTAGAGCTTCGTGTAGAGCCTTGTGCAGAGCCTCGTGCAGAGCCTCTAAGTAATTTACCTCAGCGAGCTCAGACGCGATTTTTAGCTAGCGTCGGAATAACCTACAGCGATGTTCACGACCAGCTTCACCCCCCCCCTTTAGCGAGCGCTGCGAGATTTCAAATTCGCTACGCGCATCCAATCTCGCTTGATTGCCGCCAGCTGTACATAGTAATTGTAGCGAAGCCGTATGCTTGGCTGCAAGAACGTCGCGATCCCGTAGTATCGTGATCTTCATCAGATATCATAAGGTTTCCACCCGTATAATATTGCCAAATTTCATCGACCTCTCTGCAGAGACAGCGTTGTATTCGCGTTTTGGCGGCCACAAGGGAGGCATAGTTATAGGGGAGAAGGGGGAGAAGAGGAAGCGTACGTCTTTAATTTAATTCCCCTGGCCAACCAACGCGTTTCTCCAGGGCAACCAAAAAGGTCCTTGCGTGTGGCCACAGCCGTTCGCTACAGGTACTACGTACAGCTAGTGGCAATCAAGCGAGGTTAGATGCACGTAGCGAATTTAAAATCTCGCAGCGCTCGCTAAAGGGGGGGGTAAAGCTAGTCGTGAACATCAATGTATGCCGTCTTCCGAATTGCAAAATCACGTCTGAGAGGCTTTGGCGAGTTTTGTTAAAAGCGTAAGCAAAATCCGCCAAACGGATATTACAGATATCTAATTCATTTATTCATACAACGCGTTATTATTACTAAATGTTTATACATTATTTTTAAGACTTAGGGCTTCTAAATGGTATAAATTTTATAATACGGCTATTGCTTAGTCCTGACATTAATTTCGTTAAAGTTAAAAAACGCGTTGTTAAAAGCGTAAGCACATATTATATCATATTAAATAGTCTACTAATATAGCTAAAATTATACAGATGTGTAGATATCTACTACTTAAAGCCATTGCAACACCTAGAAGGTGCTATAGTTAGGTCCTTCCTTAAAAATATCCTCCCGTGGCCTAGAGGCCTCTGCTACTACTTAAGGGTAAGTTTTAGGCAGAGCCTTGTGCAGAGCCTTAATAGAGCTTCGTGCAGAGCCTTAGTAGAGCTTCGTGCAAAGCTTCGTGTAGAGCTTTATATAGAGCTTTGTGTAGAGCCACGTGCAGGCGTATAGACGTGTAGCTGTGTAGACGTGCAGACGTTCGTAAGGGCGATTAATTGCAGAGATATTTGTAGAGACGATTATATGGACAATTAATCGGTTAATTGTATGGGCGTTTATACGGGCGATTGTAGAACCTTGCTGGTATATTAGTGCTACGTGTTAGAGCTTTAGAGCTCTATATAGGCGAAGAAAGGATACTATATATATATGAGGTAGATGGCGAAACGTCAATAACGATGCTAACGGTAGAGCTGACGACTACGATTGTAATTGCCACTGTCGACAACGCCACTTAGTTAGTATTTGGTAATGGAAATTAATAGGGCTTTAAGTAGAGCTTCGAGCAGAGCTTTAAGCAGAGTTTCGAGCAGAGTTTCGAGCAGAGCCTTGAGTAGAGCTTTAAGCAAAGTTTCGAGCAGAGCTTCGAGCAGAGCTTCGAGCGGAACTTCGAGCAGAGCTTTGAGCGGAGCTTCGTGCGGAGCTTTGTGCAGAGCTTTTGCAGAGCTTTGGTAGAGCTCCATGCAGAGCTCCGTGCAGGTCTCCCCCTGAGCTTTGTTTCACAGGGCTAGCGGTGTGGGCGTGGGCGTGGGCGTAAGCGTTTAGCGTTGGTGTTTACTAAGCGGCTCGGCGATGCAGAGGTAGAATTAGGGCCTCTACGGCAACGAATTCCTCTTAACATCGCGCGTGTATAAGAAGCTAAAGATCTCATAACTTATAGAGGAGGCTTTTCTCTATAATTTGGTATAATTTTTATGTCGACAGGTATTATGGGAGGGTAGATTAATTTCGTTAAAGTTAATAAGGTCTTCTTATATAAACGGTGTTTAGGTTTTCCCACAAATCTCGCCAAAGTCTCTCAGACCAAGAAAACAATTACCGTCCTAAATCAGCTTAGCGGACGGTGCGGATATTCCTATATCCGCAATCGATTTCTTAGTCTAAGCTTCTGAGGTAACTAAGTAATA